>NC_053031.1:5454545-5757575 GCF_016746235.2 Drosophila teissieri | reverse complement strand
ACGAATTCATTTCAGTGCCGCACTTTATCACCAAAAACTGGCTATGTTTTCGCTCGGTGATGAGAGGGTCGTTTTGGGGGCCGAGATCCTCAGCAAAAAAAGAAATTGAATAAAAATGCACTCGCCGTGCAGGAGCAAAAGGCGAGATGTTGTGTAGCAGCCAGTAGCTGCCAGCTACGTGTATTTCAAGTGCATATTTTGTTTGATAAATTGTTGGCCACGTTCTCGGGGTCGAAACAAGAAGAGGGGTGGGGGTGGGGGGGAACCCAAGGAATGGGCGCCCGGGGAGACACAAATATGGTAGCGGCCCGGCGAAAAGTGTATAAACGTGCGGCCTCCCAGGGATGCCAAACCATTCCCGATTCCCACTAGCTACGACTACGACTACAGCGTACTACATACTACATACTATATGCAAAGTAAAAGTCTGGCCCCGAGGCGGTAAACAACCTGGCGACGAGGTTCAGGATGAGGATGAGGATGAGGACGAGAACGAGGGCGACGTCGACGAAATATGAAAGTGTTAAATGGCCAAGGGAGCGGAGTCATGAGGGACCGGCTTCTGACTAGCATTCTGCTCTAAGCCTGCCGACTGTTGCCATTGCCACTGCCAGGGGTTTTTTATAAGCCAGCACTGAGAAAAATGAAATACCATTCCATTTTGGGGCAGCTGTGAAGTAACACTAAAGGCAAACCATGATAGGAATTTAAAAACAAAAGGAAAATACAAATGCAAGTATGTAACTATACCAGCCACATATGTAAACGACAATTCTTAGCAAAATAATAATACTTGTTTCACTGTAAACTCTCAAATTTAGAACATATTCTTAGATTGCCCAAAAAATATTCCTCACATTTTTCTCTGCCACCGTGTGTTGGCAGTGAGCTCATATCTTTGACTGGTGTCTATGATATTTTGTTGACAGAATTAGGTCATTGCCTGCGAGCGCCCACAAGCCATGGCTAAAGATTAACATGCAAAGCAGTCTTGGGGGCAGAAAAAACAAAAAAATGGAAAACACAATAAAAAAAAGAAGTTTAATTCAGTACACATGGCAACTTAAAAGCTTTAGTGTAGCACTTTTTGTCGAGAGCTCCATGTTTGAATGCGCTGAATGTTGTTGGCCGAAAAACAAGATACTTACAAAATCTGGGAATTCATGAATTTTAATTGCAAACTTTTTCGCCTGCCATCGCCACAAATTCCCACAAAAACCCACGAAATTAGCCATAAGCCGCATGGCCACAATTATATGGGCCAACCAAATATTTGGAGTGTCATCCATTCACATCTGTGCACAGTTGTAAAAATATTGTGGCAAAAGTGTGTTGTCAATTTGAGCTTGGGGTTTTTGCTAACAGCCAACCAGCCAGTCAGCTAGCCACCCAGTTGCACATCAAAATATTTGTGGAATCCTGTGACAGCTGTCCATTGCCGTAGTCGGAAACTTTCTGAGGCTGCACTGAATCTCTGAATCTCTGAATCTGACACCATGCTATGTCGAATTAGGTCAGACACTGGGATAGCAGGCAGGACAAGGGACCCGAAGGATCCGAGCTGGATCCTTCTGGCTGAGGTCTCTCCTTTTAATGAGACGCATTTCATAATCAGCGCGTGTGCATGGCCTCTGCAATTGACGCCGTCATCCGGTTCGCATTTCCGTGTTTGCCATAAATTCGCATCCCAAGCGTTGCCACTTGAAGGCAACTAGAGCTGTCGGTGGTCGTTCTCGTTCTCCTGGCTGCACAGCGAGAAAATGTCTAAGCTACTTATATTTTTGTTTAAAAAAATAACCTATATCTGTTTGTTGTTATCAAGTCATTGCTTTTTATTACGCACTTTGTGTCATGATATTGCGCTATTTTCAAAGCACTTTTTGTAATCAGTTCCATTTAATTGACTATTAAAACGCACAGCTTTAATAGATTGTTTCAACTGACCTAATTAGTATAATTATTAGCACAGGTAATATGAATAAATTACATTTTGGCTTAAAAAATAAGTTTTCTCTCAGTGTGGTGTCGCGGTTGCCGCAGAAGCTCATGTGAGCTGTGTTGGTGCGATGACAGCGAGGCGGAGCCGACTCATATTAGTAATGTGTTGGCGGTGTCCTGCCACTCCTGCCAGTCCTGCCTGCCCTGGTTGTCCTGGTTGTCCTGGATCCTCTGTGGCCTCTGCGTGGGCGTTGCATTACAGCTTACCATGCAGCGAATGCCTTTAAAAAATCAGCAAAAGCCCGGCCATGCCAGGCTGTTGACTTCATTTGTTACGATTGCTTTGACAATGTTGCTGCGTCATTTGATGCCCATTTGCTGCGCTCGCTTGAGCACCGCAATATCACACATACGCAACGTTATTCGATAGGTATTCGGTGTGGTTTCGGCTCTGAGCTGCTCTCGTTAAATGTAAGTGTGTGTGTGAGTGTGTTTGTGTGTGTTCTTTGACTCAAGTGGATTGCGGATTTTGCATATTCTGTGCTGAGATTTGCTTTTTCAACTGGGATAACAAACAAAGGACTTGTGCAAGCAAATGAGCATTGTAATTGAAGTTGCCGGGTAAATGGATTCAAGCAGCAATACCATTAAAATGTTTAGCGAATTTCAATTACACATTTAAGGTATTAACCGTACTGGAACCTTTTTAAATATTTCCTTTTTTTTTTTATAATCACCGTATTAACTATTTTGCATTTTATAATATTCCCGCTAATTACAAAACGCCATAAATGTTTAATGACCTTACCTTTGGCTTTATGATAAAATTAACTATTATTCATTCCGCTTCGTTAAGTTAATCTGTGTAATTTTTACAACCAACGCCCACAATTCAATGGCAATCAAGTAGCTTAAATGCCAAGCGCACACACAGAACAAAAAAAAAGAGAATTAAACTAGACTTCGGGCCCTGTAATTTGGCCAAATTGAATATTACGTATACGCCCCGTTAACCAATCAAACGACACTTAAAACTCAGCAAGATGGGCAAGAGAAACACCAACAACGTAGGCGTTAAATACAGCCTAATCAGACACACGCATACACACACTCGCAAGGAGACACAAATAGAGCACAGAGGCGTTGTTTAAGGGGGGGCTTGCCCAAAGGGGGATTCCTTTGATTGCTGCACAAAACGAAACACTTTCCATGGCGCCGCACGCCGCTCGCCGCTCACCGTTTACCATTCACCGTCGGCATTCGAAGGCGCTGCGCCGGCCAACATACCTGCGGCACATTATCCACTCTATTAACGCGATTAGTTACACAAATACAAAGGCACAAAGGGCGCACACACACACACGCACACAAACGCACGCATTCGCTCACAGACACGCATGGCCGGAAGTGGGGAAATGGCGTAAGGAAACAAAACATTGGCGAACAGGACAAGGCCCCGGTCCTGGACCCCCGCCGGCCAGGATAACCGGTTGTCCGCCTCCAGGGCGAACTTACTTAGCAAATAAACATTGATTAATTTGTTGACAATCCGCACTCAGACACTCACACACTCACGCCACTCACACACGGACAGATGGGTTCGAATGCCCTTTGAGTAATGGGTGTGAGACCATCGCACGCATACCAAATCGCTTCGGACCTCAATAAACTTCAATAAATGTTAAAAGGTTATGTACGCGTAGTCCGCAGCACCCGAAAATGTCCGGGCTTTGACTTAATGGACACCGCATCGAGGCACATAAATCTTTGGAGCGGCCAACTTTTCGGTTCCTCTGCTGACAGGTGTCACCCGACGTGGGATTATGCTGATCAACAGTTGCCTCCTTGACAATTATGGCTCGATTGGTCAACTGGTTGCGGCTCCATCTGATTTGTGGCAGGGATTAATGCAACAAGGAGCACTCGGACATTTATCATCGATCCTGGGACTGTGTGGCAATCCTTTGCGGCCATTCCATTGCCAGAAGATATCTATGATTACATGATAGATAACACGGAGTATCTATGTTTTCACATTTGTAACTAAACGATTAAACTTACTACTTAATATACTATACCATGTAAGAACTTTTTCATTGCTTAAACTTGAAAATGGTAACTGCTGCCTGTTTAAATAAGATACAACTAGTTTACAAATGCCATGACATGACTTTATAGTTGGCTAAGTACGTGGTATTCATGTACTGGTCTTATGTGGAGGAGCGCAGTTAATTTGTTAATGGTTACACTTAGCACACTTCATGTTCAATGCGAGGAACCGAATGGTGCATATTTCCGATGCCTTTATGGACAATTGCTGGCACCGCAAACCCCATTCAAAAGCAATTTAAATGCTCATTACGGCTTTAAGCAGCGGCGGAAATTAATTGAATTGCCGTTTTTCAACCGCACACATACACATACACTCGCACAGCCATTTCCTTTCGCACTCATACACCCACACTCACACCCACACACGCTCACCAATGCGAAGGCATTCAGCCAAGCCACAGCCGCAACCGATACGACACTTGAACAAATACACACACACAAACAAATAAGTCGGCAAGGGCTGAGGGGGGCGTGGTCGCTTAGCTTAAGTTACAACAAAAACAACAACAACAGCAGGAAGGGCAAAGTCACATCGATTACTCTGCTTATTTCATTAGGCAAAAGTTTTGCGCTAATGCAAATTAATGCAGAGAAAAGAACAATACGAAAACAAAGAGAGAGCGACCCAGACAAAAGTCGCAAGCAAAAAGCGCAGCGAAGCGCACACAAGGCAGCAATAAAAACAAGAAACCCTTATTCAAATACACACTCGATCTATTCACGAATTGATCCGATTAGCGTTGATTGCTTGAATTTCATTTAAAGCAAAAAGTAACGCAGGGATTTGGATTCGGTTTTGTTTGATGTGTCCGGTGTTGGTTTTAACACACCGAAGCCCCGATACCAAAGCGATCCATTCACCTCCCACCCAACCCAACTGAATGCTCAGCCAGGTAAATGTTTGTTAACTGCAATTCAAGTTGCCATTTGCCTCTAACCAAACATGGCAACACTCAATTATTGGCTTCGATTTGCCATCAGCCTTGATTTAGACCGGGCTACCTGGGGAAAATGCCAGAAGACGGCAAGGTGCAAGCTCTAATTTATGTACACAAACTGCCACAAACGTTGAACGACAGCTGCGATAAATTTAAATACTCATATCCTGTCAGGACGAGGCGCAGGCGACAAGAGCCCTTCTACCCACACACACCCCCACACACACACACACCTGCGAAGGTAACCGCTTCCAGAGCTCTCTGCTCATCAGACACATGCTAAAACCTCGGGCTTACATTGCACCCAACATTGAGGAACAACTATATAAGCTTAGAAAATGATTTAATTGATATTTGTTCTTATTTAAAAGGTTTTTTATAAGATTTGTAAATCTCTCTTTTAAAACATTACTAATATTTATAACCATACATAACCAACATAAATTAATGTAGTGTTTTATAGGAAAAATCAAGTGCCTTATAGGTAAAGAAATTTATTTGGATCTTACATTTATGAGCCGATAGAAACTGAGTTACTACCAATTTTTTACAGTGCTTATGCAGCTGATGACTAAAGATGCCATCGTCTGGTCTGGCTGGCTCAAAGTGGAAATTACTTTGGGAAAACCACTCGAAACGCTGCGCTGCGTTGCGTTTATTTAATGGCCTTGCACAACCAGCCATCCCCCCTCCCCCCATCCAGCCAACCAACCACCCACCCACCATCATTCCTCCGCCAAAAAAGCGTCCAATGACTTTAGCCTGGTCAACTGGCAGCACTCGTTGCCAAAAATCTTGCTGGGCGTTGGGTAAATATTTGAGAGCCCAGGTTTATTTGGCCGCCTTTGATAACCAATTAAAAGCAGCATCACAGTCGGCTGCCCCAACACCCTTTGACACTATGCAGTGTGCGGAAGCGAGAGGAACGATCCGAAGAAAGAGAGAGGTGGAAAGAGGAGGTCTGAGATTTATGAGGCAAGCCGTGACACTAAACAGCTTCCGCCATTAAACACGAACACGACTGC
Source organism: Drosophila teissieri (assembly GCF_016746235.2). Taxonomy (NCBI): domain Eukaryota; kingdom Metazoa; phylum Arthropoda; class Insecta; order Diptera; family Drosophilidae; genus Drosophila; species Drosophila teissieri. Next base: position 5,751,562 of record NC_053031.1, on the reverse strand, counting down.
CATATAGGAAAATCTGTTTAGCACCACAGTGCTGGCGAAAATTATAGAAACCACTTTTATCGTTACACTAAAAATAAATAGAGTGCATTATTGGGGGACTACGAGTTTTTTTTAGGAAGATCTATTACTTAACATACTTAAAAAAAATGGTTTTTATATACCTTTTTATGTTTGTAATGCAGTATTTACTTAGTTTGTTTTTTATTCTGATTTATGTTTGTCTGTATGGCTTCTTAACCCATAAAACGTAGCTCACTTGGCGACACACTAAACTCAACTTTAAGATAAATTATGAGCATCTTAAAAAGCCACAGCGAAAGGATAATTTTCATAAATATTCGAGCCATGTGGCTGTGTGTCTGTGTTTATATACGAGTATTTCGAGGCTGGAAAAGTGGGAAAGCAGCTGAGCGGTTTTTGGATGGCAACCAACCTGACTCCGGATGGCTTCCGTTTTTGAATGCCTCTCCTTATTTCTCCTTGGCTCTGTGCATAAACACACAATTAAAAATAATATTTTCAACGTGGCAGCAATTAATTAGGCGACCCCACACACACACAAATGCAAAATGGAGACTGTGCACATGTGGCGTTTGGTAGGAAAACGCGGGAAAATGTGGGCTTAAAAACCAAGAACTGGATGGCGAAAGGCCCATCCTTTGCGATTATGGAAGCCACTTTTTTACTCAAACTTAGTCGGGGTGGATACGTACGAGGATAAATGGATGCTATTAGCAGCGGTTAGCAAGCTCTTTGATAATGGAAGTGGCTGCCTGAGGAGATAAAAAGCGCAGAGAACAAGTCAGGCGAAAGTTATGAAACACGATACTAAACTGACAATTTATTTTCATTTTTAATTTATCAGAGTTTCTTGTCGATATTTGCTTTAGAAATGGGTAGAGGTGGTTGGGTTTTTTTAGGATACTAGTAGGCTTAGTAGAAGTAAAAGAAATGGGTAAAACGACTCTGGTAGTAATCCTGATCAACCTTTTAGGGTCAAAGGAGCTTCCATACTTTTCAATGAATCTAGTTTACCCTTTTGCTCCAGTAGAAGCGGGTATAAAAACATAACCACCGAAAGAAAAGGCAACCGCGTACAAAACTCGTAAGTCGTATGAAGCAGTCATGTCTAGCCGAAGCTTTTCGTTGTATGTTGGTTTTTGTTGCTTGGGTTTTGGTGTTATTTATGTCGCCACGAGCTGAATGAAACTAGCCACGTCTCCTCACCTTCAGCTTTTGATATTTATACACATTTCGAATTCGTCACTGAACAAAACTTAGCTCTAGTACTAGAATTACCAATAAAGTAAAGGAAGTAACTTAATAAGTACCAAATAATCTTAACTATCATATTAGGCTTACAACACTACTTTTCCTCACATGAACGCTTAGAACACTGCCTTACGTCGATTTCCAGCTCTCAACACTGGTTCGTGTGTTCGATTTTTCGAGGTGTACCCAAAAAGATGAAAGCACGAAACTCTGGCAAGGAAACTCGCAAGTAAATCTGGAAGGTTTCCTGCCTTTCCTGCCCCCACCAGAGTACCCAGTTTTGTGGGCGTAGGATGGCTTAGCGGGAGCGCTTAGCACTGATATATCACTAACGGCACTGGCACTGGCACTGCCACTTCCTCCTGCCACTTTTGGCGGCCTTGTTGCTTTTGGCAATGCTCACATTAAAAGTTCATTGCTTGCGCATAAAGTACATCAAAAGCTTTGCGTACTAAATAACCGCAGTTTCAGTTTTGTCGCTTGTCGTTGCAGCCATTAAATTCACACAGGACACACAGAACACACAGGGATACAATTTTGGAATTTTGGTCTGCTATGTTGCACACTGGCAGCCAGTGTGTGGGTAAAATTTGTATAATATGCAAATCCAAGTTTTGTTTTGGTTGAGCGCTCGTAAAAACTTTTTGGTGGTCCGCACGTTTGTCCGCTCGGTTTGATAGTGATTCCCGGACATTATTGTTGTTATTTTTCCTGCCGCTGTTGGAAAATCGAATTTCGCATTTGCTGGGCCAAAAACATTATCGCATAAATGATGACATCTACAGGCATTTAAAATGTCTGTCATTGGTGAAACGTTTCATTAAAATAAACCAATGGAATGGCTTACTTTGGTTCCCTTTTTGGCTTACACAAGAAAAAATATAGCATTCTGATTTATTTATTGTATTTTATTATATGAAATGTAATGTTACACTGTTAAAAAATATAGAAATTGTATAAAGTTCAAATATCAAAAATACATATTTGTTGCACACAAACTACAATATTTTGAATTGCCCAATTTAAACACAAATTTCGTGTAAATCTTTGGTCATACATCACTCCACATGCACAATAGTTTATTTTTGGCTTTAAAGGAGCTTTGCATAATTGCTTTATGGCTAACCGTAAATTGTTTTAGCGCCCTCTGCCCATATCGGCGGTGCCACAATTAGCCAACTTCATTATGCCTGCTGCTAATTGCAATAACAAAACAAAGTCTAGGCAAATGTGTAAGCCATAAATGATAACCGGCAAGCGGCATCCGGCAACCGTAACCGACGACAACCGACCGAAAATTGCCGCAAAAAGGATGGCTAAAAGGATGCCAGGTGCGGAGGGGCGGAGGGGATGGCCCACGCACGTCGTAACCACCGTCCCCGTACTCCTGTAAATTGGCCAAAAGCCGCTTATAAAGGTAAAAGCAGGGCAACACACTTTCTGGGCCCAAAAGTAGCACACAAAGTGGCGTAAAAAAATAAAAACGAAAAACCAGGAACCAGAAACCCCACTTACGACTAAAAAAGAGAAGCGCGAAACAACCAACAAGTTGGGTAAAAAGTAGCACACAAAATGTATAAACGCAAAACCAAAAAGAGTTTGGGTCACGGCAACACAAAACAAAAAAAGAAGGAACATGGAGCTCTATGCCTAAAGGAGCTAGGTTGATTTACTTCAATTATGAGGCTGATGACAATATTAAAATGCCCCAAAACTTTGCTACCACACGCCCAGACATTCAGAGGGCTGCTAATTAAAAGACCGAAAACCATGTATATGTGAATGTATATATATTTTCCGTATGAGCGTATAAGCGAAAAGTCCAAAGTCATGGACTAGGCAACGAGATTTTCTGGGCAGGAGGAGCCACACAGCCTGCCGTGTTGTTGATAACCCAAACAGGTCCTTGAGCACACAAATCACATAAATTCCAATTGAGTGCATATTCAACGAGTAAATGTGGAAAATACTAAATTTACTGTGCAGTCGACTGGGAGTTGACTCGACTTCTGTCCCTCGCTCGCACTTCTACGGGCACACAGTGCGTATGATTAATTTCCTTAATTTTTGGTTATGTGGGTATGTGTGCCTACTGGCGAAGACGAATTTCCATTTAAATGCCCCCGCAAACACACACTCGTTAAGAAAAAAAATAAGGAAAAATGGAAGGATAAAATCACGGAACAAGTTTCAGCAAATTCATTAATTAAACAAATTAAGCTAATGGCTGCGGCTTGACTGCTCCCAACAAAAAAGCCTTCTCGTTTGCCAGGGAAAAACTCTTCAGGCCGCATGATTCAACAGAAAGGAAAATCCTCACCAAAAGTGTAAATTTATATTGAAAAAAAAGGTAATAAGAAAAAGGAACTACAAGAGAAATTGAAAGAAAGTCGTTGCGAAATATTTATTTGCTTTTGCTTCTGGGCAAGCTTGAAAGATCCATTAAAAATATGAATAAATTGTTAGCAAAATAAATTGAACATGGCCTTTTATTGACAGGCAACAAGAAGGCTAATTTGACTTTGAGATTTAAAAATAGAAGCCGCAAATTTCTTAAGTCCAACTGGAATTTATTTCATGAATTGCCAGCTCCTTTCACTTTGTAATTTTAGAATTTATAGAAAAATATGTTCTTGAATTGACTGCCCAGATTTTCGGCTCCACAAGGAGCCAGGTTGTTATGGAATTTTTAACTTGAGATTATTTTTTCATTAGGCTGCGAGCTATGCGTTTCAATAGGAAGATGAAGTTTTTCATGATTTCCTTCTCAATAATAAATAGTAAGAAGCAACATAAATCCCCTGAAAATACGGCCTTAGTGCAAAATATTCATAATTGGCCTACAATATTTGAATGCGTTTGTATTTATATTAGATATTCAATGAAGAATTTATGTGGCCCATGTAATAACTTTAAGAAATTTGTTCTGTTCTTATTCCTAACTATCAGGGCTTTGTGTAAGAGGATCTTTGAAAGATGTTTGAAGTTTTTAACTTTACAAGCGGCAAAGGCAAATCACCACGTATTAAATGTAGACAATTGAGCCTTCTGTTCCGCCTGCAAAGTGTATCCTTTTGTCTTTAAATGGTGTTTAACTTCAAGTGCCTGATGGCGGCTCAAACTTTTGCCACTCAAATTTGTGAAATTAATGCGATTTTCCCGGCCAACGTTTTCCAAGTGGCAGTGGCAATAGCAGTGGCAGTGGCAGTGTCAGTTGTCGTCTATTGAGTGTGGTGTTGCGGTTGCCCCAAAGTTGCTTAAAGTTTTGCCACTTTGCAGCTTGCGAGGATTTCAGTGGAGGCGCATCCGGAGGAGCTGCTCATCCACTCTGGATAAACTTATGTCATGCATGCATAAATATATTTATAGTTACAAGCGGAAAAATGTGCTAAGGCCATTGGAGGTGGGCCAGCCACAAAACGCTCTCAACTGCGTGCCAAAGATTTATTGTGGTGATTTATTTACCGCCCCCTCGTCCTCTCTGTATGTATGTGTGTGTGTGTGTGAGTGGGCCAGGCTCGAAGCTTATTTATTTATTCATTTTCTAATTTATTGATGTTTGTCTGACCCAAAGCGTTTTCGGTTCGACCCACTTGGCCATCAGCTGTTCGCCTGATTAGCCCTGGCACTCATTGCGCAAATGGAAAAAGGGGGCACTTAAGCAAACGAACAGGGTTCTAATTTCAAACCAATTTAAGTCTGAGAAACTGAGCTTGTTCCGGAAATACAGTCCGAATTCCAGTCTTGTTTAATTTGTGCCCTTGGCTCTTTTGAAACATCTTACCCCTAAACTTCTACGTCTGGCGTAAGATTTGAAAAACAACAAAAAATATACTCATTTCAATGGCCACTTTGAGATATTCGGATTAACCCAAACTCACTTTCCTAATTTAATGTTAAGCCTCTCAAAGGGCATTGATAATTATCATTGTGTATTTTGGATTATGTATTATGCATTTCACACCTGCAGGCGAAATTATTGCTTAAAGCCGTTTTAATATAGGTATAAGTTATGAAATGTGTTTGCTTTAAGTGCGTTTGCGTGCTTCAAATTTTAAGGTACAAAACAGTCAAAATATGATTAAGTGAGTGGTGTATTGCAATACAATTGCTACAATTGTACATTTTGTTAGAGGAAATACGTTTTTAAAGGGGATTTAAGAATAACTTTAAAGTTTTTACTTTATAAGAACAACAATGCGTTCACCGTTTCTTCGCCTCTTTTCACAAATATCTTCCACTGTGTTTTTGGTCTTAAAACATTTTAGATTTATTTGGCGCGTTTTTTTTTGTGCTGAAATAACACGCGCAGCAGAGGCAAAATCAGCAGCAGATCCAGCGAATTTCCATTCCAGGCAGACGCAATTGGGAGCAGGAGGAGATAGACGCCGACATGGATTTTTGATATACTCCCGCATTTGCTCCATTTGCGAGGATTTTTGTTTTTTGCTTTTTGCTTTTTGTTTTTGGCACTGGTGCTGATTCCGATTCTGCCTGCTGCCGACTCGCTTATTTGCCTCCACTTGGTCTGTGGTATTTTTTATGCATTTGCATAAAGCGAAATGTATTTCTATGCTATGTTCTGCGCTTTTCCAACATTTTCACTGCTGTTTTTTCTGGCTCCGCTTTTATTGCACGTTTCCCTTTTTGGCCATTACCGCACACAGTTGCATTTTAATGAGCGCCCGGCGATGGGCACCTGTGCGCACGTGTGCAGACTTCTTTCAATCACTGTCTGCCCGTGTCCTCAGTCTGTTTGTCTGTGTGTCTGCTTGCTTGGTTGTTTGTTCGTTTGTTTGTTTGTTTGTTTTGCGAGCGATTTGTTTGCGGACTAAAGTCTCGATGCGACGCCCCCACTTTAGTGGTCCTACGTCATTATAATGCAGCTGGAACTTGAGCTCAACTCAACTGGCGCCTTGCCCTCGTCCTGTCACTTAATTAAAAGGTTGGAAAATCAACACAGGCAGCAAAAAAAAAATAGAAAAAAAGAAGAAAAGCCAACCCCAAAAGAGCTCAGCCCAGACCGAAGCGGACAACTTGAAGTTTTCAAAAGGAGCCGGCAGTGAAGTGCCGTGAATTTTTAATGGGGGTTCATTTGACAATTAATTTATTACAGCTTACCAGCTTACAAGTCATTATCAGCTATATCGAATTAAAAAATTATAAGGCTAGTAAGTTTTTTCTTATTTGAAGCTGCTATTAAATATTAAATAAGTATTTAACTTATATTTTTAGTTACATTATCGTAGTTCATCGTAAGACAAGCTTATTTTCTGTTTTAAGATGTGGCTGACATATTCATAAGTACTGCCAAAAGCCCCCTTTCCCCCTTGCCGACGCCACTGCCTTTTGAGTGGGTGATTCGAGGGGTTCGCGGATTTTATCGCGCTCGCCTTTGGCTGATTGTGCCAATTATGCAGCGAAATGCGCTGCTCCGAATCCGAATCGCCCTCAAGTGGTTTATGCACTTTCAAATCATAATAATAAATCCAAAAGGCGCTGCCAGCCAACCAACCAGCCCGCCAGCAGCAACAAAAACAACGAGGACAACAATGGGAGCCGAGCTGAGCAAGTGCCATTTGGGTTTCTGCCTCGATGGAAATCATTTAAATTTATCGCGAACTGCAATTCACGCCCTGCACTCTTAATCAGCCGGCGTCGTTTTTGGCATTATCCGCGGCCCATTTTCAACCACCGCCACTTGGCCGAAAAACTTTTCGAAAAAAAGCGAATACTGAATTTTATTTATTTTAATGCTTACCCGAGTAAAGACGAAGTTTCCAGAGAGCTGCTGCAATAGATGGAAAATGGGAACATGAGAATTTTGGTTTTGCCCCAGTTGTAGCGTTAATAAACTAATAGAACAAACAAAAACATATTTGCATATATATTTACTTTAATCGAGCCACTTAAAGGCAATTTTCGCATTGGATTTATTCGCACATAATTATTAAGCCATAACTCATTTGTTCAGCAGTCAACAGAAATTTATTGCACTAATCAGAGCTCGGCGAAATGTAATTTTAATTTCGCAGCAATTTGCAATGCAGATTGCGTTTTTTCTGTCATTACCAAATTCGAGCATTATGCATACAGTATTCATATAGAGCACCACGACGGCTGTCATAAGTGTCGTGATTGATTGATGATGTCACTTAAAGCGACCAACGAAATATCAGCAGCAGCAGCAGCAGTTACAACAAAAACGGTTCTCCTCAAACGTGCCAACGTGTAAATAAATAAATAAATCAAATAAAAAAATTATTGAATCAACAACGTAAAATAATTAAATCAACATGAATGATTTAACGCTCCAAATGTGTTGAAACAAAACTCATCTGACATATCCACTAGCCCCAATCCACTCGACTCCCCCAATCCCCACAAAGCATCCAATCACCGGGCTTCACACCTGTTTGGATGGCGTGAGCTGTGCACCTTTTTGTGTTGACAACCGCTGACAGGACGAATGGACGAACAGTAAAAACTGGACCGAGAACAGCAACAACCATGTCTATGAAATACCATGGACATATACAAAATGCAGTGCACCTAACTAAAACAAATCTTAAAAGAGTTGTTCAAAAGTAGCCGACAAGAAAAGTACTCTGTTCAAAAGTAAGATCTTTTTAACAACATATATTTAAATATCCGCTATTAAAATGGAATTTAGTAAAAGTTTACAAATTATAAAATGTATAAAAAATGCCTTTATTCCTCACAAAATGCATTTAAAAACTGCTGGCTTACAAAACATTTATGACAAATATACGTGAATTTAACGATCAATATTAATTGCAGAATAATGTAGACAAATTATTAACACAATACTTTGTATGCTCTATGCACTAAAAACAGTGAACTATTTATTTACATGAAACCTTATCTATCAAAAGAATCCGTTTATGTAAAACTACAAAGTAAGCAAATATTTAATCTGTGCTAGACTGGTTGTATTTGAAAAAACCTATAGCCACTAATGGTTCGATTTTTATTCATAACAATGATTGCGTTAATTAACCGATTTAAGCCTGGATAAATAATCCCTTTATTAAAAGCAATACACACTCAATTCATCTGCGCAAATTCCCGGCTGCTGCGACACAAAAGATATTTTATCGAATTTTTTACACTGAATTTCCTTGCTGTTGCGACAAATATGTATTTCTCTAACCCGCAAATATGGACTTTGTTGAAAAATGCATGCAGTTTAAAAAAGATTTTTTTTCTTTTAATTTTTAACTGCGGATATTTGGTAGCTTGCGAAAATGCATTTAAACGGTTGGCCAAAAAAAAAACGTGGGTGGTGGTGGTAATAAAATGCCATGACAAACGTTACGCATACGCCGCATAGACCGCGCCTCGGAAATGGCCGCAAAGCGGTAAAAAATGAATGATACGAAACGAAACGAGAGGAAAAGCGTGGAAAATCGAGAGGGAGAAGCAGTAACTTTAATCAATATTGAAGCAGTTTTTGAGGCCAATAAATCATTTCATAATCAATTTTGCCACTGACATGTGCGCTTCTGTGTGTGTGCGTGTGTGAGCAGAGATGCAAAAAGGGGAAGCAGCAAAAGAACGCAAAAAGACGCAATGCAAACACAAAAAACTTTGAGCCACCTTCTGTCATGTGACTGTATGTGTGCGTGAGCGATAAACAAGCCACATGTACAGCACACACCGCTGCATTGTAGAGTGCAAAAAACGAAGGCAGCGCCAAAATAATCAACAGATGTTGCCAGCAACAACAAGATGAGGCGAGAGGACACAGGCCAAATGGCGTGCGTGTGCCTCACCCATCGAATGTGGAGCGGTGTCTGTGTCCGTGTGTCCCTGTGTGCGTAAATGAAAAGCGGATGTTGAAAGTTCAGCGCAACTGACAGGACCAAGCGCAGGGCTGCATCGGCAATGACAGCAGCGGCAGCAGGAGCAGCAGACCCAAAAAAGTATGCTACGACTGGGAGCGGAAATTAAGTGTGACCTCTTCGCGAGGCTGCGAACAGAAACGGAGTCGCAGGACGAGAACGAGAACGGGAGAGAGGGAGAATGCAGAAGGAGACGAACGGAAGAGCATTTCCGGACTGTTTGATACCCTATTAAAACATTGTGGTTTTAACACTACTTTGCTTAAGCTATTTAAGGCTGTTAAATAGATAATATAATTATACCTAAGATAGGATATCCCATTTTGATATTTAATAATTCTTTTCATATTTATGACCTTTCTGGAATGGATACGCTCCCAATTTAGGAGTGAACTCGACTAGAACCTCGACTAGAAAAAACAGCGGCGCATATCAATGGCCAGCATGTACTATGTAGTTGGGGAATGGCGAATGGCGAATGGACAGCCTGACGGACAATGGCCAAGTGCTGCTCCGACACTCCATTTTCTGTTGCCACCGGACCACTGGACCACCGGACGCTTTCCGATCCGCAGCAGCCCAAAAACCAACACCAACCAACGTGGTAGGTGCCCCACCCATTTGTGATTGTGTTTGCGTGTTGTGATGCGTTCAAAATTGTATTTGCCTAGAATTGTTCGCCGGGGAAAAGGATGCGGCTCCAATTGGGTGCCCGGCTGCTGCCGGATTTTTTCATTGCATTTGATGAGTACGCTGCTGGCAGGGTTCATGGGCCCCTCTTGCAAACGGTTTTGTTATCAAACAATTTTGTTTGGCAAACAGCCATTGAATTGCTGCGATATACATCTATGGAATACCGTGTAATAAAGCCGCTCAACTGGAGCCAATAACCACGCCTTCAAATACAATAAACCAGCAGACCAGCGGCCACGACCAATTCAATTTGATGGCAATCAAAAAATATTTCGAATTTACTTTTTTACCTAGACCCCCCAAAACTTGATGGATTGGCCAGCAAAAAGTTGCTACCTCAGCTGAAATTATCTCAGATTCGTACACGTGTTGGGGTCACAAGTAAGTAAGCGCCAGGCACCGAATAAAATGCGATAAAATGCTATTACGCAGCGCAAAGTGCAATGATTAATCAGATTTATTTGTCAGTTTTATTTCGTGCTAAAAGTGTCAAAGAGAATATTTATAAAAGTTTATTAACACTAAGTACTTCAGCACAAGCACACGCAGAAGCGGCAACATAAAGCGAAGGAGCACATTAGAACTGACCATAAAACACAAGCAAAACAGTTGCCAAGAACAACAAACAAGGACGACATCGAGGACCCCAAGACGGGAGCAAGTTGAACGTCCTGGAGGCGATCCCACAAGCAGACTTCAAGTGCCACCAGAAATAATACCAACAACCAAGCGGCGGCGGCAACAACAAGGAGCATCTGCTGTGCGTGGGCGGCAAGGGGGTGGAAGTGATTTGGTGCACTCAAATAAATAAATAGATAGTTAGAACCACTAGAAATTTTTGAAAATTCACGCATCATTCAAGAATCTTTTTTTATTATCAAGAAAGTCTTCTAGCACATCTTTCTAAAATACTATAGTTTCTAGTTTGGTTGCTTTCTAAGAATTTTCCTCTCTGCTAAAGGACAACGAATCCGCCTCATTGGGAAGTGCACAGAAAGTACTTACGATGTCTTTAAGTTAAGCATAAAAAACATTGGCGCTTACAACTTGGCCCCAAACATAAATCCCGCAAACACACAGACGCACACCCACTCGACAAATATATATGTGTATATATACATATATATAGTCAGAGAACGCAGACAACACATCGCACATATTAAGACAGATTTTGGCCTAAGGCAGCCAGCTCAGCTGGCCTGACCAGCATATTTAGGCGGATATTTATGGCCCAGAGTGGGATATGTGCTCCATGCTCCATGGCCATGGCAACAGGGCAGCACGTGTGTGCGTGCGGGTTTCCTAGCTGGAAAAGTTTCAATAGCCAAATGTCTATTGACGGCGCAGAAGAAGTGACCCGAAAGCGAACCGAACGGGAAATGAGATGCTGCTGGCTGCGAAAAGGAAAAGCTGGCGGTGGGTGGGGAGGAAAAGCGCCGGGAAATGTCTTTCTGCATGCCGGGCCACTCAATGACAAGTGGCAAATGCTCGCCGGAGTACACAGTGCTACATAAGTCTCAGTAGCAGTGGGATCAGGGTACTATTGGATACCATACACAATCACTATGGCTTTGAAATCACTGATAATGCTGGCCAAAAAAAATATATATTGAAATGAAAAAAAATACAAAATGTATCTAAAATCCTAAATGTTTATTTCTCAAAGTAAAGTGTGTTTTTACAAATTTATTCTGCTAAGCTCTTTGCAGCCCGAAGGAATTTTTCTGTTGTGATGGCGGCCAAATACCAAACATTGATATGACGCTGGGACCTGGGGGAGGTATCTTATTTGAGACGGGTTGCAAACATCTAGTGGCCATTGGGAACTGGGGAGCACTTGTCACAGGCTGCTGCCGAAGTGGCCGAGAAGCGGGGGGCGTGTGAGTAACTTAATAAATTTGACAACAATGCCGCACAAAGGCAAACAAATGCAACTAGCAACGTTCGGCAACCAGAGCTGTCACCAATTTGTCCAGTTTGGCCATTGTTGCCCCGTTGTTGCCCCGTTGTTATTGCTGCAATGTTCGTCGTGGTGCATTTTCAATTTGTTTTCGTGCTCTGCGGCGTGCTCTTGTAAACAAAATCCGGCGGAAAATGCGAACAAGCGACGCTTACCAAAAGTCAAGCGGCCAAAAAGTCAAAAGGAAATGCTATTTTGTCGCCCCAAAACCCAGCCACACCCCCTCGCCCCCCCTTTCTGGTCAACGTTGACTGGCGTGTGTTAAAGTCAACACTGCTAGTGCCTCCCAAATATGTACAAATTGCCCAATGTTTGTTTGCCATTCGGTTGTGAGCTAAAAACGCTTCTTTTCGGCTCTCGAAATGAATTCCATGCGAATGGCTGCAATGGGATGTTTTTAATAAATATCCAGTTCGGACCACACAAAACGCACTTTGGCTTATTGAAATTGAAATTGCTGCGAGCGAGCAGCACAATTCCCATAAATGCACTAAGTTCGCTGGCTGGTCTGAAAAAGAAAAGCGGCAATAAATGTGAAACGCATTTGCTGATACGCCAGTGGTCAGAATGCATTAGCCAGGATGCACTCGCTCTAGCCCAATTAGGTGGAACCCCGTCCGGTCCTTATAACCATCCTCCTGCTCCTCCTTATCCACATCTACATCCACATCCACATCCACATCATAGACCGTAGAGTCCTCGACAGTGTCGCCTCATTAGGGCATTTTGTCAAACAATCCGCGAGGGGCGGCCGTCGGCAGTGCCATCTGTCACTTCACACGCTGAGATGTTTCCACTGCTCAGCAGTTGCACATCAAATGCAAGAGACTAATTTATAAGCACAACTTGTCATACAAATTTTCATTTAAATAGCCATACAAAATATTTAAAATGTTTTATTTAAATACGTAGCGAACATTTCTACACTAACAGTTTCATGTGAAGGATTGAATAAAATAATTGCAGACTGGCAAAATTAATTAGTGTAGCTGTCATAAAAGTTTCATAATACTACTGTACGAGTAAAACTTGTGTAAGGCATATTTTCAGAGCAAAATCGCCATCTAATTTGAAATTCATACCTGCTGTTGGGCAGTGGAAACAAGTTGGAAAAAAGGCGAGGACCTCGCTTTCCATATTTTTTAGTATTTGCCCGGTGTCGTCGCACAAAAGCCACCTTACACATGCTATTAATGACACAGCCACTCGGAGTGCGGCAGTGTGTATGACTAAACATTTACATTTCATTAAAACTAAAAACAACACACAAAGCAGTAAGCACGACACGAAAGCGAATACGAAAAACGAGTACGCAAACTAAGCAAATAGCAAATACATATGCAGCAACAGCAACGGAAAGAGGAACAGAAACTGAATCAGGATCTGAGACTGCCATATATGTACATATATAGATATATACATATATATGTATATATACGGCGGTATAGCCACAGTTTTGGGCAAGGTAATGCGGCACAAGTTGAGTGGGAGGCTGTGTGGCAAGGTGGTTAGTTGCTATTTCACCTGTCCGCCGCTCACGATGAGTGCCTCTCAAGGAGCTGAGGTAGCGAGCTCAGGAATGTGGCATTACTATATCTAGGTAAGAGCACCGAGAAATAACCTATATAATGGATGCCTATATAACTGTTACTAAAAATTATTATATAAATTATACGAAACAGCAAGAAGAACATCTAAGCACATGATTGTGCAATTAAAAATGTAATACAAATCTTACACTACATGCACATAGTAACTTAAATGCCATTTTCGTGATTTCTTAAACATGTAAAAAGAAAGTATAATACCAGATACATGTATTAAAAATGAAAACGTTAATCCGCAGTGTGTGTGTATCTGTTCCACTGACTGTTGCATCGTATCGTTTTTTTATTTTTGCGAAACACACACATTTTTACATTTTCAGACGGGGGACATACACATACTTAACTCGACGTTTTTCACTCAACGAGCTTTTTACATAACAGGCAACAAAAGTGTAGAAGTGCAACACCAACAACAATGCATTCCACCTGCTTCCTCCGCTACGCAAAAGTTGGCCCAACATCAGAATGGAATGTGGTTCATTTGGGCCATAGCCATCATAGCCATAGCCGCTCGTTCTGGGAGCGAGAGTAGCGAAATAAATAGTATATTTTACCCGAGTGCCACTCATGAAAATTGCAAAAAAACAACAAGTGCACAGGCCGGGTCGAGTCCTGTGTGGGTCCTTCGTCTCAGCATGTATGTGTACACAGGAAAAAATGACTCTAGAAATTCCAAGAATATAATGCGGGAATTAAGTAACTCGAACTAAGATACTTCGAAGAGAAGTGGAAGAACCGGGAAAAACCTATTTAATTTTTTAGCCTCCAAACTAATTTCTTTACATTATATTATTTTTCGAATTGAGGTCTATTTCAAGAACGTTCTCTGAGTGTACTTCCTGTGCCTACTGCTGCCGAGTAGCAGTCAAATATGAATTGGTAGTTGCCCGGCCCGACTTGGCCTGCACTGACTCTTGCAGCATAATAACAAGAAGTTATTGTGCCTCTGTCCACATGCAACTGCAGCAGCAGCAGTGCAACAAAGCCGGCCACTCTGGGCACCCAGCCCTTTGACCCCCCTGACCCCCCCTCCGACCCTCAGCCATTGTTTTCGTGGCAATTCTGGGGATTTCAGGTGGCCCACAGTGAGCGGGAAACGGAGAAATATGAAGCCTAATTACGGCTCATGTTTAGCTGTTCCTCCATTCAATTAAATGGAATGCACGTGCCCCAAACCTGAAAACCAAACCCGACTCGCAACCAGAGGCCAGCACACAAAAAATGCAATAATCATGCCGCACAATGTATGTATGCTCGGGTAGCATTTCATAAATTGCCCGGACTGTACTTGTCTGATGCATTCGGGGAGCCATGGGAGCAATGGGAGCCATGGGAGCCGCAAATTCTGCTGCTCTCGCAAATGTTTAATTAAAAATTAAAGCAACTACTCCTATTTGCCCGCTGATGTTTGCCTTTGAGCAGAAAACAAAATGCAATTCGTTTCAGCTTTGCTCGTGAACTTTTGTTACTGCAGTTGTTAGTTATACAATAGCCATTAGTTATTTTACCCATGTAAGCATTTGACAGCGGGGATTTTTTTATACGTGATACTGCAATATTCGCTTTATACTCTGTGGATACTTCGGTGTAGAGAAATAACTCAATAGAAATGGAAATCTTTACGGGAAAAAGTGTGTAGCTATGGCAAGTTTTTCTTACTCTAAATTTCTTACTAAAAATTCAAATAGGTACAAAATGGTTTAGGTTATTACCTTTTTATAAAACTTTTAATAGCATATATTCTTGAAACTGTTTATTTTCACTATCATTGACCAACTTTTTCTGGAAATCTGAAAATTACAATTTAAAATGGATATGACAATTAAATGTATATCAATACCTTTCGCATGCCAATTAAAGTTATAATAATGCATTCCTCGCTTGCAACTGAACTGAACTGAATATTATAGTGATAGGAGTGCAAAAGTGAGATTGCAAGTGCACTTTTGGCCTTCTTTTATTTATATCAGTAGCTACTTAGCGCGCAGGAGCTGCGCAAAAATTGCACTTGCCATTTAGGAGGTGAGGGTATAATGAAAAGTGTCAAGGCCCACGCTGGCAGCCACTTAGCAGCCAATAAATTGTAATTCGACACGAGCTGCTTGCCGACACATGCAGCAGTGGCAGTGGCAGTGGCAGTGGAAAGGCAAAAGGCAGGCGACAGTTTCGCTCACTCCTTTTCCTTGTGAAATGGAAAATTAATTTTGAAACGATTTCGTTTGTCGACGGCTTCAACTGAGTTTTCTTGGAGCTGCCAGCAAAGTGTCGCTCCTACTCCCCCACCCGCCCGCGCACTCTTTATATTACTTTCATTTATTTTGTTTTATTCGCCGAACGGATCGCAAGGTGGCTGCCACGCCCGCGCTGCCAGCATACAAGTGGCAAATAAATTCATTAGTGGCACAAATTAGTTGGATGCAGTCGAGCGGGTCGGGTGGCCGGGTCAGCGGAGAGAATGAGAGAGTCAAGGCAGCACAGGAGCACAGCAGCCAGGGCAAAAGGACACAAAAGTGCTTTCAATTTCAATTAAATTTGCCACTGGCACCCACTGGCCCTCTCTCGCCTGCATCCTGCGTCGTGAATCCTGCATCCTGCAAAGGCAAGTGCAACTTGCACAGTTGGGTGGTGTCGCTGGAAAATGGAAAATGGGAAATGGGATTGCGATTGTGCGCCTGCTGACTCAGGGGCACATTTAAAGCTCGTTTAAGCGCTCGTTTCGCCTCATCTGGCCTTATCCTGGCAGCCTGATTAAGTAATCAAAGCATTTGTCAGCTACTTAATCTATCGCCAGCCACTTGGCCACCGCTGCGTATGCGTAACTTGTTGGAACAATCCGATAAAAGAGCAGTCTAAGGGTTAAGTTTGAACTGTGATTGTAAGGGGAAAAAGAATGGCAAATGGCCAGCTTACGGAAATGAATTCTAAAGGAATTGAAATCGAAGATTGTGTGTAAAAGAGCTAAAGGGCCACAAACATTTCAAACATTCTTTTATAATTTCTAGTGGCAACAGGAATCATTTGAGTGTAAAATAATGAAATATTTATTAATTGATTATTGATTTTTAAACTCTGATAAGTTTACTTACCTTAATTGTACTATACACTCAGCATATATTAAACTCACCTTATCCGCCATTAAAACATACCTCGAAACGACATTGCCCATTAAAAGTAACTACCCAACAAATTGTGTCATATTTATTGGACAACCTGAAAGCCCCCAACAGTTTTGCTGGCAATCAGCGGCATCTAGCAGTCGAAAAGCGAAGGCAGTCAACAATCAACGGGGATATTACAAACATGTGTTTGTCGCCACAGTAACTCATGACCCCTGCCGCCCCGCCAACACACAACACACACACCCAGCACCACCACCTCCACATTTATCAATACCCACACACACACATACATATTTGACTTGGCGCCCACTTCCGTCCTCCACTTTAGCCTGTGACCTCAAGCAAAACAAGCGAAAAACACCAAACATTTTTTATATTTTCCGAAAAACCAGAAATATGCTGCAGATATGTGCTGGTTGTATGTGTGAGTAGGGGTAGCGCATGTGTGTGGGTGCTGGGGGCGTGGCAGTCACGTGCCTACCGCTGTTAAATGTACTTTAAAAATCACTTAACGTATTTAGCATTGATTTTCTAGCATGTTCGTTTTATCTCCTTACGCCATATTTATTTTTGCATATACTCGTATTTTCATCAAGGATTAGGTCTGCACCCCACAGCATTTTCCCATTTCCCGGCCATTTTCCTTTTTCCCCATACGTCAGAAGAGAGAATACTTGAGCAGAAAAACCATTAGAAAACTGATATTAAATTCAATTCAATTTGGCGGAATTCTGCCATTTTTTTTGTTTTTATGTATAGCAAAATGAAATTTCAAATTTTAATGAGCAATCAACAGAAAAGAAAAGCCGGAAAATAATAAACGTAAATGTTGCCCACGCAGGATGCGAGACTGAAAAACAAAGCAAATAAAGCCCCAAATGCTTAAAGTAAATTCAAATTTAATTAGGATTTTTTTCGTATCGTTTTGGGTTGGTTTTGAGGAAAAAACCGGCACCACGCCCCAGTGGACTAAATGTAAATGAAAATTGACGCAAGGCAAGTTTATTAAAATGCGATTTGCATAAGCACGAGGTGTGGGATTCGAGGTGGTGGGGGAAATGGGGATCCAAAGGTAAGGCCACTGAATATTAAGGTGACTCGGCATGAAAAGTGGCAGATGAGGCAATGAAAATGTCGGCAAAGTCAACTCTCCGCATTAATTTTGTGCCATTTCGGTCCCCATTTTTCAGCTCACTCTGCACACGCACATTCGAAAGTCAATTAAAAGTGGCCCAAAGTACTATGGCATTTGTCTATCTCAACAGGTGGCTGGAAAAGAGGCCATTAGCTGAGTCATCAAGTTGGACAGTTGAAATTTTATTGAATATAAAATATATTCGTACAAAAAGTTGGAAGTAGGAATGATGATAGGATAATTATTATTACCATAAAAAATAAAATGAAGTTTCCTATTTAAGGTATAAAGATTTTTCAATCGATTAAGTGTAAGAAAAAGGGAACAAAAAAATCCCCATATCGCATAAAGCTTTCCCTCTAAACTAGGCATATTTGGTTTTCTTTTTAATTTCCTTGTTGGCGAATAAATTACCGAAGTTTTGCATCTAATTTGCGGCAGACGTCCCGCCCTCATAGACTTAAGTCCTCGCCGACAATAGACAATGGAAAATTAATAAATCAGACTCGCAGAGAAAGAGCTGCTTGCCACAAAGCGCATCAACTTAATTCATGTCAATTTTCCCCTTCGCCGCCGACAGCCAGGTATTATGTCCTTTGTGCCCGGGGGAAAATAGGAGATCGATAAAAAAGCACACGTGCGGCTTTGGAACTATAGAACTGTGTGCCACATGCTCGGTGTGCGGTGGCAGCTGCAATCAATGCAGTTTTTTTTCTATATTTTTTAATTGCTTAGCAAAGGAAGCGCGTCGGAACAATTGGAGCGGATGGTCAGGGCTTCCTTTGGCAGCTGCATCCGCTATCGCTGCTGAACTATCGTTGCTGAATTGAAAAGCGACCAAAGACGCCGTAATTGACGTTGATCCACCTTACAATGAACCACTCTCGACCATTTAGTTGTTAGGGAAGGGGGGTGGAGGGGGCTTAAAACGCAATTCTCAAATTGAAAATTGTTGTCATCGTAAATTGGGAATAATTATTTTTAATTGTATGCCGCATGTGTGGTAAGCGAATTGCATGTGAAATGAAAGTTTTGAGCCGTCACATCAAGTATACGCCGCGTGGCATACATCAAGTATTCGCGGCATGCGAGTGCATAAAAAACGCATTAAGCAAACAACGTTTAAATTAACTTAAATGCCTTAATAAAGAGCCTGACCAAATACATTTGACATATTTACTTAATCGCATTTCGCCGATGGGGTATGGGTTTTGAAACGTTACTTTGCCAACAACTCCGGTAATCCAATAAAAGAAATTTTATTTGATGTTCGCATTACAAACTAATTACATCGGTCAGAGATGGTCGTGCTATTTTAATTAATATTTGTCATTGCATTTTTACCGTCCCTGCATTTTGGCCAATGCATATCTGTTTGGATAAACGGAAATACTTATGCAGGAAATGTATATGAGTTTGCTTAGATAAATATTTGTTTGTAAACATGCTGAATTAATTGGAATTGTTTTGAGTTACATGGGATTTTAGGTTATTTGATAGGCCAAAGCAAACAGAGCCAAATCCCCGATCCCCGATCCCTACATTCCGCACAGTCAGTCATGAAACGAAATTAATTTCTGAGTGAAAAAAAAAGTGTATGCGAATCCATTCGCTGTCCATAATTGCCATTCGATATGCGAGAGATCAAATTTAAATTCAAATTAATGTTTCTCTGTGCACTGCAGCCTTGATAACATGCAGCTGCGAAATTGCCTGATTTGCATATGGCCAAGAAACATATCCCAAAGATATCCGACGTTCAGTTGTCCAAACTAATAATTTCTATTATTAATTCAAGTGGCATTTTGAGAACTTTGTTATGGGGCTGTCACCACTCATTAACGATAAATCCAAGATTGAGTCTGAATTTGCCACCCGCCCACATTCATTCGACAACATTTCAACATTGTTTGCCGAAATACAATTTTTGGTGCAAATGACATTGGTAAAAAGGACATTTGTTAGCTCAATTTGCAATGTTTCCAGCTTCCGTTCGAAATTTGGCAAATATTTGGCAATGCAATGCGCAAATTGCCTTGGGTATTCCACAGTAAAATGTATTGGCGAAAGTGTAATGGGCGAGAGGGAAATTTATATTGAACGCAATTTGTTTGTTCTGTCGAATGGGGAGCGGGAATCGATTTTGACATTAAATAAGGGTTTTCCCCAGCGAAATTGAGTTTTCACCTTTAAAGCGGTCAATCGAAAGCCTTACTTTACGATTTG
The DNA here is from genome assembly GCF_016746235.2 of Drosophila teissieri. Classification (NCBI taxonomy): domain Eukaryota; kingdom Metazoa; phylum Arthropoda; class Insecta; order Diptera; family Drosophilidae; genus Drosophila; species Drosophila teissieri. The sequence continues at coordinate 5,731,685 of NC_053031.1, read as the reverse complement.
CACCAATAATTTAGTAAAAACATTTTCATATGTTACTTAATACCCTTTTTTAGGACCCTTTAAAACAATTATGAATTTTAAATATACCAGATTTTTAACGCATATATATATGCGCATTCATTTATTAAAACATAAATTTATTTCATTAATTTGCAACTTACATGTAACACCAATTTATCGAACTTTATATTTATGTTGCGTAAAATTCCAGTTCCTTTTTAAACTATTTTCAAATATGTTTGATATGATTGCACCTTAATTTTTCTCTTTCTTTATTAAGTTAGCTCAAATCATACATTCTCTTTATTTATTCTCCCTAAATTCTCCTTAATTCTCCATTTAAGCAGCCGCTAAATTTATTTGCTACCTACTGCGAAATTGCCACAAACTTTAAACTAATTAAACCCCACTCGCAGGTGAACTTTACACTTTGAACAACTCGAACTCGATCAGTGTCACTTACCCAAACAAACTTTCCACGTTTCAGTTCACTTCAGAGTGCAAATTAGTTTTCTTTGGCGGCTAATTTTTTTGTTTGTCGGTCTGCTTTGAACGCGTTCTAAACTCTTTGCTGGCTCAATAAATTAACCGAAAATCCTGTGGCAATGGGTTTTTGTAGTTCTACGTCTACGTTTTATATATATTTGCTATCCCACACAGACAATCAGGAAGCGCGGCAGAGTATTAAAAACTCATTAGGACGAGGACGCTGGAGACTTTCCTATCTATGGTCTTATTCTTATTTGTTTTTTTTTAATTTATGCAAATATCGACCGCACATATGCACTCACGATGGGGATTTGGAACTGGAACTGGCGCAAAAGTCTGCGGGAAGTGTTCGTCCGTTGCTTGATTCCTTTTTTTTCTTCCGGTAACTTGGCGAAAGTAAATCGAATGTCAACCGCACACATGCAAGGCGAACACTTAATCAAAGGCACACACACACACACACACTTGCCGAAAAAACACACAGAGAGGTCCTGCTGCGGGGGAGGTCCTGCCAGGGAGGTCCTGCTGGCTGTCAGAAACACGTGCGATACGTGACCTAGGCCAAGCGTTAAATTCACGCGCCAATCTACACGACTTTACTGTGCTATACTGCCTGGATTTGCCTCAACGAGAAAAATCGGAATCTCGAAATCGTATAACTATATCTCCAACCACATACACATACACGTGTCGACCAAATCCGCTTAGGACAAACTGACGACTGATTCTGCAAGTTGGCCAAGCCAAAAACTTCGCATTGGCGGCGACTTGCTTCGTTCTTTTGTGCCATCCTCATCATCCGTCGGCTGGCAACATCGGCTATATAGGATGCCACCTATATCGTACAAATGCGGAGGCCCAGAGCAAATTGCTCCGCAATTCGCGACCTGCCACACCACGAAAGAGAGCGCCTTAAGAGAGTCTGTTCCACTTGCCAATCGTTTCGGTGTCGGGGAAAGCGCAACTAGTTTGCGCCACTCTGGAATGGAAAAGCCAAAATGTGTGGCATTGGAAGCGCTTCAGTTTTCCTCGTCTCGGCACCGCCTCTCACCGCCCCCCACCCCCCTTTTCCCACTTGAACTCCCATAAGTAAATACCGGCCGCTCGTTTTGTTTGCCCAATTAAATGCCACATATGTCATAGGCATAATCGTCCTACTTCGCCCCCCTCCCCAAAATCCGCGAACTGCGAGCCCCTTTCAGCAGCTTTTTTAATTAATCATTAATAAGAGCCACGCTCGGCTGGCGACGAAAGCAGATAAAAGCGGTCTCTGCCCCTTTGTCCCTCCCCCACCCCCCGCGCAGAATCCAAAACTGCAGTTGCACTCCCCATCCCCATGCTCTTTGATATGTCCGCTTTGCGAGGAGCCAGCAATTAGGAACAACGGCCAAACAGACCCCAAATGGCGCCCGACCCCAAGCCAGGCTCCGTTGCAACACTGGAAGAAATATTTAAGTTCTATAAACATCATTTCATTTAAATTTTTAATAGCATAGGCAAAACTTAGAAGTCATTTCTTACAATTGCTCTGTAGAAAACTAGTTGATGCTCAACAAAAGGCTTACCTTTAGTGGTTGATTGTGCAAATTTTAATCTGAGCTATTAGTTTAATATTCTTGTTATTTTTCTTTAATTTTTCTCAGTGCATATGTCAGTCATTTGAATATTTGAATATTTATTAACATAGGGAACAAGTTTTAAAGCAAGTTTTAAAATGGTTCCGTAGAAAACTAGTTGATGCACAACAAAATGCTTACCTTTAGTGGTTGATTAGTCAAAAATGTGCAAATTTCAATCTGAGCTATTAGTTTAATATTCTTGTTATTTTTCTTTAATTTTTCTCAGTGCAGATGTCAGTCATTTCATTTGAATATTTATTAACATAGGGAACAAGTTTTAAAGCAGTTATTAAAATGGTTCCGTAGAAAACTAGTTGATGCACAACAAAATGCTTACCTTTAGTGGTTGATAAGTCAAAAAAGTACAAATTTCAATCTGAGCTTTTAGTTTAATATTCTTGACATTTTGCTGTAATTTTTCTCAGTGCAGATGTCAGTCATTTTATTTGAATATTTATTAACATAGGGAACAAGTTTTAAAGCAGTTCCTAAAATGGTTCCGTAGAAAACTAGTTGATGCTCAACAAAAGTCTTACCTTTAGTGGTTGATTAGTCAAAAATGTACAATTTCAATCTGAGCTATTAGTTTAATATTCTTGACATTTTTCTGTAATTTTTCTCAGTGCAGCTGTCAGTCCCAGTTCGATTCGCAGATGCGGCTGCACAACAGAACCAGATCACGTTCTGTGTCCCAATGGGTCACGAGAAAGACGTTGACGCGTCGCCAGCGAAATTGCGAAGAAATCTAAAAATAAATAGGGGAGAAAAGTCATTAGCTGGCTGACAAATGCCCTGATTTACGAAAAATAAAAATAGCTATATTAAGAAACAAATTTTCGGCTTAAAATAAGTCTTTCTTTTTTATATTTTAATGCGATAATCATAAGTATTATCTTGTGAGTTATACCAAATCACAAACGTTATGTGGAATTTCTGATATTTCGCAATCACTGTACTGTAGGTATATTAAAAATTCTACATAGTTTCACCCCTCACAGAGTATCGCTAGTGGGACATCTGGCATATCTGGTGGCATCCAAGCTCCTAATGCAGGCAAATGCAAACCAGACGCCGCACAAAGAGCCACAGCATTCGGCCACTTGGATGACGCCTCGCTGTGGCATCGATCGTAGGCACGCCTGTGGCAGTAGCTCCATGGCAACTGACTCCTCAACTCCCTGGGTCCCACATCTCCCCAGTTCCCCATATTCCTGGCATCCCCGATCCGGCAATTGACCCGCGGGTCTGAGCTTCCGCCTGCGCCTCAACTGCTTCCATATGCCGCATGTGCCGGGCGATGTGCGGTTGTAAATACAATTTACTCCACTCGGTCGCACACATTGCGATGGCGCATAATTTTATTGGCTTGCCTGCGATGCGCTGGGATGCGTTCCCTTGACTTCGATGACAGCAAACAGAATCAACAGTCCCTAGGTGGCACCGGCACCCTCAACGGTGTACGTTCTACGTTCTATACGGTCTATAGTCTATAGTCCTCATGCCGCCCTGCTGTTCCCACTGCCCTGCCCTCCACATTCTAATGAGATATGGCCCCGGAGTCACTATGCATTTTTCTAGGCCCAACATTTGCAAACAGCAAACGGATGGGCAACCATCTGCCAACACCAACGCCATGGGCTTTATCCATGTGATGCCCCCTGTGACCACACCGGAAAAAGATACGCGTAATTTCGTAGATAGTTGCAAAAAAATTTTACCATTTATATATATTTAACTGCAAAATAAATGATACCTATATAGCTAGCCTAGTTTAAAAAAGGAACTTTCTGAGCAAACGACACTTTTAATATATGATACTTGCTAAAAAAATAACTTCACATTTAGACTACTTCTCCTTTTTTTCCACTGAAAATCGAAATAACTTTTAACGTGACATTTTTTTTTTGCAGTGCATAGGCACTTATGGTTTGCATATGAAATCGCGCACATATCATCAGGGACACGGCGGCAGCGAACTCTGACTCTCGTTTTGACTCTTGATCCCCGGCCGCTTGCAGAAATGCTAATTAGGCGTAATTCGCATAAAATTCGCAAACATTTGCTGTCACTGGAGAGTCCGGGACTCGGGAATCGGGATTCGCTTGGCAGCCAGCTTTTGATTTACGAGTTCCAGGGCTCCGGCATGCCAATCTGCCCCATCTGCCCAATCTGGCCTATCAACGGCTCATCAACGGCCATTCGGCAGTTGGTGGAGGATCTCCTCCAATCAGCGGTCCATCCGTCATCAGCTCCCTGCTTAATTACTAAGTGTATGTGTAAGCCGATATGATTCAGTTTAATACGGTTTTCGGTACAGGTCGCAGTCCACAGCTCGCAGTGATTAAAAGTGGAAAGTTGCATTAAATGGACATTGCAGCTATGATAAGATAGTTAAATCTTTTTTGTATTTAATTATTTATTATCGGCTTAAAAAGTAGTATTTATCAATTGATTAAATTATGTTTGTACTTAAGAAGATATTCATCATTTTCATGTTGCAGATTGCAATTTAAGTGTACCATTTAACATTACCCTCAACTTTTCGCAGGTTACACAATAATTTCTTTCAATATCCCCATAATTTACATACCCATAAAGCCAAAGGTCATGGTTAAATGAATACCGTTTCTCTCCTTCTCCTTCGTGCAACTTATCCAAATTGAATATCGCGGCAGACAGATTGAAATTGATAAAACCATTTGCAGTTGTTTGTGTTAATTAAACGGTTAAGTTGCTCGGCGGAACTTGGGCGACTTCATGGGCACTTCTCAATTCAAATCGAGTTTGGCATAGTTTCCACCAACGAAGTTTGGCACTATTCACTTAACGCAAGTACTTAGCATTCCAGGACGAACAAAGGAGCAAGAAATCCAGGCCACTATTGTCAGTTTCCTTGGCCCAAGAGGGCGTCCCTTGTCGCGTCCTGCTAAAAAGGATTTCAATGTCACACCGCAGCTGTTCGACGGCTCCTTGTTCCTGGATGGTCGGTCCATTAACCTACGGCGCATCAAGTTTACCGTGGCGACCACAAAAGCGGCGAAAATGAAAATTCATGAAAGTTTATCACAGCGAAAGCCCGGAGATGAAGCTCGATGGATATGAAAACCGGAGCCAGCGCTGGAGCCAGAGCCAGGACCAAAGTCATTCACTCCACTTTTGTGGTCAATTAACGGCCCTCGCCCAGCCTGGAGTTTGTTTTTGTGTAATGAATTTAAATGACCCACTGCGCTGGCTCCCAAGTGCTTTGCAAAGTGTTTTCCAAAAGGACGCGGAAGGACATTCGGCTACGTCGGAGAGGCGATTTCCCAGGCGAGCTCCCAGTGAGATTCGGACGCCCTGCCTCAAGAGCAGACATCCTAAGCTCTTGGCGTAAAAGCACCTGTCGCCGAAAAATTTCCAACAATTTAGCTAATGACTTCTAGGCGGTAGAAGTCAGTGTTGCCACAGCTCAACTTAATAGCTAAAATGGGGAATTTTTAAAGATTTTATTATACATTTTGTAAACATATTTGAAAACTTAAGCTAAGCCACATAACATAAATCTGTTTTATTTTTTTGTAAATAGGCTTTAAAATTCCGTTTAAACAGTAAGACATTTATTGCAGTACCAATTTCATGGGCACACCCTTTATATGCATATAATTTGATATCAATCAAGTGATTTTACCTCCACGAATATCGTAAACGCGTTGACAAATAGCCAAGTGTAAGTAGGTAAGTAGCTGAACTTGACCAGAAATTAGCTGAGCTCACACCACAGTTTGCGGGTGGAGCTGTGGGTAAATACGAAATTAATTATATTCCATGCAGAGAAATTAATCAAGCGTAGCGTCGGCCCAACCAAATCCCGCTACACGTTCCCAATGAACTCTATTTAACCCTAAAAACAAGCCACGCCCCCAACCGCCGTCCACCGCCCCTCGGTCAGGTGTGAGCAAGAATGGTGCCCAGCTTGCGGCCATTTCATTAATCACACTCAACACTTAGCAGGAGTCTGGGACAGGACTTGAAATTTCGTCCTAGGTTCAGTTTTGGTTTTGGGGATGGGCACTAAACAAGGCCCTCCTGTGGCCAATGTCAAATGGTCTTTGGGGCCAGTCTGGGCCAACTACGAATATTTATTATTTGTGCATATTCGATAAAGGTTGAGGAGTGCAGCAAAATATGGTTTCTTATATAAACTACTTTAGTTTGTACTTTTTTTAACTGTGATTTTTGTTATTGAGAAAGTGTTGGGCACCGAATTGCAAGCAGAAATAAAGTGGTTATTATTATAGATTTTTGGAAGCTACGCCATTTTAATAAAATAGTCACTTAAATTGCAGTTTTTGAAATGTTATTAAAAAGGATTGCAAAATATTGTTTAAGCGGTGTGCGTCCCTGCTTAATGTTCTATGTGAAGGAAGGTGTCTCCGCTTTTAGTCCGCTGTTAAGAAAGGTTAACATCTGTTTGGGTAGCTGTCCCCGCTTTAGTTCACTGTTAAAATTGAGCTCTAATTTAATAACGATTACACAAAGATTTTAAAGCAATTTCTTATAACTTATAATCAAATATTTTAACTAAACTTTAAGAAACTTAATTCTATGGAAACTGTTCTTGATTATACATATTTTAAATTACAGAAACTGCAAAGCATCTATGGTAAAACAAAAATATTATTAAAATCATTTGACGATCAACAATAAAATTCTATTCCAAGGTATTTTCCTTCACACTAAACAAATCAATTTTTAAACAAAAGGTAACTGCACAGCTGGCACTTCCCCTTTGGACTTTCTGTTTTACTCACACACCTCGATTTACAGTTATGAAAAACGATTTGAAGCTGCCTCAAAGTTCAGAGGGTCAAAAGGAATCAGATTCCATTGCACTTTGCCATAAATGCCATAAATATTTCAGCCTTCATTCTGTCTGCCACTCCGACTTCTATTGACACCTTCACCTTCGTCATATTAATTTTGCAGAATTCTAAAGAAATTTCCATCTCCAGCTGGCTTGCCTTTTTCTTCCCCCGAGTTGTTGATGAAAAATGCAGTATTTTGATAAACAAATAAACACATAAATAATACATGGATGAAAAGACTTTTATTTGATCTGCAGGCAAAGTCAATGGTAAGAAGTATGAAATTGAATATTCGAAAACAGAAAAGGGAAAATTGAGCGCAACGAGAAAGCTTTCGGAAAGATAATTGTAATGAGCAAGAAACTTTGGCCAGACGACTGCCTAGTCGGAAGTATTGTGGTCATTGCTGACTCTGTTTCTTTTCTCGGACTGTCGTTAAAGTTAAATGGTCTGTATGATTGCCCCAAAGAGAAAGGGGCGGATGGGGCAGATGGGGCAGATGGATGGGGCGGGCACTCCGCTCCAAGGTCGTAATGAAGGCAGACAAACCCAATCAGGCAGCATCGCTTACAGATTGCATTTCCCCTGTATGATTTCCTTCTTAATTTGGTTGCTTGATTTCTCAATCTTTTGCCCTACCATATTTCCCAAGAGCTCCCTTTGACAAAACCTAAAGGGCAGCAGTGAAATGGAATCACAAATTAATAAGTTGGTAAGATACTGAAAAGGTGTTAGAGAAAAAACCCTACAGGACCCGAATTTGATTGGTATTAAAGTTATATTCTCTAAAGCACATTCCCATTTCAGCACACATCAGTGTTCAATTATTTGGGAATTACCGATGACAAATCGAAAAAAGACATATTCTAATGAAAATCTCATTGAACTATTAACTCTGATCCATTCACTGGCGATAAATCAAGCGAATAAAAAAGCGCAAAATATGTGAAATATTTGCAAATGTCAGCTTTTCAATCCGAATCAATAAACTTTGAATGACACGCAGAGAACCGAGAAAGGGGAATGGGATCGCCCAGTTAGAAGCGAGGATACATTGTTCCACAATTGAAATCCACTCGAAATTTTCCCCCCTATCCCCACATCTTTCGCTCGGTGTCACATTTTCCATGATTTTGCTGACAGAAGTTTGTTTGTTGCCCGTTGACATATGGTGGGGCAATTGAAAAGGGCATATCAAGGGAAAATCGGGGGCTCTGGGGTCCACAGAGGTGATTGCCGTTTAAATTACGAAATAATGCTTGCGGCTGAATGAGGGAACCGCAGTGGAGTCAGGAAACTGCTGGGTTCTGAAATTATAGTGCATTTGTGTTTTGTAATTAGACCCCAAATACCTATCGATGGCGCTGGATAAGAGGGATTGTCCGTGTGCGTTTGGCACACGTTTTTCAACGTGTACGAGAAGTGGCCTAATGAGGCAACACTTTTGGTTCTATGTAAAACCGAACCCTCGTAAAAAATCCAGGGGAGCCCCACAACTGGCACACACAAATCTGTAAAACGATCGGCATTCAGCTCGCAGCGTGAAACATAATCGCAGTAAGTGAATACACTTGGTGGTTTTGGTTGCGGGCTTTGAAAAAGTATTGAATTCTGAACAGCTTTTAGGTAAATGGGTACTTTAAATATAATGAATTTAATTTGTTTCCCTTAAGTGGCATTTTGTAATAAATCCAAGGTAATTGAATGTTTTAAAAATTCAACCGTATACTAGATTCGTTGAAAGCTAGTTTCCAAAGCTATAAAGTATATATAATCTTGATTAGGAACAGTAGCCATGTTGCACCCATGAGTAACATTTCAACGGGTATCTGATAGTCGAGTTCTCTAGCAACAATTCGGATTTATCTTGTATCTTACTTTTTACAAATGTCTTTGTTGACTCCTACAATACCGCCCTCAATCAGTCTCAAAAACTAGCAAGTTTTGTGTTTTGTCACTTGTACCATCGATATCCTGGAAATCCTGGCCAACAAATTGACATTTGAGCTGACACATTGAGGACGCTTTTGCCAGCTCTTTACAACTTCTATTGATTTGCCCAAGATTTGCAATCGCAGCCAAAGTCTCCAGTGTTGTCCTTGTATCGAACAGAGAAAAAAAGGGAAATTTCAGCCAAGTGGCCCAAACAGCACACACACAGCTATATACATACACACTGACGTATACGAGTATCCAGATGAATTGGCAACTGCGATGATGATGCGTCAATGCATGCAAATTTGTTAGCCACAAATAAGTTGGGCCCAAAGTGGTTTTCGGGCTTTGCACACACAATATTTTGTTGCTCTTCCTGCTGAAAATTGTGGCTTCTGTTGCTTTCGTTTTTGCTGCCCCTGCTGTTGTTGTTGTTGTTCCGGTTGTTGTTGTTGTGGCGGCTGTCAATGGCAGTGATTTACATAATATGGCCAACTCGATGCAACAATTTCCTGTGTGCTGGCACCCCAAATATTTGCCATCGTTTGTTTGCCTGTTTGGCCTCTGCCCTTGGCTCATACATATGTGCACTACTTTTTTGTGCTCTTATTTTTTTGTTGTTGCTGCTGTCAAAAGTTATTAGTCAGCAGGTGAAAAATCAATTCAATGGGCTCTCGGTCAAACAAGCATTTCATTATTTTCGTCTCTGGCCAACAGCTAAACCCACACGTTTTGTCATCTGCCAAATGCAAAATTCATTGAGAGACTAGACGAAATGTGCGGCTCTTGATTTTGCTCTGATGTCCTGCCAATTGGCCTAAACAATTGTTAATAGAATTTTTCTCCTGTGTGCGCAAATTGATTTGGCTTAGTCAACATACATACGTACGCACATGTTACAGGCTCGTCTCAATTTTTGATTGCATTGTGGTAAATCGAATGAAATGTCCGACAACTTGGCGTCCAAATTAACTTAAACAAGTCAATAAATTTAATTAAGTAATTAATTTACCAGCTGCAATGGGAAATTCCTAGCAAGGGGGCTTGGTTTCGACTTCACCGACATAATTTCTTAGCCGACATATCTGCAGCTGGGCGCTCCTCAGTTGTTCTGAAATTTGTTGCATACGCATAGGCGCTGCCCACAAATTTGATGACATGTGTCAGCCACCGCCACCTTCCCTCCTCTCTCTCCAATATGTCATTCGTGTCCTTTTTGGCCAAGTTGCTGTGTTGTCAGACGAAATCATGGACAATTTTATGCATGTCCCTTGTTGAACCACAGCAGGCGAGAACCATGAATAGTCCGAATTGACAAGTGTTTAAGGGGCCACACAAAGACGGGACATAAAGGGAGTTTGCAAGCTCGGGGGTCCTATCCCATTCAGGATGTGGTCCAAGGGCCTATAGTTGATTCGGTTGTGGTCATATCTCTGGCACATCACATGCACATCATGTGATGGACGAGAATACTCCTGTAATGCCCCCTCATGATTTTGTTTACATATGTAAATATGGAAACGCTTTTAGAGTGTTGTAGCTGAAGCTGCTAAATTATTCAAAATTGAATAATTTCGAAAAGTTAGTTGACTAACTAGGTTTTGAATTCAAATTTTTCACTAAAATGGTTACATTAATATGTTTATTGAATATTTTTATTTATTTAGAGTCATTAAGTAGCATACTTTACTTAAGAGCAAGGCTGTAATACACAATGATGTGGTTAATCTGTCCAACCGCACTTCCATTGCTTTCTTAGTCAAATAAGTTGCATATTAACTGCACTGCAGCCTCAATTGGAAACCATAAATGCGTTTTCAAATAAAGTCTGCTTAACAGCAACTTAATCAGTGCTAATGTCTTGACTGGCATATCGCTCAGCCTACATACATCCATGCTAGGTAAATAAGGTTTCGGTGTAGAGCAGCCTGCTGATGGCCAGCAGAAGTAATCTAACAATTTTAGCTGCCAGAGTGGCCTACGAAAACCAATGCAGCTGTGGCAAATCCATTCCCGCAAGCCATGCACTGCAGGCTCTATTAGGTCTAATCGCAGCTAATTTAGCTACCACAAACCGGCGCACAAACACAGATACCCAGGCGAACGCACACAGGGAATAGCTTATGGATCTGGGGATCGGAAAAGCAGGCGGCCAGCCCCCAAAACTGCTGGCTACTGGTAACTGGCTACTGGCTACTGGCTACTGGTAACTGGTAACTGCCAGCGGAACAGATGCAATCATAAAATCTGTTCGGAGCATAGCCAACTAACTCAGCCATTATCCCCATGGGTAGCTGCCAGGGGGCAGGATGGGGGGCAGTCGGGTTTGAGCTGGCCGAGAAATCCCTGCTCATGACAAATGTTGCCACTGCCGACTCAAGGACAACCAGTTTGAGTCGACGGCGAACAAGGTCTTCGGTTTCCGTTCTGAACGAAGTGACCGCAGTGACAGTAAATCTGATAAGTTTTTGGGCCAATAAATAGCTTTTGCGTTTTACAACTATAGCATAATATTTAAATAATTTTAAAATAATTTAAATACGAAAAATATATAACATTTTTAATTCTACTAGTATATCGAATTTACTCAACAATTTGTAACATATTTCATGATTAAATTTAAAGTAAGTACAACTTTTGATAAATTTGCATTCAAGATAAAATACTTACTCCATTCTGTTAAAGTAACTCCCAAGATACATAATAACTAATTAATTGCATATCGAAACATTTAATTTCTATCTTTCAAATAGGATCTAGATAATTAACCAGTCCGATATCACCCATTTGGATCGAAATGCTGGGCGTGGAATCCACAAGCAGCAGTGCCAGGAATGCCCAAAGGGGGATACTCGTATATGTTGAAGTGAAGACCCCGACCTAGTCAGGCCGTTATAAAGTCCGGTCATAAATGCACTGTTATTCTGTGGCAAGAACGGACAAGGAGTGAGGGAGGGAGGAGGCGGGGGCAAGGACTTCAGAATGGGCGGTCTGCCACACACGCCTCCCGATTTCTGCAGTGGTCGTCGCCTTTGGACATGCGTAATTAGGTTTGTTGTTGCCACTAAATATGCGTGTCAAGTTTTCAAAGGGCAGGATTCGGTGGTGTCAGAGTCGGTCTTCAGATACAGGGACTACTCCTTCGTCGGAGTGTTTTGGAGCGGCACCAATTGTTAATGTCCTTCGAGTGCAGGTAACTCAGTGGGTGGCGTTGTGTGCGTAAATCTGAATGAAACCTCATTTCCGTTGCAGGCATTTCACACCCAGACTGGCTAATTTCGGGTTTTGTTTTAATAATCATCAACTGTCATCAGTGCTGGAAATGGGAGCCTTTCATTTCGGGAGGAGGTTAACTGCTGAGCTTGAGGTTACTGTTGGTAGCTGATCGAAGTAAGTGAGATGGTTGTATAATATGAAACTGACTCTTTTAAACAAATGTCAAGTTGTTCAAGTTAATAACAATTAAACGTTAGCTGAAATGGCCTCGACTGATTTTATGAAAAATATATATTTCGAACTATTTGAATTGTAACAATGTTATTAAAAAACTTCAAGGACATATACTTTCAAGAAAAGACTTTCAGTAATTGAAAATCTTTCCGAAAAGGATACAGCTGGAAACATACCTTTCATCTATGGTCCTGTTGAGCTGACAATGTGTTTTGGCTTGAATCAGGAGTTCATAGACGGTACACACACTAGCACACCCGCATACGCACACACGCATGGCCAACTGCTTGGCACTTGGATTTCAACTGTACTTGTTGCTTTTAATTCGACAGGCGGCGCCTGAAAGTATGCAGCACGCATTTCGCAGAGGGCTCAAGTTGAAGCGGAGCTCCTGCAAATGCATTTTAAATTAAAAGGGGGCGGACGGGGTGGAGTGGTCGTTGCATGCAGTTTGTCATTCCATTTGTTGCTTTTTTAATTGAATCCACTTTTGGGTAAAAAGTCGAGGACGACGAAGCCCTGGAAAAATGCTCTTTTCTTCCACTAAGAGCGTTCCACTTTCAGTGCATTCCACTCTTACACGGCAATGCAATCAGTTTACTCTTTCGCTCTCTTTTGGCCTTCAGACTGGGCTTTCAACCAGTCAGCCAGCCTTTGGTTGCATTGAATGAAATGCAGAGAGATGGAAAGTCCTGACCCTTGACAACATAAATTCTATTGTGTGTTTTTTCCAACCGGTTCACTTGTTTTTTCGGTGGAAAAGGGAGGTCGGCAAAGACAGCCCGAAGAACATGGCACATCGAATTAGTTAATTGCATAAAGTACCCCTCACTGACTGATAGAGCAGACAGTTTGGCTGACAAAGTTGTCTGGCCGTAAACAATGCTGTCATTCCCTCAGCAGGGGGGGTTACGGGGAAGGGGGGGGTAAGCAACTACTAACTCCGGTCTAAACTAAATGGCCACTCATTTTGTTTGTTTGCTGCTCACTTTGGCAGTACGCCCATTTCCGGATAAATGAGTGGAAATTTATGTCCTCGCAGAGCTTCTGAGGGCTAAACAAGTACTGTGGATTGGGCTTAGGGCTCCGAAATACTGCTGACTACCATGATGCACCTAACTGAGAAGTAAACTTGTTATTGCCAAGCTAATCACTTGAATGTGCGCATTCGAATTTCACTATGAATGCTGTAAGCTTTCGCAAAAACTTCTCAGGATCACAGAAAGCTCCATTTGATAAACAATGAATTCAGCAGATTTAAATAATTTCTTTATTTTATTTTTCCAATTAAAATGTTTTTTATAACTCTGCACTCACATGCCAATTCCCATAATTAACCGCATCCTTTAATTAGTTTACTCTATTAGTTTAATCTAATTTAAAATCTTTTCGGAATTATACGTCGCACAAATATTTATCTTTCCTCCAGGCCATTTTTCCTTGCCTCGTTTTATTTTTGCAAATTAATATTGTAAACATGTAGGGCTCCTGGAGAAAAAAAAAAAAAAGGAAACCAGTGGGAAAAAATTGTTGTTGACGGCAAGAATTTTCCACATTCATACACTGAACCAGCCAAGCATCAAAACAATTTGAAAAACCCGCACAAACAAGCGCCTGTGACAGGCAAAAATGGAAATGCAATAAAATTAATAAAATGTAAAAAAAGCGTAAAAATTAACTCAAAATATAAGCAAACCATAATTTATATGTGGCATGACATGTGAAATTACTTAATGAAATTAATTTTTGCACTTCACACTGACGCATGTACATGGCAAAGGGCAAAGGAGTAGGGGATTCGAATTCTGCCAGAGTTATATTCACAAAATTCCCTTAATTTATGCCATGTGAAAGGGCCGAGAGCCAAGCCAATTAGTGCAGGGATATGTCACAGTTGGTTTGAAATGTGCATCATATATATGTATATCATTCCGAATCCGAAAAGCAGTTTTACGATTTTAATCATACAAAAATAGTTTAAAAAGATACTTATCAGCTAGGTTCATTAATAAAACTCACATAAGACACAGTATGTTAATTGAAGAGAAAATATGGGATTAAAAACGTAAAAAAAAAAGTGTTATATATAAATGTATATGTATGTATATTTAGAAACATTAGCAAGCTGCATAAATCAATTCAACACTTCTACTCGCTTTATTAAAAATAATATTTATTCGAATTAAAATATATTATCAATCATCAAAATATGTGTTCATTTCTTTTAATATTCGGCAACCCACGGAGATTCTGTCAACACACAAATAACGATTTTTATGCATTTATTTATGTGAAGGCTTACGGCTATTTCTTTCAGTTTATAAAAGCAAATTAGTTTGTTCAGCTTGATTGCAGCAATTAAACTCTGATTGTTTGTCCAATTAGAAACAAAGTATTTCCAAATGAAAGTATGGACAAATAGTGCAATATTCCACATTTGATGTGCACATTCCACATTTGAGTCGCCTCATAGTTCATCAAGTGGCTTCACATTTCGTCTCCCTTGCTTAGCCATATAATTCACTTTGCTTTTGCGCCTCCTTCTCCACCAACTGTCATTTATAACTCTTTTTTATTTACAATATTCTAGTTGGCTACAAAAAAGAAGAATAAAACGCAGAGCAAAACAAAGCGTAGAATAGAAACAACAATCTTTTCATAAAATCACGCAAACGCGGCGCTGAATAAGCTGGCAAACCTAAACAACAATGCAATTTTTACTGTTTGTCGCCTACTCACACACACACTACGCCCCCTCTCTTTCCCACGCAATCAGGCCGTCTCTTTCACACCCATGCCACAGCCATCTCACACACTCCAATGTGAGGCACTTGCATGTCACAATGCGGCAGACAAGAGCGGCAGCAAAACATTTAAATCAAAATGATAAAGTTGCATACTTGAGTAGAGTTATGCGAGTCCTGTGAAGGAAAAGCGGGTGGAAAGCCAGAGGGGTGGAGCGGTGGAGCTGGGAAAACTGGGAAAGCGGCAAATAAATATGAAAACATTTTTTCCCATTGCGGTCTGCCATTCTAGTTGCAGTTGTTGTGTCCGCATGACGATGCCAACGAGCGTGCAAAATAATATGCCAGCAACAATGCACAGCTGAAGCGCAGAAGCTCAGGAACGAGGCACGAGGGTGCTGGGAAAACTCCAGGAAAACAGCAGAAATAATAATGAAAGAACCCGAACTCGAACCCGAACCAGAACCAGAATCACAATCATACCAACCAACGACAGCAGCAGCTGCAACAACAACACTTGTTTTAGCCATGTTAAGGCAGCATGTAAAACGCATACTACCACTACCCCACAATTTCCCTTGCTCAGCCCTTCACCCCGCTGCATTTGAAGGGAAGCGGAAAAAAAATTAGAGCAGTTAAATTTCACATAACTTTGTTAATGATATAAACATAAGGCTAATGGCTGATGGGGTCGGAAGTGCACCCTCCTTGAAATGCCCGGCATTTGATACTTGATAGCAAAATATCCAAGGGAGCAATGGAGCTGAAAATTGTTGCGAAATTAAGAAATGCTCTCGGAATTTTCTAAACTGCAAATGCTCACGAAATGTGATATGCATTCCAGTGAAAGTTTTGCTTTCACCAAAGTGCCGAGTACTTTTTCCCAAACAAAGTTACTGTCAGGCAAAATTATCAAAATTTTTAAGTGCATCGAAAGTTTTCCGAAGTGATTTAAGTGATTAGAGCATTACTGCATTTTGTATATGATTAAATATAAAAAACATATGTAGATGTACAACTTTAGGTATTTTGAACCAGGCAAACAACTTGTGCAATTGATAAATTTAGGATATAATTAAGTCCTACGACCTCATCAAAAGGATTCTATCTTCAGGACTTCCATGCGTCTGATATTGCAAGCTCTTTTTCCATTTGCATTCATCCAGCATTTTGTTTCCCAAACAATGGAGACCGTTTCTAATGTATTCCAATCATTTCTTTTTTTTCTGTTCGTTTTCGTGCTTTGCGGGAAATATTTTGTCTCCCCGTAGGATTTTTTTGCCATTTTGGTTAACATTGTTTTGGTGACAGTTGCACCCGCATCTCATTCGGTTTTTAGACCCTGTCCCCTCCCCCTCCCCATTTCAGTATTTTCCCCATTTACCCTCCCACTTTTTGCCGAAACGCCCCTGGTGACACACGGCAACATTTTGCCTTCTGTGCTGTGTCAGTAATTGTTGTTGCTGCCATTTGTTGCTGTTGTCGAGTTGTCATAGTTCTTGCCTGTTTGTTGTTCCTATTGTTGTCATAACTGTTTTTGTTTACGCTGCATATTTTTTTTTCTACTATTATTTTCTTCTATTTTTTTTTTTTTTTGATGGTACAAGAGGTGCCCATTGTTATTGTTGCTGCAACATAAATTTAAACGTGACATTTAGACACTCGACTGGGGTCCTTCGTCCTGCCGCCCATTCCCGTCTCCATTTCAGCGCTCCTCTCAAGTGCCACGCACTGAAAAAGAACTCGAAGAGTTGAATGCTTTTCCAGGGCAGAATTCGAGGGGGTTTTGCGGTGAGCGTACTTCATTCTTAACCTCTTCAACTTGCGAACAAAGTCAGTCGGCCTTAGCCGCACACTCACTCTCACACACACACACAAACAGACAGACACACACACACACACACATTTGTCGTCCAATGACACATGATGGATAGCTCAGAAAGGGTTCTTCAAATAAAGAAAATTTTGTACACAGAATAATGATGATGGATGTTGGGCTCTGTGAGAGAGCATCAAGTTGAAGTGTATTTTGGTTGAGGATGCAAAAGTGTTTTCACTTTTCATTGCTAGCTCTTTTTACATTAATTTCTAAATTTCGTATTAAATAGGTCAATAACATTGCGGTTGCATTATAAACATTTTACAGGAATTTATCTTTCTCGCAACAAAAGTGATTTCTTCGTATGTACATAAGTGTGTATTAAGTTTACGCTCGGGAATCTCCGCACTCACTATCTCTTTGCTTAGGGGGAGCTATATTTCCATAGTCAAAACTTATATGGTAGCTCCCGTAACGTTCTTATCGCTTTTTTGGCCCAGCAGAAGAGACTGAAATTCTTGAACCCCTTTAGAATGGAAAGACAGATTCCAGGAACTTAGTTAGACGACCTTTAAGTTACGCCGGAGCGAGATGATGACTTGGAAACTCGTTCAGCATCGCCACTGCAGCCGCACAAAAACACCAGCAGTTCCGTCGTTCCGGCAACGGTGCGTATGATAAACCGCCGGCGAAAGCCAACGTTGCGCATACGTCACGGTGTACAAGCGAGTACAGATGCAGGACGAGCGCAAGCGGTGGCAGGAGATTACTTCACATCGAGTGCAAGTTGCGTGTCCTTATCGCTTGGCCTCCAACTTTAAAGCGCTCTCAAGTGCACTTAACTACAATAACACCGCAGAGCGGCGGCGGTGGCAGCGGCAGAGGCGTTGGCGTCGGCAGAGGCGGCGGCATCAACAGCAGTAAACAAGCTTCACATGTGGCATTTTATTAAAGTTGATGCAACTTAAAATGGATTTAAGCCAGATCCCCGGCTCGCAGCTCAAAGAACGTGGCGAACTTTTGCAATTGTGGGACTATCAAACAAAACTTTTGCCAAAGCACAAAGCGCCAGGCAACAACAGAGCAGGAGGGGGCAAAGCGAGGGGGGGAGGCGGGCGATGAAGAATGGGGGGAGGGGGGAGGGGGAAGGATTTTGAGCTGGGAGCAACAACCAAAGTGTCATCATGACCAACATCCAGCAGGAGCGGCAGCAACAGCAGCAACAACTACTGCACATGAGTTATTGCATTGTCGCCGGCGTCGTCATGGTTGCTCTTCTTCTCCCACCCCAGCCACGCCTCCTCTTCTGACGCCCTCCTGCACTCCTAACCTTTGCTGTTGCTGTTGCTTTTGCTCTTGCTGTTGCTGCTGTTCCTTCCCCTTTGCTGCTGCGGTGGCCGGCGGTTGCTGCGTAGTTGTAGTTGTGCTTTCGACGCGACAGAAGGATTTAGTGAAGCTTAGCGCAAAGCAAGAAACAAAAAAAAAAAGGATTCGGGCAGCTGCAACAACAACTACAACAGCAGCAAGGATGCAGACAGGAAGTACAAGCGAAAGCTCGACTAATTGAGTACCCAGTAAACTTTAATTTGGTAGCGAATCGCTACTGAATGCATGAGTAATACGTAAGGGGTTTTAAGCCATTTAACGAAAATATCCTTTAAGTAATTACGTCTTTATAATGAAGGATTTTCAATTTGTTAATCAGTTATCTCTATACTTCCTTTAGCCATACGGATACTTGTCAGCACTTTCAGTGAATAATCTAAGATAAAACGTAAGTACATATACTTTAGTCAGCAGAGGGTAGCAAATAGTGAAATGCAAATGCTGGAGCTCGTGCATCCTTGGCGTAGCCTTCAAAAAGTGCGGACACACATTGACTGTCGACTTGCGTTAAATCTTCCTGCACTTTGGATTCAGATGCCACCCACTCTCTGGCCAGCTCCGAGCTGCAGATACTTTTGTCCCGCGCTATTTGTTTGCACTTCAAAAGGATTTTAATCAAAGTTTTTCAAGTGGCACAATGATGCACTCTATTGCCATCCCCAAAGTTGCCGCCTTTCCTTGGCGAAAAACGCAGACAGAGTGAGATTTATCTGCCGTTATTCACTGTGACTTAATTATTATTTTCATATTTTTTTTTCACACAGTTTTTTGTTTAGCCCGGCACCTAGAACAACTAGAAATGATTGCTTTTTGAACTGGCCACACTTAAAGCCATGGCTTTTGGCCAAGGGAAAGGAGATGGCTAATCACAATTACTCCCGCGTGGTGGTGGCAAACTTTTCATTTCATTTAATCAGCGGCAGGAACGGCGAACCGCTGCCGCAGCGGAAAACTTTTCATGTTTGGGAACACTTGCCACTGCACTTTGCTCTGCGGTTGACACACTGTCCCCGGATCCGGATGGGATTCGGGACTCGGATGGGAGCCCCATGTCCTGTGCCCACTTGTAGCCACTTAACAAATTTTGCGCCTCGCCGTTTTTCGAAGCACTTCCCAAAGGGGTACACTCACAAAAAAAAAGGAAAAAAAGAAATGAAAATGAAAAGAAAAACAAATTTTGACGCCACCCTTGATTGACTGCCAACTCGGAACTGTCCACTGGAAATCCTCCACTGACCAGCCGGCCAGAGAGCAGAGAGCGTGTCCCTGACACGAGGTGAGTGCTTAGGCTGGAGGACATTAGTTCTGGTCCTGGCTGCCCAGGCTGCTTTGGCCACTCTGGCTGCCCAGGCTGTTTCTGGTTCTCCAGTTTCTGGGGCGGGTATCATGACCAGACAAGTGTCTGGTTGTCATTGGGCCTGTGACTTGACGATGATGCTGATGGAGTTTGCTCTCAACGATGACAGACGGAAAAGTGCACTGGGCTAAGAGCACTAGCTGGAATCGCTAGAAGAACCTTTGATTTCGGAAAGTGAAGTTAGGCCAAAGATAATCTTAAAGCTTAAGGCTAATCTTTACTTACTCACATATAGCTTATGTTACTGCATACATAACATAACATCACTTTGCATGGCATTCTATTAACTGCAGTGTGAATATATTTTTAGATGAATATTTTATTTGTGTGCTCTCTTTCCACTATTGATACAATTTGTTGATTTAAAAATGTGAAATCAGCAATCATTTTTGTGAAATACTTTCGCTCGAGTGGCATCCGTTTCGGTTACTGCTTTTTGGACACACATGCTCACAAAAAACCTGTTAAATAATTGGCTTTTAGCATTTTAAGCGTGTATCCAGCCATAAAGAACCAGAACCTTCTGCCCTCGAACACTCAAACCACTCGTTTTCCATTTGGTCGGGTGTCCATTAAAAGGCAATTTATGCGAATGCCTGAAAGTATGTTAAGTTTTTTGTAGGCGGAAACGGATATCGGCGAATGCTTACCGGATGTGGCTAATTGTTGTTGTAATGCCCTAACAGAGGTGATAATAATGTTGTGCACAGTTTTGAATAATTATTTACCGTAGCTAACAATTACTACATCTTTAACAGTTTATAATCACATTATTTAGCTCCATATATACATTTACTACTGAGAAGAGTATTCAAACTGCCTCACTGAAGCTAATAACTATATTTTTTTGTTCCTTTAGTTGATTTTTGATTAATCTAAAGCCAGAAAATAGTTGGTAAATATTTGCCAAATGCATATTCGGCCCACATGCGGCGCAAAAAACCAACTAACAGTGAGAGAAATTAATTCGCTGTTCGGCGTCGATTGACTTTATTGTATTTACCAAATTTTGGTTTGCATTTGGCCTCTCCTCTCTCTGTCTCTCTCTATCGCACAATCTCCTTCGTCCTTTTCGCACCGTATTGAAGTGAGGTCCTGGCGTAAACGTAATTAAAATAGTTCGACTATACGAATCAATAAACAAATTGATTATGCAAATTTACTGTTTATTTGCATTCGACTTGCCATTGTAATTGTCTGTGTGTGTGTGTGTGCCTCGTCCATGTAGGTGTATGTGTTATCTGTGTGCATGTGTGCATGTGTTGGACATTAATAGGTTTTGTTGTTGCCCCTCGGCCAGGCATTATTTTAGCCAAAATTTATATACATTTAATGCTCAATCGGAGCGGAAATAAAAAGTTTACAAAAACACATTGTTTTTTTACGTTTGCTGCTTGGTAAAAATCAATGGGGGAAAAGCGGAAACGGAAAGCGCATGTTTTCCATTACGGTTGCTAAATGGGTTCGGATTTTCACGTGGCTCCGGGGGCATCGAAAATGTTTGTAATTGACTTATTTTTACTGTAATTTATAAAGCGCCGCTGCAACTGCTATAATAAAGTGTTTTCTCATTATCCGCCCCATTTTGCTCACACTTTCCCATTGCTGTCGTGGCTGTCGGACTGCATAAATGCATTTTTAATTAAACACGAAAAAACAAACAAACTGCACATAACAATACGACAAAGTAAACAAATTAAAATCAAATTAGTGTTGAACTTCTTTTTTTTCACACTCAGCGAACAATCCGCTGGTGAAAAAGTGCACTAAAAACTCGCAACATGTAAGAGTTAAAAACCATGCGCATTCCACGTTATTTGAAATAACTCCGTATTTGTATACATAGTTATAAATAAAATAGGAATTTTACGTATGTCAATATTATAAAAAGGTAATGGTAAGTTTGAAAAAATAGGATACATTTAATGTATTTGAAATATAATATAAATAAAAATTATAAAAGGGTAATGCTAAGTTTGAAAAAATGGGATATATTTAATGTATTTCAAAAATAATATAAAATGTGATTTTTAATTGTAGAAATTCTAGGAAAATATTAGGTAATTTAGTGGCATATATTACACTCATAACTAACTTCCAAGAACATATTTCCATTTCTGGCACAATTTGGCTTCCTGCCATTTGCGGTGGCAATCTCCGCCAGCCTCAGATGCACCACAGCACAAATACTTATAGCATCAGGTTACCACCATTATATTTAACCAGTTCCCCGGCTTTTCAGTGCCCCCATCCGCCCATTAGGTTACTGCTCCTCGAGTGACTTCGAAATTCGCTCAAATTGCCTGGGGAAAGTCACGAAGACAGACGCAGACAGGCGGCGAAAAGGTATAGCTGGTATAGCTGGTACAGCAGGTGGAAAATCAGGCGGTTGGAGCACCTTCACCTTAACGCACTCCACTCCCCGGACTGTTTCACAATGGCAAATTGTTGCATCCGCTTTTCTTTTAGCTTTTTAAATGCAATTTCAACACAGCACAACACACACGTGTGTGCCTTTCCCATTTGCATGTTACGATTGCTGGCGTTGCTGTTGCTGTTGCCGTTGCTGTTGCTCCTTGGATCTCATCCTGTTTCCGGGCGATGTTGCTGCTGTTGCTGGTGGTGTTGCTGCTTGCCAGCTTCCTGCAACATTGCTCCATCGGGTCTCAGGACTCCCAGCCTCGTCCTTTGCCTATGCAACAACAGCTTACGTTGTTTGCTTTCACTTGGCATTTTGTTGCCATTCGTTGTTCAGTTCATCTTCCCTTTGCAAGTATCCTGCACCTCATCCTCGTGTCCCACCGCAAATTGCCTTTAATTCATTTTCCGCAATTACTCCCGGCCGCACGAAAGCAGGAGAAAGTTGGGGGAAACTACTCATTACCAGGCCACCACCATTCACCCTCTAGACTCTTGTCGTAGGCGCACTTTTCGCATTCCATTTGCATGCCTTTAGGGAACATTCCGTGTATCCATCTGCATAATGATGAGGGGATTCCCCAGCCCGAGCTGGCAACCTCCTGTCACTCGCATTGTGTCCCGTTTTAAGCGCATTAAGTGACCGGTGGGCGGAGTGGGCGATGTTGTCTGGACGCCCCCACTCCGTTAAGGTCAGCTCTGATCAATGTCGACTGCCGCATGCTGGCAGCCGTGAGATGCAGCAGTCGCATGCAATTAACCGGCAACCGAAACTGAAGTGGAAGCAGCAGCAGCAGCAGCAGCAGCACCAGTTCCCGAACCCAATCCAACAGCTCTGGGACACGCAGAGCAAACATTGGCGCAAGATGGAGTAGCATTAGAGATGCCCCTCTATCCGTAATTATATAATTTATAATTTGTTTAGGATCCTCGTTCATATTTACATAAATGATACCTTCACATTTTATATCTACAAATTTCCAAGATTTTCATTTACCTACTGACATATATTAGTAGAAAGAAAGAGCGCTGCATCACCAGCTGCTTACCCCACACCAGCTTGGTGGAGAGACCCACTGGTGGACACGCTTCGCATCCTTGGGCTCCTGTGCGTCGCTTTTACGCTCCGCTCCGCTCCGCTTGCAACGCATCGCATCGAAATGTATCTGCATCTGCATCTCCATCTGCTTGGCATCGCATCGCATCGCTCTTGGCCAGCAATGAGATGCATCGTGCAGCGGGAATTGGAAAACTGTTAACCGTTTGAAGGTTGCCTTGTTGATATTCCCAGTCCAAAAAGAGAGTGACAGGGAGGGGGACAGTGGGGGGAGGGGCGCGGTGGGCGGACCAGCGGTAGTCGTAAACTTTGCCGCCCGCCTTCGCTGTGCATTTGGTGGCCATTTTCAATTTACTGACGCTGTCATTGCCGGAAGACAAATGTGTGTGAAGTGCGTCCATGTGGGGGTATCTGTATATACATATAGTGCACGTGTGTGCCACACACTGAGAGAAAACATTGGTGGTAAGCATAACAGCTTAAGTAACTCAAATATCTCTAATGGTATTTGAAACAAATGGAATTATTGCACATTAAATCCCTAAAATCATTTTGAAAGTGATTGATTCCTTTTGTACATGGATTATGTGGACTCCCTCTCATCCTCTCCTATGTCATAGCTTTTTCCTAAGTGTAAATGCCTATGTACAGTGCAAATGTGTGTGTGCGAGTTCAGTCCTTGTGTGGGTGCACTGGCATGTTGTGATTGCGGACTGTTGCTTCACTTCAGTGGCAGCAAGTCGGCGACCCAACAGCTATCCAAGTTTTTCGCCAGCTTTTCCTGATTTTCCTCGCTCACGCCCTTCGGAAAAACGTGCAACAGGGTGCTTCTATTTTTCTTGCCTGGTATTTTTCCGTTGTCCTCCTTCACTGGGCCACATTTCTGCACAGTTGTTGGCTTTTCTTTTGGGCCGACTGTTGTAATTGTTGCTAAAGCAGCAAAACGTCGACGCTGAAATTGCAGCAACTGTAATAACAAAATGGCCCCCGGAGTTGGTCCTGCTCTCTCACTCTCTTTCTCTATCGCTTTTCACGGCCGTGGAAAATGGTGGGGGGGAAATGGGCTGGCTGAGGAATGGGAAATATTTCCAGCTTGACTTATTTTGACTTTGCTCGCTTCCCTTTCGTTCAGTTGTTCCTCCGATTTGGCGCCGCAACTGCCAGCAAAGTTTATTCAACGCAAAATGTGCAATGTGGAAACGTGCCGCATGTGGTGGGTTGCGGTGGGCGTAGTTCGCTGGACGTTTTGTGGGCGTGGCAACAGCATTTACTGCCCTTGCACACTGATTTCCTGTTGCATTTCCGGTCAGCCAACGATGAAGTGGCCTCCTTTCCCACCAGCAAGTCCTTTCCCTTTTCCATTCGAACATCCACTCACACACTTTGTGCTATACTAGCACATAAAACTAAATCGAATTTAGAACACTTCCAAAGGAAATTGGAAATTAACTAAAAATGAGTTATTTGCAATGGAAATGTTCGCCAGTTTGCGGGAAAATATATGCACTGCACAGAGCATTCCTAATTTAGCTCTAAGAACTATTATTTAAATTAATTCATAAAATTTGTTTTGGGAAAAATTCATACTTGTTGCCGTATGCATTTAAACATAATTTATTTCACACTCAATATGCAATTAAAAGGCATTTCATTCGTGTTTAAATTGTATTCATCAAAGACAAACTTTCATTGTTTATTTTCTAGTAAATTGTTGTTAATATTAATACTTACAAATATTTACAGATTTTGGGCTTAACTTTAGGAATGCATTACAACTTTAGCTTAAGTTTTTAGTAAGCCACTGATGTTGCTTTGTTTCTAAGTGGGTCACTATTGTTTGCTTCTGAAAATGCTTAATTTTTCAGTAAAATAAATCACTTTGAGGTCGAGCTGCTTCGCATGCTCATGAAAGGAATCCATTTGAATGTTTTACGGATTTCGGTGGGCCTACTCATTGTGTTTCCTCCAGATTGTGCACCCCGTGACCCCGCACCATCTTGTGGCCGTCTCCATTGTCTAGTTTTTGTGAACAATGGCAGGTGTCATGCAGGTGGAAAAGCTGCGGTTCAAGGCAGTCAGCTGGGGGCGGTTAACGGGTTGTCCCTTTGTGCATTTTACGCGGAATTACACAGCATAAGCAGCTGGCACCCCTCTTCCCCCATCCCCCCCCTTAAAAGTACGCAACCGCAGACTGGGGCATGCCACCCACTCCCGTCGTGCACCACCCACGGTTGCACCTGCTGTTTCTGTTGCAGCGAATGCGGCAAATGCCGCCAGCGACTTTCGTCTGCTTTGTTGTAAAAGAATCCGCCCGGAATCACCGCCCCTGCCCCTGCCCCTCCCCCTTCCCTCCAGCAGCGGCATTGTGGCCCAGAGGCAAACACAAGCCCAAGCAATTGCCACTCTGCTCCTGCTCCCGCTCCAGCTGAATGTCCTCCGACTCACCTCAGTTGATTTAAGCTGCACAAAAAAGTAAACAACGCACGCGGGACAAAAGTGGGTGGTGCCCGATGGGCGGCGAGCAACTAAGAAAATGCCTGCACAAAAGTAACTCATAATTAAGGTAAGGCAGCCAAGCGGAGGAGAAGTGGGGAGAGAGAGGTGGAGAAAGGGGAGAAAGCAGGGCGAGTGCAGCAGACGGCCTTTCTGCCACGGCAAATGTTAAATGCCAAAAGAGTTGCCTACTTTTGGGCTGAAACGAGTTTGCAATTGGAACTAGATCCAAAGATCAAAATTAAAGACGTATTGTATTTTAAAAATATCAATGTGAGAGGTATTTTTGAACAGTAAAATGCCAGAGGTGTTTTGTATGAATATAAAAAACATATCAAATGTTATATATGCGTCTATCAATTACATATTTCTAAGCTATTCCTACTTCTCTGACTTTAGTATAACTTAAAACCTACAAGAATAGATGTAAGATCGGTACTTGCCAACTGGTTCTCAGCTGTGGCATCCTTGGCGCCTTCAAACAGCCATTTGCCTTGGCTCACACTGAAAACCAAGCAAACCCAAAGCCTTTTGGCTTAAGTCGTCGACGTAGTCGCAGCCATGTTTGTATATACATATATTTTTGATATGCTTCAGCAAACACCTGCAACGTCTCAACAACAATGGGAAATATTGTTAAGTAACTGCGGGGGAGGGGGGAAGTGGGGGCTGAGAGTAGTGGATGCAGTTTTTGGTGCATTAGCGGAGTGCGTTACCCCCCAGCTCCGGCTCCATCTGCTCCTCGGGTTGGGGTCCTCGTTGTGGGACCTGCTCGTCCTTTCAGTTCTGTTTATTGTTTATGTTTTTGGCTGGGATTGTTTGCTGGAGATGGGGTTGTTGTTAATGCATGACTGGGGCGAATGCATCCTGTTGCCAGGACATGCAATCTGCATTTCTCTCATCTCTGCCTCTCGCTGCTCCTCGCTGGCAGTCCGAAAAGATCGTAGGCAACTTTTGCCAAATCAAGGCCATTTCTTTATTTTATTGCTGCTCTGATGTATGTGCAAATTATGCGCACTGAAATGAATATTAATAATGCGCGCCGCGCTGTAATCCATGGCGTATGCGTAACTTTTCCATTAAGCGCGAATCGTTTGTCAATTTGCCAGCACAGATAAATCACCCACGTCCCTGCTCCTACTGCCGAGAAGGAACTGCCCGCCGAAGGATTCTTGCCTTAAGCCCAATTAACCCATTAGGATAGCGGTTGCCATTTGATGCGGCAGTCAGAATGCAATTAAAAAAGCCAAGACCAATGAGCAGCATCAAACCAGAAAATGGCCCTGCAACTCCCTCCTCCTCCTCCTCCGCACTTACTCCACTTACATTTAATTTTTATGTAAGCATCACAGCCCGAGGATGAGAAAAGAACCAGGACCACGACCAGGACCAGGACCAAGACCAAGACCAGGACGAAGACCAAGAAAAGTAATAACTGCGCATTGCCATTATTTATGTTTATGTCCGCACTACATCATCTTCAAATGTCCGCGCGCCTCCCTCTTCACCCCTTGCAGCTATAAAAAACAAGTGTCTGCAGTTTAGAGAAGGGCATGGGGAATACTAGATAGTTTCTAGGGATGTTAAACGCGATTTATTGTCGCTGACATTAGACATACAAATCCTCAACTGATCTCAGAACTGCTTCAAGAAGTTAATAACAAAGATTTTACACAATAAGATATATAATGTCTTTTGGGTTAAAAGAAGATTGTTTAAAAGAAATCGAAGTTAAAGAGAAACAAGGTAGAAAAACCAATTTAGAAATCCAAATATAAATAAAATGTCATAGGAAAGAAGTATGTATCTTAAGGTGTGATCAATTTAATTCAATCTATGAGATATAGCTGATCCTTCTAGTCCACTATGTGCCTGTTCTTCCAAGTATTTTTTATCCCATATCATTTGCCATCCCTAAGAGATCCCAGGCTGGTTTTCGCTGCACTCCAGTCCAAGACGACGTTTAACTGCCGCCGTTGTGAGTGCCGTTGAACTAATTTCCGTTGCCCTGCGGCAAGTCACTGGGTTGTGGGTGGTGCATGGTGGGTGGTGGGTGGAGGGTGGTGCATCGCGGATGACGGACGAGGGGGTGGTGGCACTAAAGTGGTTGCCAGGAAGGAACTCGGTTTGCTGCACTCTGGTCTGGCTTGTAAAAATTGCATTCTTCGCGGCCTTTTCTATTGCTCGAGCATTTGTCATTGGGGCGCTCGCTAATTTGACATAAATTTTAAATGCAAGGATGTTCTGCTGGGGGAGAGTGAAATGAGATGAAACATCCGGAAAGTTTGGGGGATCTGGAGCAGAGAAAAAAAAGGGTTTGCTTCGAGCTATTCACAACTTTCAACTTAAAAACAACTCTATAAGAAAAATATGCAGGATTTCTATTCAGCTTATAAGACTTCCAGTAATATTGGTGTAAAATATCTTCTACTTAAAGTTATTGCCTCCTTTCCCTTCTGTTTGCCTTCCTAGCAATTGATAAAAATATTTCTTTTGGCAAATGCTTATGATAAACATGTTGTAAAGTGTCCGAATCGATTAAGTTTCTTGAAAGTAACCCAGCTCCCAGCCAGCTCCTCCATTTTTTTTCTGACCGTTCAGGCAAACAAACCAATAAACTGCATGCGCTGACCAAAAACTTTTGACTTCCGAACCGAACCGAAGGGAATTCGCTGGAAATGTTAGTTTGCTCCACTTTCTGCACTTGAAATATAAATTGAAGATACGCACACGAGATGTACAAGTACGAGTATGTCTTGCAGCAAAGATGTTTACCGACTGCCAATGCAAAAAATATCATTTAAATGGCATCTCCAAATGGAGATACACAAATGGCAAACGTTTTCCAGTGGCAGTCAAGCGATGTAAAGTATATGGAGAGGACAGAGGACAGCGGGGCAATCATGAATGGACACACTATATGGTCTCTTGTTAGTCTTTGACTTTGACATTTGTTGTTCAAATTGGCGGCAAAAGGCAAAAAAAAAAGAAGGGAGTAGTAAAGCGAAGAAAAGAGTTCAGTTGAGGGCCATTAAACGAGTCGTGAATGAGGTGACCATTAGCCGGGGCATTCTGTAAACTCGGTAATTGACTGGCG
This sequence comes from Drosophila teissieri, assembly GCF_016746235.2. Taxonomy (NCBI): domain Eukaryota; kingdom Metazoa; phylum Arthropoda; class Insecta; order Diptera; family Drosophilidae; genus Drosophila; species Drosophila teissieri. Next base: position 5,702,977 of record NC_053031.1, on the reverse strand, counting down.
CTTATGGATTGAACCACCTCTTTTTCCATTGTGGGGCGTTACACGTGCGTGCCAGTTAAAAATTTTCCAAAAAACTAAGAAAAAAAGTAAAAAGCGAACAACCGCTAGTTAAGTTTGCTTTGTCATAACTAACAGTTTGCATTCGAGTTTTTGTTCGCAGCCTTTGTTGAAATTTTACAAGTCACGCACTGATTTGGCAATTTGCATGCAGCGACCGCTAGATGGCGCCAGCACGTGCTCCCAGTCAGGGGATTCCCCCCTTTTCTCCACCCCCTCCCTCTATTCGCGAAACCAATCAATATTTGAATTGGTTTCGGTTTACCAACCTTTTTTTTGGCTTAATTTTGGTTCAACTTTTAATTTAAACTTTTTCTGTAAATTTCTTCCCAATGAGCTTTGAATTAGGGCCACCGCCCACACTGCGTATGCGCAATATGCAGTTGATATGGAAATGCCAAAGGATGCAGTTCGACTGGCGTTTTTGGCAAATTAAATATTTTTCAAATGTGTGTCATTCGATTCGCCCTTCTAATGGCGCAACTTTCCATGCTCGAGTATTAATTTATTGCCAATCTAAATGCGAGGACGAATGCACAGGAAGTCGAATTGAAAGTGGGGTAACTTTTCCTGCATTCTGGCGTTTCCATTTGCATTGTAAGTGGGTGGAGATTCTTTGGAGCAATTCAGCTGGAAAAACCGGAGCGCATAGGGATAAATACCGGATCATAAAATAGTAGTTCACTTTATAACATAAAATATGTACTTTTGGGTACTCCAATGTTGTCTTCTTTGTCTTGTTAAATATTTTGAATATTTAGGAAGATAACAATTATTTTAATTGACCTGATTCCTGTTTTAGGGTTTTATAGGACTTGATCCTACCATTAATTCCGTCGCTGTCAATGGGGCATTGAATGCGATAACAGACGCATGAACCTGGATAGCTCCTTGCCCACATGTATGGATACCTCTTATCCCTGGCTACACCTACAACCGAACCTTTTCATGCTCCATTGTGTTATAAATATTCATAAAGCGCTCCGCCATTTTTCGTTGCGACCGCCGCAACTAAAGCCTTGATTTCTTGCAGTTTGCTACACCCACATGCACACACACACACACACACTCATGTAGATGTTACCAATACCTAGCCAATATGGCTGAAATAACCCCCTAGCCCTCCGCCATTTTCCGACCCCGCCCCCTTTTGGAGCTCCCTCCCCCACACTGCCCATTTAACCGCAAGCCATGCTTCTAATGCCGCGTTGGCATAAATTTAAAGCAGCAGCTGCGGTTTTTCCACTGCTTTTCCTTTTCCCTCTCCCTCCCTCTCTCTCTCTCTCTCTTGCTTTTGCAGTTGTGGGTGGCTGGGCGCTGCTAGTGGGTGCTGCTACTGGGACTTGCTCTCTTTTAGCAAAGTGGGCGGGGGAAATGGGGAAAAAAGGCGAGGAAGAGTGTAACAAAAACTAAACCAGGTACGGCTTTAAAACGGAAAAAGCATTTTATACTGCTAATTGATTTTTCAAGCACCCATTCCCCAACAAAAAAACATAACCAGCAAATTAAACCCCCTTCTCGATGGTGCGGCTGCCACTGCTCTCCTTGTTTGGCATTCAATTAACGGGAATTTGCATTTTACCAATAGATACACTCTGCCACTATATATATTTGGTAAGCCTCCTCATGTCGCCCAAGTGGGCGAGGCCAACAGCGTAATGGCAAAAGATTCCAAGTGCTAAATCAACAAAGAGCAAAAGAACAACGACCGATACAAATTTGTTCGCTGCTGCGCTGCCTTTAATTACAACGCTTAGCATTGATCTTCGGAATCAATCAACCAAACGCTTCATAACAAAATGCGAAAACTGAAAAATTCCATCACCCGCTTGTTTGATGGGGAAATAAACACAAAAACCCAGATTCTCCACTCGCGTGGGTGGCGTATAAACTTAATATAATATTTAAAATATTTATAAAAACCAGTAAGGCGTAAGAGATGGCATTTTGGAACGCTGAGCTGTACATATGTTTCGAGCAACCCTCGCTGAACATGAAAATCACTTACACGTTCATCAGTAAGCAATGAACTTAACCTCTGAGATATTTATGTTGATTATCCACACTACTGTTTAAAGTTAGCAGTCTTATGCTAGCATGAGTTTTAGTATTATTGCTAAGGCCTGAGTTGGTTGTAATAAATAATTCTTGGTGAGAACCGAATTTAGTTCAGCTAATAAAAATCCGATGGCCATGAGAGCATAGAGCATAGTATATATTAAATTAATACTTGTATTATTAATTACTGCACATTATTCTACATTTCTAGAACACGAACTTTTATGCATTTTTCAAGGAATCTTTTTCTGGAAAAGAAGCAACAAAAGGGTGGAGGTGCTATCTACGTCACGTAGGATGGTCGCGGCAACGCAAAAGTATCTTCCAGTGATTATTAACCGATGATATAAGGCGGAAACCCCCGACTTGGTCCCGCCCACCGTTTACGGAGATATCTAGATGGATCTGGCCTAGACTGTTAATGATATCGCGCCCCTCCCCCGTCCACCGAACTCATGATGTATGAGGGCAATAGCAATTATTATCGGGCGGTGCGGGCCGGTTCATAAAACCCGATGGGTCCCACATGCATACATAAATAATACATGAATGGCCGCAGCGCCCAAGATGACCAGCAATTGCATTTGTGGTTTTCGGCCTGGAGTTCGGTTTGGAATTAAAGTCGGAGTTGGAGTCTCAAGGTCGCCTTACACACTTAATTTTACATTGGGGCTGCATTGTCTGCATGGTTTACTGTGTACCTCGATGAGGAGTGACTGAACCAACCGGTTCTGCAGCAAAATGATCTCGCAGATCTTCTGGTGCAGCAGCAGCTTCTTCTTCATTGTGCCTCAATTTGGCAATATGAAAGAAGAAGCCACCGCCATATAGCCGGCATGACATTGAATTGTAAATTGCGGGCGATATAAAAAACGCTCAACGCATATATGTAGTATACGTATGGCGAAGAAAACGATAAAGCAGAGAGGTAAATAAAATGTAAGCCGACATCCGATGCATGTGAATTTTTTCATGCGATGCGCGCAAAGCCCTGCGACTTTGCATTGGAGATGTGCTCGTGATATAGTTCAATGCAGTTACTTTAATTAGAGTAGAAATAATTTCTTAAATATTTATAAGTTTTGGAAAGAGAAAAAGCCACCTGTGACCACTGAAGTTTTTCTTTTCATTCATAGACAACTGCCTTTTTTCGATAGTCGGCACACGTGCCAAGTGCGATGCGAAAGGTCACACATATGCGAACAAAGTACGCTTTTTGCGCCATGTTTGCTATCTCTGTTCCACCTCCCCCCCATCCATTGTCTACACCCGCCCAACCACCACCCCTCCCCCCCATTCCCATCCCCTGACCCTTTGGTCAACTGCTGTAGTTGTTGCTGCTTCTTCATCGTCGGCTTGGTTGTAAAAGACATTGACATTTTTTTTCTGACCGTTTGCTCAGTTGCTTTTCACTGTACTTTGTTGTCGTTGTTTAATGGTTTTTATACATATTTTTTAGCCAGCTATTGTTGTTGTTGTTGCTGCTGTTGTTGTTGGTAGCATCGCATTACGTCACTTTCACTGTAGTTTGCGGCTTAAGGCAGCATTTGTGCTTGTTGTTGGCACTGTTTGCACTTGTTTTTTGGGCACAAACAAGCAAACAGGCAAATTGCAATAAAAATGCTCGAAATTTATGGTCCACTGGCATACATATATTTTGTTTGGGATGATTTATCCGAGACTTTTGTTCGCCTTTGCTTTCCGGCGGCACAATTTATGCCCGTTTACATGGTAAACTTTTGCTGTTTTTCCCAGCAGTTACACGTTCATGCTTTTTGGTTCAAGTTCATCAGTTGGCCACCGAATTTGCAACTGGGATCAGGTTTTGTAGTTATCGTCTTGATAGATGCGTCGTTAAGTTCGCCAAGTTATCAGCGACTATTTGGTAAACACTCATCACAAAGTTGATTCTGAAAATATTTACCGCTGTTAGTCTGCTCATTACGCATACGCCATGTTAACACCCACATTACGCATTCGCCCCGTTTGCTCATAGTGTATGCCATCACTGCTGGGGCTTTGATCGATAAGAATCGGGCCGAAACAAAGTCGTTAGTCCAATTAACGTGGCCTGACTGAACAAGCTAATTTCCCAGTTGCCAAATGTCGGCAATTTTCGGCCAGTTATTTTGAATGGGTCAATCGTCCGAGCATTAAACAATGTGGCCTCTGCAAAGTTCAGTTTTTATTTTACTTTTAGGAGCCCTTCAAGTGCACAGTGTGAGTTGTTTAAATAAACTAAAATTGTAACTTAAAATACGGTTTTTCAATTAGATCAAACTGCGGCTGGAGCAGTTTTATGCCAAATCCTTTGTGCCGGATGATCTGTTCGTGGATTATGACGTTGTCAACTATGAGAAGATCAATGTGAATCTCACAGTTCAAGTTCCCTTTCCCGGCAAACTCCTCTTGCACATTTTCGTAAGGAAGCTCCCAGATCCAGTGGGTGGCTCAAACCAAGTCGATCTGATTCGCTTGACGAACAGAGATCTCTGCAAGCTCCTCGATTCACTTCGTAACATCACAGTGGAGGGCATTCCGGGCGAAAGCCTTTTGCCCTCGACTTTCGTAGTCTCATGTCCTCTAGTTCCGGGCTTCTATTTTGTGGAAAATGGCGTTATTGATAGCAAACTGATTCCCTTCCAAATCCCTGAAGGCAGATATCTTGTACTCTTGGAGCTGATACAAGTCTACGAGGAAGTTATGAAGCTGTGCTCCTGCAGAATCAAGTTTTCCATTAAAAAACCACCTGGATACACGGAATCAACGCTGTTTAAAGACAGTGAGGAAAATGAAACGACTGAGAAGCCAGTAGTGAAAAATGAAGAAACTAGTACAGAGGTTACTCAGCCGAAAGAGGATAACTCGGAAGTATTAACTGATTACGAATAATTTTACTTTCGTGTAAGTAAATAAATAAAGATCCAGACAAGTTGTTTTAAATATGTTTTTACATAGGTACCCCCACCTTTGCATAATTTGTTCACCCCAACACCCCAATTTTTACACAATTTCTGCAAACTTGTCCCATCTATCAGCAAGTTTCGGGTGTGTAATAAAATTTATTATCTCCCACTATAAGTTCGCCGAGATTGAGACATCTCACACATGTTACAGCCACGCCCATAAAAGTTAATTAAAAGACCCAGGGGCATGGGAAATATATATTATATATCAAACATGAATTCAAGCCGCGCGAGACAAGCCGACGACAAAGACTGACTCAAAGATCCATCCATACAAACTAATCTTTCAATTTGTTGTCATGGTGAACTTTTTTGTTTTGATATCCATTCGACAAATATTTGTTTAGGAGTGCAGACTGTGGAATGTTTTGTGGCGGCATTCTCGAAACTTCGTAATTTACATATTTAGAGCAGGGCGAATGTTTCCGGTTTTCAGCTGCAAGATCATCTCGATCGTCGATACTTGCACGATGACTGGGCTAAAAACACTTGGCCTCCGTACCATTCATAGGTTGGCTTTTATACCACAGCCCCACCCAAAATGGTTCCATCGCTCAGCGCAGCTTTACTTTTATTGATTCAGTGTTCCACTCTTTAGGCTTGACAGCTGTTCAAAGTGTCAAATATTCATGGATCCTCCTCTCAAGTGATAATTTACTTAATTGGCTTGGCCACCGATTGATCGTTCGATCTTGAACTTCAGATTAACTTACCATTTGAGTGACCGATCAACGGACTCTAGATATAGGAATTAGCCATTAAACTGCCTAGCATTACAACTTCAGCCTTCTTCCGGGTTTTGTGTAAACATTACTCTGCTGACCGCATTTGGGTTGACCTTCATTAGTCGTCGTTTTCATTTACCCAGTCTGATTATTATTTAATCAACGATCAACTTCTTCAGTGGCTTAGCGGAGCAAACAAAAGATGCCACCAAAAGCCAAGTAAACAGGGCGGCCTGGTTTTGCTTTTCGGTCTCGCTGTTGAATCTGCCCAAAAAGACAAAACACCTGCCTCAACATGCCACGCCCCTTAGGTCTGCCTTTTGGCCAGGTTTTTCTGTTTATACTTCTTTTTCGCTTACCGTCTTATTTATGCGCCAGTCTTTTGTTTATGTATCGCTCATTTGTCCTCTCCTTTATTGCAAACTGCAGTTTACACATGACATTATCATCGATGGTCACCCAAAGTTCGGCTATAAAAAGCCCTGATGGCAGATGGAGCCAAGTGCAGTCGATTTTTGGATTAATCAGCGTAATCATCTACCCAGCAGCAGCAATCATGAAGTACCTTGCCCTGGTGAGTATTTGGACACTAATTTGGATTAAGGGGCGTAAGCCTAAAATGATTTTCAATCAAGTACAACATTTCTGTGTGTCCTGATTAATGTTTTGAAGTATTAATATTAAAGGAAGTCTGCAGAATGTTGAAGCTAATTAAAAAAGAATTCATTTAAAGGATTTAAAATTTGCATAATATTTATAATACAAATCTTTCCCAATTTATATTTTGCAGACCATCTTTGTGTGCCTTATGGCCATCGCCTTCGTTTCCGCCGTGCCCGTGGACGAGTCCTTGATTGGAGACAATATCTACCAGCCTGCCTTCGACGATGTCCAGCGTCCCCAGGATCCGCAGGCCCTCTTCAAGCTGAAGAAGCTGCTCAAGCTGAAGAAGCTCCTGGGTTAGGAGCAATTCGCAGGCAGCTTGCCAAGCACCGTTCAGATTCTAGTCCAGCCAATTGGGAACCTTGCCTCCCCCACTGCATTCGATTTTCAACCCGTTTTGTTTAGACAATACCATAAGCACAAACTGACACACACACACAAAAGCACATACATACGAGTAAAGTATACGTAATCGTTACTAAAATAAATGTTATTTTCGTACACGTCGGCTTTTCTTATATCACCGCGGCTTCGGGGATGAGATCTCCATGTGTGTCCAAAAAGGAGCTAATGACTGGCAGCGGGTCGAGTTTTTGTTTACCTAGATCTGAATGGGAAACACGTTTCGAATCGTTTCTGGGGAGAGAGTGTGAAAAGCGAACGGAATCTTCCTTACATGCGTATAAATATTGGCCAATCGCTGTACTATATATGTAAAATGGTGTGCTAATACAGGCGGCAAGCTGTGAGATTAATGAGCTTACCTATTAATCAATGATATTTTTACTTTAATTAGCTGAAAAAACTTGAACTAAATATAATACATGAAATATGGTCAATGGTAATACATCTGTAAAAATAAATTATTTAAAAAACTCACCATAGACCGCAAGTCACGAAAAGGCAGACATTATAAATTATGCTTTTCCGATAATATTCGTCACCAATATGGAGTTTCAAGGAAAGTTCAAAAGACGGGAGGTCGACTGCAGCACATGGTTTTCGACGTACCATAAAATGCCATATTTAGGTTTATTAGGCATTATTAAAATATAGATAATTTGATAGATGATCGTAGAACAATAAAACTAATTGGCACTGAAGGTTGGGCCTATTCAAACAAAAGACTCAAGAAGCGAACTTGACTTTTTTGAGTCAACCATTTCCTTTGCAACTTTCTTGCTTTTGCAATAAAAAATAAATCAACGTTTAAGTTTTGCTACCAAATACTTTCTTTAATTTCACTCATTTTTTCATCTTAAAAACCTAAACACATAGTTAAATTATAAATCCATAAATGGGTGTGATGTGGTGTGTGGTGTCTAGCCCAGGAACAGGAGCTTCTTGAGCAGCTTCAGCTTGAGCAGGAAGGACTGGTCGTCGGATGGGTTGGCGGACTCACTGCCAGGACCTTCGAAGCCCTCGGGAATGGCCTCCTCGCGAGGAGCAGCACTGGTGGCCATGAAGCACACGGCAAGGCAAAGGAACACGCTCTGTAAAGGATGGGTCAGTTAGTTTCGATGTGGTATTCCATGTTGGTTTTTAGGTGACGCACCAGGAGCAAGAACTTCATGTTGTATGTGGCTTCGGTTGGGCTGGATGTTTATAATCGATCGATGGACTCGCACTGCGCGTTGACAGACCTGCTTGCACTGATCACCAGACCCCGCCGACCCGTCTATTTATATGCCTGTTCAGTGGAGAGTGAGTTGCTCGGCCGGCGGACCGCTCGTCTTTCATAGAAACTAAAACAACGCGGAGCGTCAGCCAAAGATTTAGTGATTCACGAGTCGGTGGGAGGGGGAAATCAATCTGTTTGGACTATTAAAAGTGATTTTAGTCCAACACGCATGTGATAACAAAAGCCAGGTTCCCTTTTTATGTAGCCAAGTTGTGGTTTCATTGTTGGACTTTCGACGCCTTATGTTTGGGCAATTTGTTTGCTTGTGGTTTCTCCGGGCTTCGCTTCTTTTTGCTAATCGGTGTTTCCTTGGCTCTGGGTTCTATTTGAGTTGGCCATTAGCTGCGAACGGATTCTCTGCTAAATATTAATTAGCGACTTGACATTGGCCTTAACGTTCTGATCAGCCATCAGCTTTTCGTTCACACCTCCATAATAGGCTAGTGTAGCTGAATTATCCGAAAATAGTTATCTTTTGAAGTGTGTAAACTGGCAAACGCTGAATTACTTTTTCCGCAAATTTAAATTTAAGCAGGCGGTTTGACAATGCCAACCTGCCAATCTATTTAATTGTGCTGTACTTTAGATTAAAAGTCGATTGTAAAGGTAGACCACTTGTAAGTATTTTACTTCCTTTATTAAATGGCTTAAAACTTAGCTTTTAATCTTTAAAATCCAAAATAATAAAGAGATATTATGATTTTCCTATGTTCGTGTGTCTCTATGCCCACGTTCGTATACAAGCACATGGTTAATGATTATACATTTTTAAAAATGTAAATAATTAGCGCCATATTTCAGGGCTGCCATCCTTATAAAAATGTTGTTAGTCCGGCAACATCTATCTACACCGATTTCAAGAAACCTATCGATATACAGCAACATCGATTATCCGTAAGAATTTGGTAACAAAAAATACCAACAGATATCGAAATACCACATATATCGAAATTCGATAGCATCGATACTCTGTAACAACACAAATAAAAAAAGAAACAAATTAGTCAAATTACAAAATTATTAGTTATCAAATCGCGGACACCATCAAACTCAAAATTAGCCCAATTTCATCCACACGCGCACAGGAAGAGAACAAACGGATACGATGACGGGTTCGTTCAGTGTGAAGCTCAAGTCCAAAAAAGGTCAATTCATTGTCAACGACCTGAACGAGCATACGACGCTGGGGGAGCTGAAAACGAAAATAGTCCAGGCCACCGACATCCAAGCGCCCCAGCTGCACGTCCTGGTCGGCTATCCGCCCAAGCCACTGGATCTCTCGCAGCAGCAGGAGCAGCGCGACCTCAAGGCGGTCGGAATCAACAGCGGAGAGACGCTGATTGTCGAGGAGAAGGCAATTGCCCCAGCGGCTGCCCTTGCTACCGCTGCCCCTGTGCCTGGCGGCACCAGCATGGAGGATGACGAGGCGCTGGCGCGTCGTCTGCAGGCCGAGGAGGAGGCACAGCTGCTGCAGGAAACCGCTGGCGGTCCAGTTGCCCAGGCACCAGAGTTCCAGCTGCCGGTGGCGCCCACGGAAAGCGGGCCGAATGGCGACTTCAATGGCATCCTGCTGAAGAAGGTGGTGCCGGCGGACAACTCGTGCCTCTTCACCAGCATCCGATTCGTGCTCAACGGAAAGGTGGACAACGAGGGCAGCGAAATGATGCGACACATCATTGCCCAGGAGGTGGCCGCCGATCCGCAGAGCTACAACGACGCCGTGCTGGGCAAATCGAATGCCGAGTACTGCGCCTGGATACAGAAGGCGGACTCGTGGGGCGGCGCCATCGAGGTGTCCATACTGTCCAACTACTATGGCATTGAGATCGATGTGGTGGACATACAGAACGCCATTATCAATCGATTTGGCGAGGACAAGAACTTTGGACTGCGTGTCTTCCTGCTCTTCGATGGCATCCACTATGATCCACTGTACATGGAGACATCGTCGAGTGCTGCTCCGGCCACCATCTTCCCGGTGGAGGAAGTGGGCGTCTATCAGCAGGCCGAGCAGTTGGCCAACGAGGCGCAGTCCTCCCGCCAATACACCAATGTGGACAAATTCACGCTGCGCTGCATGCAGTGCGATGTTAGGCTGGTCGGCCAAGTGCAGGCCCAGGAGCACGCCAAGCAAACCGGACACAAGAGCTTTGGAGAGATTTAATACGTCCTGATCTTCGGCACCGTCTACATTGTGGCTTTCATGCTGTTCGCCTACTACCTGCTCACCACCTAGCCACAATCGCCGTGCGAGGAGTCATCTCATTAGCAGTACTACCTCCACATCACCGCCTACCTAAGTTATTGATTATTGTGCCCAGCCGCCTGTATTCATGTTAGTCCCCATTAAATCCCTTTCGGAATGCAATAAAGTATACACCTTCATCTACACTACACTTGTCATCTTATCTCTTGGTTATTAGGCCAAGTTCCAGAAAGTTGAAAATGAAAAGAAGTAAGCACAGGCACTGCCAATTACGTATCAACTCGTTTACTGAGCGTCGAACAAAACAGAGGCGTATCAAACTCCAATTTGACCATCACATCTCAATGGGCAATTACATTACATTTACTATGGCTATCTTAGGTTCAGTGCTAGGAGGCCCATGGCGGGGTCATGGCAGCGGGATTCTGGAGGTAGGACATCACCACCGCACTGACGCTCAGCATGAAGGAGGAGAGCACCTGTTTGGCATCGTCGCTGGCCCGCGAGCTGGCGAAACTGATGCAGGAGCAGTACAGCGCAAACCAGGCGCACCACTTCAGCTATGGGGGTGGTAAATACTGATAAGTGCCAAGTCACTGGGTTGTAATCTTCAGGGTGTTGTTACCTTCATCATCAGTCCACACATGGAGAAAATCATGCCCAGAATGTTCATGTAATCAGGCATCATGTCCTCGTTGGCGCCGCCGCTTTGGCCCTGGTTCTTGGGCGCCTTGTAGCGGTTGATTTTCTCCTTGCGGCGCGGATCCACGGTGATGCTCATCTTTAATTTATTTAATTTTCACCAATTTAATCAAAAAACCAGGTCAGATTCCAATGGATGTTTGCGGGGAATGTGAATGGCACGTAGGCTGCTTACGTACTTGTTTGAATGGCATTTGACCCCAGGTGGCAACGCCGTCCCATCAGCTGTTTCTTTATTTACACCGCCGCCGCACGCACGTTTAAAATAGTTTTGTTAATTACATAAAAATCACTGTAATCACAGAAAATTGCAACAGAAAACATGGCTCTACGGTTGCTTAGCCGTGCGATGAGCTGCCACATCCGTGGCTTGCAATTAAATGCCACCGGGCGACCCTTAAATAGTTATAACATCAGTCGGCTTGAGATTCCGCCTGCAGCCTGGTCGTGCTCACAAAATCGCCGGCTGCACGTGAGGATTACGGATCAAGAAGCCGGTTTGCAGACCAAACGAGAGGCGAACCGGAACCAAAATCCTTTTCGCGAAGAGGTTCTGGAAGAACTTGTCACAGCAGCTCCAAAAGAGCGCCACAAGGTTAAGCCAGAAAAGAAACCCAAAGAGAAGTCCACCAAAAAGGTGCAGGACTTTGGTGATCCGGACACCTTTGGCGATGCCAAGGTAGTTGTAGCAGAAGATCCGGGTGATGCCGAGGAAGAGGAGTTCATTAGCAACCCCACAAGGCGCTCAAAGAAACTACAAGCCGTGGAATATGCCCGCCAGATCAAGGATCACCTGAAGGCGAATCGCCTAAACGAGGCCATCGCTGTGCTGGAGCAACGGATGCTGAAGGAAGATCGCGCCAAGCCGGACAAGTACATATACAATCTGCTGATCAGTGGCTGTGCCAAGGCGGGCTACACCCGCAAGGCCTTCTCCCTGTACACCAAGATGCGGCAACGCGGCCTTCAAGTGACCGGAGGAACATACACCTCGCTGTTCAACGCCTGCGCCAATGCTCCCTCCTTGAGCGATGGCCTAACCAAGGCCCAGATCCTGCGGGAGAACATGCTCGAGAAGGGCTACGAACCAAATGTGAAGAACTACAATGCCATGATCAAGGCGTATGGAAGATGCGGCGATGTGGACACCGCCTACATGCTGGCCGACGAGATGATGGAGCGCCAGCTGGAACTGAACGCCGATACATTCAACTTTCTGCTCCAGGCGTGTGCCAGCCACTCGGAGCACGGTTTTCGCCATGCTCTGCTCACTTGGCACAACATGTTGCAGCGAGGTATTAGTCCGGACTACTACAGCTTCAATGCGATGCTGAGATGTGCAAGGGATTGTGGCTTTGGTGACTTGGATTCCATGCGAGAGGTTCTCGATCAAATTGCGCCATCAGCAGCTAGAAAGAAACCAGTTCTCCAGTTGGAGGAAGGCAAGGCAGATGATTTACCCAGTGTACAATCCAGCACAGCTTCGTTGCCTGCCCAGATTGAGGTGGCCACAACAGCGAGCGAGCTGGAACTACCCAATCTCTTGCTGCCTCAGCCCCATCTGGGCAGTTTGGTGGCCCTGGAGGAGGTGACACGTCCGCACGAGCGTTTCCTGCTACTTGGCGGTCTCACTGGCTTTCTGGAGCACATGAAGCAGCACAACATCACGCCGGACATCGAAACATTTACCGCCATGCTGGAGGTGATACCGCCCACAAATACTGCGGAGAAGCAGCTGCTGACGTTTGTGCGTAAGATTGGACTCAAGGCGGATATCGACTTCTTCAACATACTGATCAAGAAGCGTTCCATGCGCTTCGATTACGAGAGTGCTAAGGAAGTGCTCCTCATGATTCGCACGGCGGGATTGCGGCCGGACATTGTCACCTACGGTGTGCTCGCCCTGGGCTGTCGCACGCAGGAGGAGGCTAGGGAGCTGCTGGAACAGATGCAGGTGGCGGGCATTAAGATGAACATGCCCATACTGGGAGCCATGCTGCGACAGGGCTGCGCCAACAAATCCTTCAGCTACGTCAACGAGATCATTCAGTTGAGTCTGGAGGAGGGCCTCAAGCCAAACGAATCCTTCCTGCGTCACCTGCACAACTTTCACAGGGGTTGTGCGCGAGCCATTGATGCCAGAGTGAGTTTATCGCCAACTTTCTGCTAGTGAAATCATTAATTGTTGTGTACATTCAGCATCCATCAACCAAGACGGCAGCCTTCAAGAAGGGACACTCAAAATTCTGTGATAAATACCGCCTGTACTACGAGGAGCTGGGACTGGCCGGTCTCAAGCTGGAGGATGCCATTACCAAGATGAAGGAGCGCCCGTATGAGAAGTTCAAGCTGCCACCTGTCGATGGAATGGAACCACTCAAGCACGAGCAACTCAAACACAAAACGAAGCAGCGAAAGTACATCAAGAAGATCAAGATACATGAGCTGCAGGATGACCCTCCCAAAGAGTCTTTGAAGAGGATAGAATAAGCTAAATAGTTGAACTCCCAATAAAGTTTATTATTATCTGTTAACCAATCATGGTGCGTTTGCGTCCGCGTGCTCTCACCTCCTCGAACTTGGAGAGCACTGCCTGCGTGTCCTTGCTGTATGCTTCGCGATAGGCGGCCAGGATGTGCTCGAATAGATACGGCTGTTCGCTGTGGGTGCTGAGTAGCGCCCGTTCCAGAACGTACAGATCCACACCCTTGTCCTCGGTGGCCTCATTGTAGTGGCTCAAGCCGAAATCTATGAGGATGACATCGTAGTCGACACCCTTGCGATTGATAAGGATGTTTGAAGTGGTCAAATCGCCGTGAATTATGTGATTGGAATGCATTTTCCCAATGATTTGGCCGATCCGCGTGCAGAAAGCCAGCAGAGATTTCATGGCTACATCCTCTGTCTGAGTGGACACTGTCTCCTGGATGAACTGCTTGGCTGTCTTGGCCGCATCAAAGTACTCCATATAAAGCTTGTGGGTGTTGAGGTCCGAGTGGAGGATCCTTGGTGCCAGGATTCCAGCGGCTAGACATCTTGCCGACGCCTTGGCCTCCGCCTTCATGCGCTGCCGCGTGATCTGGGTGTCCAGTTCCGGATGGCGGTACTTCTTCACGAACCGCTCCTTGATCAGGCAGGCTTCCCCTTTGAATTCGCCCAGATATAGACGTCCTTCGGCGCCTTGTTTCAGGATTTCCACGGACATTTTTTATTTCGCATCAAAACAAACCGGCTCACTTGTCTAAACCGAGGTGGCAACTCCACGCAGTGGCGTGACTGAGAGGGGTTGGAAATAATACATAGGTATTTTTGAAAAGTTTGCAAAAAAAAATAAATATAGACATGTACTAAATAAAAAGAAAACAATATTTTGTAAACACGGAAACCTTTTAAATGTAGATCCTCTTAAAATTTGAACACCCACGCCCAAGAGTTCGTTTGTCATTCACGACGAAGCGCGTGCAAGCAGCTGTTTGCGGTTCAGTATTTACATACTCCTATAGCGCCAATCCAATCTGCGAGTGAATCATCAGGAAAACCCATCACAACATCGGCAGAAGTTAGAAAACTTAGTTCAAGCCCGCACGAAATCCCAAAATGTTCAACAATATTTTCGGAAAGAAGCCCACCGTTAAGGAGCAGCAGCGGGAGAATGATCGATCGCTGCGCAAGGCCACCAGGGACATCGAACGGGAGAGGAGGAAATTGGAGGAGGAGGAGCGCAAGCTGGAGCTGGAGATCCGGCGAAATGCCGCCGCTGGAAACAACGATGCCTGCCGCATCCTGGCCAAGCAGCTGGTGGAGATCAGGAAGCAGAAATCACGCACCTACGCGGCATCAGGAAAGATCCAGTCCATTGGCTACCAAAACAAGAACATGGGCGCCAATATCGCGCTGAGCGAAGCCATGGGCACCACGGCCAAGACGATGGGCGCAATGAACAAGGTGATGCGTCCGGAGGCCATCGGGGAAACAGTTCGCCAGTTCCAAGCGGCCAACATGAAAATGGAGATGACCGACGAGATGATTAACGACACACTGGACGACATGCTGAACGAGTCCGGCGACGAGGAGGAGTCCAATGCCGTGGTCAACAAGGTGCTGGACGAAATTGGCATCGAGATCTCTGGCAAGATGTCCAACATCCCGGCCACGGGATCCACAGACTTTGAGACGAGTGGCAAGCGCACCGAGAAGGACATTGCCGATCAACTGGCCAAACTGCGCTCCTCTTAGTTTTATACTGTTTTTTATCTTATATTGTAACTACTGTGAAAACCGCTGTTATCCATAGCCCGTAAGGAATTATATTTATGTACAACGCTTACAAACGAGCTGTCATTCCGCCGCCGGCCACAATGGACTCTCCGGTAATGTAGCCCGCATCCTCGGAGACCAAAAAGGAGACGACGCCAGCCATCTCCTCGCTGGTACCCAGACGACCCATGGGTATTTTGCTCAAAGCCGCTTCATTTGCCGACTCGTTCTCGTAGAGTGCCTTGGAGAACTTGGTCCTGATGACTCCTGGCGCCAGGCAGTTGACGCGAATGCCCTCGGGCGCCAGATCCTTGGCGGCTGCCTTGGTCAAGCCAATCAGAGCGGTCTTGCTGACGGAATATGCTCCCAGTAGCTATGGGATTAAGATAGCAGAGATAAGCATTGAGCAACTTGAACCATAGATAAGGCGACTAACCTCAAAGGCATCGTAGCCAGCAATGGAGGAGACGAAAACGATGCTGGAGTTCTTTTGCTGGCGAAGAAGAGGCAGTGCCTCCTTGGCCAGGAGATAGGAACTCTTCACGTTCACATCGAAGATCTTGTCCCACACCTTTTCGTCGCACTCAAGGACTCCGCCCACCGCAGGATTGGTAGCGGCATTGCTGACCAGAATGTTCAGCTTGCCAAACTTGCTGATCGTTTCCGCGAAGAGCTGTTTGCGATCCTCGGGTTCGCTGACATGGCACTTTAATCCGTGGACATTCAAGTTCAGTTTTCGCAGCTCCGCCAGGGCAGAGTCCACATTCTTTTGCTTGCGACTGCTGATGACCACTGCGGCGCCATCTTCGGCCAGCCGTTTGGCAATCGCGAAACCAATGCTGCAGGGGATTAGCCAGAATTATGCGGTGAAATCCTCTCCAGCTTCAAGTGATCATCTTACCCATCTGTGGAGGCGGTGACCACGGCTACTTTCCCTGCCAAACGCTTCATCGTGCCGGCTGTCGAACTTTGACTAGTGCTGGACAAGCGTTTGTGGCATTGATTGAGATTAGGGCCAACTCGATTTGGGCTGTAATTGTTGCTGTTTTGATCGAGACTTGAACTTTGACCACTTCCACTCACAGCGCTGGCACTCAGACGGAGCTTGGGAGCCCTGACCACCAGTTGTTTGCTTAGATGTAACATTTTGGAATAAGGTTTCCTAAGTAGGATCTTGAGATTCGTTGCCTAATAATTGGTTTTCCCTCTTTTAACTTTATATGCACAAATCTTTAAACCGTTTACAAGCTCTTCTTCTTTGCGGCGGTTTGCCATTCACAGTGAAGGTAAAAGCTTTTTTGCCAGTGGCGCCAAATTTGAAAATGCATTAAAGCTATCTGTGCAGTGGCTTAGTAATGAAATACAGCTTAACCTACATAATAACCAATAATATGGCTAAAAATATCATTTAGCTTGAGTCAATATGTTGCACTATACCATTAAAGGCCACTCAGTCATTGCCAGATAAGAGTTCTTGAAAAGAAAATCTTCCCACAGCAAGATAAACGCTCCGTTTCGTAATAATATAAACAAAGATAAATACCTATGACAAACAAACCGCAAAAACTGGAGGAATCGCTTGACATAATGGACTGTTTTCGGATCGGAAACATACACATACGAGCCGAAAGTGCAAATTAATAGGCGATCGCAGCGATCCATACGATCTATACGATCCAACTTCATTTCAGGCGCAGTCGTCGGCGGAAGCAGCACGCAAGTGGAGTCTCCGGTTTTCCAAGTCAATCCGGCACGCGCTTACGGCTTTGTTAGTTAGTTTTCGCCACCGTCGGCGAGGCATGTGATACGGCAAAGGGCGGCCGCTCTAGTAAACCTAATCAGCAAACTAAAGATACATTAAGCTCTGTAATACTAAGTGAAACCATAAGAAGATGAGTGAGCAGACCAAGGAAATCGAAGCTCTGCCGCCCACCCTGCAGGACTTCAAGGCTCCCGATCTGCCATCCAACAAGCCAGTGCTCTTCTTTCATCCGTACAACTTCCATGCGCAAAAAGTTAGTAGCCGCTTCAATCATGTGATCTTCGAAAATCTATTTGCCCAACAAATCCCGCCGCTAATGCCGCGAAATTACAAAACGAATCATTGCCAAATGAAATCATCGTTTTTATTTACTTTTTTTTTGTTTTCGATGTAATGATGGGATGCCCCGCGTCGAAGGTTCTCCACCCACAATCTTCATTACAGCTCTCTGCCACTCGGATGCAATGGAGCATGACCTGGCCGGTGGCGGCGAGTCGCAAGTGTAGTACTTCTCTAGATATTTTAGAAGCTAGCCGCTGGAGTTCCCTGGTGCTCCACTCTGTATAGATATGACAGCATAGGAGTGTACTAAACACTGTTTACCTGGCTGCTGCAGGTGCTAATGAAGCGGATTGGGTGAAAAAATGTGAAAATAAACAAACTTATGTGTGGAGCTGTTTCCTCGAACGGAACGTAATATAATAACTGAACCGAAATAATTTAATTATTTATTCCCGCGGCCAGATCGTGTCTAAAAATATCTGTTTTGCTTAATGAAGCGAGTAATTAGAAGCGGAATATTGCAACTTAGGGTGCATAACGCGAAAGTTTAATATATTTGTGCCTAAAATAAACTTAGTTAATCTGATTTACCTAATCTAAGCCACTATACTCACTAAAAGTGCATGCCTCTATCATCGCAGGTTCTTATGGTTCTCTACGAGAAGAGGATCGACTTCTTTCCCTATGTGGTGGACCTGTGCAATGGCGAGCAGTACTCCAACTGGTTCCTAAACCTCAATCCCAAGGGCGATGTGCCAGTGCTCCAGGACGGCGCCCTCGTCATTCCCAGCTCGACGCACATCATCAACTATGTGGAGAGCAAATTCCGCGGCGGTAATTCCCAGCTTGCTAAGTAACTTTTCTAACTTGACTAATACACTTCACCATTCAGATCGATCGCTGAAGCCAGCGCACAACTCCAAGGAGTTCGACCAGATGTTGGTCTTCGAGCAGGCCATTGCCCGCCTTCCGGTGGGAACACTCAGCCTGGGTTCCTTCATGCACGACGACCTGAAGCTGGTGCCCAAGGCGCCCTTCATCGGACCCGTGCGCCAGTCCTGCCTGAGTAAGTTACTCCAGCTTCGCTGTGAATTCTCAACTCAACTCAGCACTCGTACTCCCTGCAGAAAACAATGAAAAGGTGCTGGAACTACTGCGCCACTCGGTGGACGATCAGGCGACCAACAAAGCAACGCTGCAGCACAAGCTGGACATTCAGTTGCGTCGCCTCGAGCTTGCCTCCTCGCGCGAGGATTTCCAGAAGGTCCTGGACGCCGTGCGGCACTTCCTACTCTACGTGGAGCAGGAGCTTTCCGCCCAGGCGCCGCGCAGCGAGTGGCTGACCGGCGACGAGCTGAACGTGGCGGATATCTCGCTGGGACTGCTGCTGCATCGACTGTATCAGCTGGGATTCGAGAATCAGTTTTGGACGTTTGGGAAGCTGCCGCAGGTGGAGGCCTACTTCCTGCGCTTCCGGCAGCGCGAGTCCTTCCACCGCCTGCAGCCGAGCAACTTTGCCATACTGCGCGAAATGTGGACGCGAACGCCGGGCAACTATAAGCTAGGAGCGGGTGCCGGCTTCCTGGGTATGGCCATGTTCGCCGCCTTCGCGCACAAGTGAGCGGAGCAGCGGGACAGCAGACTTTGTTAACAAATCCTTTTACTATTAAAGTGGGGCACATATAAACACACGAACATAAGAACGCTTAAAGCTACGCACTGCTGATGAAGGATGCTGGGGTGTTGTCATGGTAAGAGTCGGCGGTGGAGGAGGATGAGGAGCTGAACGCGATCCAGTGCCAGCCTCGGCTGCTTGCTTAGTAATATCATCGTTTCGTTTCGTTACATTTCATCGTTGCTGAATATACAAAAATTTGGTATAAATTCCAATCCGTCACCTAACTATCAATTCCCTCTATGCTTGATGGCTGCTGCGACTGTAGCTATCTGGTGGCTTGGCCTGAGCTCAGCTCTCCAGCGTTTGCTGCTCGCGATCCCTGTCACGTTTCTGCTGCTCGGACATCAACAAATTGGCGGCTGCACTGGCCGCCTTTGGACTGGTGAACAGCGGCATTCCCATAAACGTAGGCATCTGCTGATCCCTCGGCACGCCCGTCGTTGCCGCCTTGCCATTCAGATTGGTCCTCGAGCTGCTGGATCCCGAGCTCGTGGTGGCGGAACCCGTTGATAAATGCGATGGACGCTTGAAGGGGAAGGTGGGTATCTCGCGTTGGTAACTGAAGCTTCCATTGCCAGGCGCCTCCGGCAGCAGACCGGGCGTGGGATACCAGAAGCGGTAGGTGAAGTACCAGGTGAGTATGGCAATAATGCCGCTGATCACCTTCTCGATCATGCGATGGTAGTACAGCATGGTGCCCACCAACATGATGTCCCACAGCAGCTGCAGAGCCGCCATGCCGATGAACAGAGTGCGGATGATGGGCGTCAGGCGTTTGTACAAGAACTGCAGGCTGCGCATTTGCTCCTCGTTCAGCGTCCTCAACGGATTCGTGCCCGAGTTCTCGGCACTGCTGCGATTGTGTCGCTCGTTGCGGATGTGCTCCTTGATGGTCTCCCAGCGGATGATGGGACGCGCCTCCTCGATCAGCACCAGGCTGGAGTGAATCAGTATAAAGGCGTGCCCGGATATGTCGAAGCCCTTCCACAGATGACCCGCCTTCAAACAGCTTGATTTGCTCGCATAGCCTGGAAACAGACACAATAGTTATTATCAATGTCATAAGGTATTGTGATTGTACACGCACCCTTTGTGGTGCAGCGTCCATAGGAGTTCTCCACGACGTTAAACATCTTGGTCCAAAAGAACCAGAAGAAGGTGGCTATGACGATGCGCGGGAAATGGTGTCGCAGCATCCGTTTGTGGTCACCACAGGTAATCGTATAGGCCGAGAGCACCAGGAAAGGCACCACAAAGAGCAGCGTCCAGCCCCAGCCGACCTTCACGAAGTACTGGTTGAACAGGTTGTCCGACCTGGCGAAGTAGGTCTTTGGGAAGGGCACAAAGTCACCGATTACGGAGATCACGAACAAACTACCCAGATACAAGGCGACTTTTAGGTCCGTATTGAAGAATATGGTCTTCTTGCACAGATGGATGACGCCCATGACCAGGATCTCGCGGATACTAGTGGGTGCGGCTGTGGGTCTCGTTCCGCGCGCCTCGGACCTGGTGATGTCCGGTCCTCCTGGCCGGAAATTCATGTTGGAACCGGAGGAGGGACTGCCCGCAGTGCCGCCCAAATTTGGCCGCAGTGGACGTCTCTTTGTGGCCATCGCTGGAGCTGTTGCGTGGGTCCAAAGTGTGCCACTTGAAAACTGCGTTGTTTGATGCCCTTTTTTGTGGTTATACTGCGAGTGAAAAGCGAAAGTGAAAGCGAAGGAATCGTACGTGTCAAAGTTCAACGGTTGCCAGTCGCGCTTACCTGAGTCGAAACACTGTCCGCGCAGGCACATCAGATCAGCTGCTTAATTTGCTTGGTTTTTCGCCGTGCTTAGACCACGCACTGCGTTGTTTTCAGTGGTAATTTGGTAATTTTGAGATTGGCCCAAATGTACGTGTTGCGCCTGTAAAAAATAGAACAGCTGCAGCTGGTGAGTGCGCTGCGCCGTGAATGGCAACTCTGATTGGAAGTTTTTGTTGTAAAGAATGGCATGCGTGGCGAATGACAAGCCGATCAGCTGTTTGGGTTCAGATTTATCTCGAGCATTTTTAATTGCCGGTGCGGTTTTAATTGAACCGCGGCATGTACAACTCGGCCAAGCAGCTGCAGCGCGTGCTGACAGCACGCGAGATTCGGAAGACCTTTCTGGATCACTTCACCGTCAACCATGGCCACAAGTTCGTTCGCTCCAGCCCAGTGGTGCCCTTTTGCGATCCCACCGTCGCCTTCGTTAACGCGGGCATGAATCAGGTGAGGTAACAAGCCGATTAAACGCCATTGTTCGCCAGTTTAAACGTTGGCCTTTGCTGCAGTTCAAGTCGGTGTTCCTGGGCACAGCAGCAGCGCCCCACCAGCGGGTTGCCAACAGCCAGAAGTGCGTCCGTGTGGGGGGAAAACACAACGATCTCTCCGTGGTGGGCACGGATGGCTATCATCACACCTTCTTCGAGATGCTCGGCAACTGGTCCTTTGGGGACTACTTCAAGGTGCGTTCGTACAGCTTACCATGCATCACTGGTTCATCACGAGCCCTTTGCTTTTCCAGCGGGAGGCATGTGCCATGGCCCTGGAGCTGCTCCGTGGTCCCTACAACATTGATCCAGGTCGTCTGTACGTCACCTACTTTGCCGGCGACAAGGTGCTGGGCATTCCTGCCGATCTGGAGTGCTTTGAGATCTGGAGGAGCTTGGGGTAAGGCTTGTTACATAACTAAAAGTTGGTTTCTTAAGTACGCCTTCTTTGCAGTTTTCCCGCCTCGCGAATACTGCCCTTTGGCTGCGCAGACAACTTCTGGGAAATGGGCGCTACGGGGCCATGTGGTCCCTGCACCGAAATCCACATAGATCATCGCCCGGATCTGGGCAGCGTGGAGCAGCGAGCCAAGTTGGTGAATGCAGGTCGCTCCGATCTCACAGAGCTGTGGAATCTTGTCTTTATCCAGTACAATCGGCATGCCGATGGCACCATCTCTCAGTTGCCCGCTCATCATGTGGACACGGGCATGGGATTTGAGCGTTTAACCGCCGTGCTTCAGAATAAGTCTTCCAACTACGATACGGACTTGTTTACCCCCATATTTGATGGCATCCAGCAGGCGGCCAAGACGCCGGTTTACAGTGGCAGCTTTCCGGATGCTGCATCACCAGCACTACTTGACACCAGCTACAGGATACTAGCCGATCATGCTCGCATGGTGACCGCCTGTTTGGCCGACGGAATGCTTCCAGATCAAAAGTAAACTTCTGCTTACTTACTTTCTAAGCTTCGTATATAATCCAACTTGTATTTCAGTCAGAAACTGCGTCGTGTGCTGCGCAAAGCTCTTAACATTTCGGAGCATGTGTTTGCCCATGACAAATTGCTAACCCAGCTAGTTCCTATTGTGGTGGAGACACTTGGAGAAGCCTATCCAGAGATGGCTGCCAAACAGCAGGCTGTCATCGACTTGATCAGCCACGAGCAGGAGGTTTACAAGAATCTTAGAGAGAGTTCTTCCAAAGCTTTTGCTGAGGTGCTTATGGAGTTTCCCAATCTGGATGATATCGATCTGATGGAGTGCCCGGGATTCGTGCCCGCCTATAGAGAGTTCCAGGTGCAGCGCAGCAAGTTTCCCAATAACACCATACCAGGGGACTTCCTCTACAAGCTGACTGATACCTATGGCCTGACCGAGGAGAGCTTTCTTAAGCTGGCCGAGTTGGAGAACATGAACTGTGATTTGGAGCGATACAGGGCGGAGGTTAGTCTGGCAAAGCTCAAAGCCAAGGGCAACCAAAGAGAGATTGCTGGAGGATCGCTCAGCGATCTGGCCAATGAGCAGCGTATCGCTGAAGCTCAAGCCACGTTAACAAAGCGTCTGGCGGCCACCGACAACAGTCACAAATACGCCTACTCCTTCGACAAGGCGAGTGATTCATATCAGATACCTCCACTAAAGACTCGTGTTCTGGGAATGCTCCTCAACGATGCGGAAGTGTCACGAACCCAAGGCAGTCGCATACAGCAACCCTCCACCGACCTCATTTCCATTGTGACCGCTGCCAGCAATTTCTACTACGAATCCGGAGGTCAACAATCGGATGTCGGAAAGATCCTTGTGAGGAATCACCAACAGCCAGAGCATCCGCATTTGCTAGACGTAATCAGTGTAAAACATCTCAACGACTGCGTGGTTCACGTCTGCAAGTTATCCAGTCCCACGGATGCCTTTCAGCTTGCCATTGGAGATGAGGTGGAACTGCAGGTGGATGGGCAGCAGAGACAGCTTAATACGTGCCATCACACAGGTGGGGTGGAAATATTAAGAGTTATTCGACTGATTACCAATATTCCTTATGATTCCAGCCACCCATCTATTAAACGCCGCCATCCGTTCGCTCTTCAAGAAAGTTACCTACCAGGTCTCCAGTTCTGTGACCAGCGACCAGTGCAAACTAGAGCTGGGACTCCTGGGCAAGCGCATGCAGAAGAGCGATGTGCAGCTCATCGAGGATCTGATCAAGTGGGTCGACTTTCCATAAGAGATATGAATTTATGAATTTAACAGGCAATCCTTTACAATAGTCGCGTTATCTGCTCTGCTACGCCGGTTCAAGTTCAGTTGCTGAGTGCAGCTGAAGTTCTGCAGCAGAACGACATCACCATGGTGCCCGGCGAGGTTTATCCGGAGCAGGGATTGCGTCTAGTCAACGTGGAGAGTCCGGAACTGCAGCTCAGCTCCAAGGAACTGTGCTGCGGTACTCATGCAACCAACACCAGTGAGCTATCCAGCTTCTGCATCGTGAATCTGAAGCAAACTAATCGGGCGAGATTCGCATTTACCGCCGTGGCTGGCCAGGCGGCTGAAAACGTAAGGGCAAATATCTATGCTTTTG
Source organism: Drosophila teissieri (assembly GCF_016746235.2). Lineage (NCBI taxonomy): Eukaryota > Metazoa > Arthropoda > Insecta > Diptera > Drosophilidae > Drosophila > Drosophila teissieri. Next base: position 5,679,062 of record NC_053031.1, on the reverse strand, counting down.
ACTTCCTTTATTATATCTTCCTTAATCTTTTTAATAGGTGCTGAAAACGGCTGCGCTGCTGCGACACCGCGTTGATCTCCTCGAGAAGCAGTTCCAAACCGATAAACTCACAAACGCTACGGAGGCGGAACTGCAGACGATTCGGCACAACATGTTGCACACGGACATCAAACTGCCATACGCTTTTAAGATGGACACGCTGGAACGCATCACCGAGATGCTGAAAAGGATCAAAGATTCGTCGCGCACAACCCTAAAGTAGGTTGAACCTATTATAGTTGAATACTCTATCTCTAAACTGCATATTCCCAGGGAATTTGTGGATGTGGAAATGCGCACGCTGCTGCAGGAGAAGCCGTTGGATACGAACCCCTTTATTTTGCACTACCTCACCAGCTCCGCACTCGTGGAGGAGATTCCTTTGCAACGAGCCACCAAGCTGTGCCAGGATCGGCCCATCCTTGTGATCAGCGTGTGTGATAGCGTGGTCAAGGCGCGCTGTTGTGTACCAGAGAACTGTATCACCGAGAAATTCAACGCTTCCGCTTGGCTGCAATCCTTTGCCGACACATTCAATGGACAAATAGCTGCGCCCAAGGGTCAGAATCCGCAGGCCGTGTGCAACATGAAGGGTCGGCGGGTCAGCAATTTGTTCGAGGAACAGCTGGAGCAGGCAATGTCCAAGGCACATGCATACGCTAAGCTTTATCTCTAGGTATTAGTTGTGATTACCCTCCAAAATGGGCTAGCTGTAAGCTTGCCCTTTGTATAATTTCTAATGTGAGAACCGAATAAATGGCGGAGTTTTAAGAATTTTAAGAATGTTTAATCACTAATCACCACCAGATCATCATCATCCTCTTGATCCTGGGGCACCAAGCTGGAGTTCATAAACTCTTCGAACACATCCGCATTATCGGAACTTTGATTAAAGAAGTAACTTATGTTAGCTATGGGCTTTACAGGCGTTGGAATCTTCTCGCTGATGCGATGCTGCATCTTGAACCGCTCTACTGGCGTCCTGGCCAGCTTCTGCAGATCTCCCTTGACCAGCAGATCGAAACTGTCGTCCAGGGAGAAGCGCTTACTCTGCGGTAGTTGATCGACTTGCGAGAGGTCTCTTTTCGTTTCCACTTTGGGCGATTCGTCCACATTCCCTATACTCATCTGCGCCAGACGCAAACTCAAGTCCTCGGCCATGGGCTCGTAATGCAGCTGGTGGCCATCGTGTTTGGTCAGTGCTGGCTGGGCACTCGGATTCGATATGATGCCTTTGACTATGTCCGACATATCGAACTCTTCCGCATCGCAATCGCTCTCTAGATCGGAGGGCAGGAACTTGGTAATGGGAGTGGAGCACTGCTGACGTGGTGGAGCGGGAGCCTTGACAGGAGTGCCTTCTTTCTTGCGCCCTAGGAATTGCTGAAGTATTGGCTGGTTCTCTTCAGGCTGAACCTTTTTCTTTCTGACCACTCGTTTTGGTTTCGAAGTTGGTTCGTTTTCCTTGTCCTCCTCTTCAGGAGCAGTTTTCTTCTTTCGCGTGGTTTTCTTGGCGGGCTTCTCCTTGGACTTCAAAAAGGCTGCTACTAAATCGGGATACGCTGTCTCCAGCATGTTCAATGGCTCGATGGTGTAGTAAAGCTCCTCGATTCCCTTGGGATGCTCCGTTTCGTACTCCGCAATCTGTTTGTCCGGAATAAGACCTTTGAAGATGCCGCTGGGATCGTGCCAACGCAACTCCAAGCTGGGCACTCCTTTCACAGTTCGCTTTTTGATAATCTCGAGTGGCTGGATAAGTATCTTCTCCTGCTTCGTTTGCTGGACCTGCCAGCGCGTGAGTATGGGGAAGAATTTTTGGAAACAGTATATTTCGGGCCACTGCAAGAGATGCCCGATTTGTTTGATGAATTTGACAAGATTTGGTTGTCGCCAGTTGAGATTAAGATTGGGAATGGTGTCAGGTTCGCTGAGGAACTCGGCAATGATCTCTTCGTTGGGAAAGTCCGCAGATAGTAAGGCTTTCCGACGCAAAGTCAACTCGGCCTTAATGGATAATCGTTGTTCTCTGGAGAGAAATGGTTTAACAAACAAATGCTTATATTGGTTTAAAGAAACAACTCACTTCCAGAGACTTTCATCGCAGCCTCTGTGGGTGCGGCAGACACTGCAGCCACTTTTTGTGTGGCTCTGGGTCTTGCCAATGTGTCCACAATTGCTGCAAATGGATTTGTCGTCAACTCGCATCTCCAGAGCATTGTATTTATTGGTTTCTCCGCGCCAGCTTCTCATTCTGCAAGGATAATAAGCTATAAATCTATTCCAAATTGTATTTAACTTGCAAATACAACCTATCCAAAATCTCAGTCTCCTTGTACTTGTTGAATAGTTTTAGGACGCCATCCTTTCCGATTCCACCAATGCCATCAGGACAATAATCACAGCCGCAGAGCAGGGCCATCACAATGATCTTCTGTTGCCCAAAGTCCATACGCGATGTGATCTCCCGCATGTCGTAGATGTCCACAGCTCCGCCGGCGGCTGCCTGGGCTCCTTGGGTGGAAACGGAGAAGTTGCGATAGACACGTATGGCTCCGTAAGCAAAGCAATCCGAATCCTGGCTAATGACGCCGTCCACTAACTATGGATAGAGATTTAAGCTAAATTTGTACAGAATTCTTGTGAGGTATCTATACACTTACACCATGCTTGTTCAGAAAGGCACAGTAGGCCTCCGCCTCGCCAGGTCCTTGGACGCACTGGATTCCCATGGAGAGGAGCAGCGTTTCGCACTGTTTGAGGACATGGTTGAACCGGCTGCGTCCCTTGTCGCCCTTGGGCGCCTGACTTTGGGTGCACTCGGGTGAATTCTTTGGCTTTACTCCCCGAAACTGGATCTCATTCCTTTTGGCTATCACCTGGCTCTTGAGTTTCGGAGCAACTCCTTCCAAAACAAAGACCGGAGTAACTTGCTCCCAAATCAAATAGCAGGTGCGAAAGAAGAGGTTCCTGGTTGTGAATCGTACATAATAATAATTACAAACATTATAATTTATTAAGTAATTTTTGAGCCCACTTTAAATGATGCCTTGGATGCACAAAGTAGTCCACAACATTGAGGGATTCACAAACCCAGCCGGCCAGGTCAATGGCCACTTTCTTTCCTCGCAGTTCGTTAATGGGTTTACGTTCACAATGGGGCGTCAAAACTCCCCACAATTCCTTGACGCCCATTTAAATAAATTAAATAAAAACCCCGCGAGAAATTCGCAACAACTTTGAATAGTTGTCTCCTGCAGAGTTGGCAAATCAGTTACTTCTTAGCCAGTAGCGGTTATTTTCAAAAGCAGGCAAGTGCCAAACTGTTTCAAAAATTGGAAATATTAGTTTACTAACAATAATACATTATGCTATTTTTAGTTAGGTTTCATAACAAATAATTTATAAGTATATATTTTAAGCCCACAATTACTTTTTAGCAATTTTTATTTTCCTTTCTAGCTACATTTTTGAAATTTGGCAGCACTGTGACTTCCGCCAGTCACTGCGAACCATCTTCGATAACCGATAGCAGGCTTTGTTTTGACAGCTGCACGTGCGACCGCTGCGAATGGCCACTGGTCAGCAGACTCTTCCTCTTCCACATCGACGTGTCGTGTCAGCCAAAAGAAAGTCCAACTAAAATATTGAATTTAAGCTGCCACTGTGCGCATAGGCCCGACAAAATTCAGAAGCTGCCAGTCGTCCGTACGCCAACCCACACACAACCACCACCGGCAAGATGGTTCTCGCGGATTTGGGTCGCAAGATAACCACGGCGCTGCACTCGCTCAGCAAGGCGACCGTAATCAATGAGGAGGCTCTTAATTCCATGCTTAAGGAGATCTGCGCGGCGCTCCTGGAGGCTGATGTTAATATCCGGCTAGTAAAGCAGCTGCGCGAGAATGTCCGTGCCGTCATTGATTTCGATGAAATGGCCGGTGGCCTGAACAAGAGGCGTATGATCCAGTCGGCTGTGTTCAAGGAGCTGGTCAAACTGGTCGATCCCGGCGTGAAACCCTACCAACCCATCAAGGGCAAAGCAAATGTGGTCATGTTTGTGGGTCTCCAGGGCTCCGGTAAGACCACCACCTGTACCAAGCTGGCGTATCACTACCAGAAGCGCAACTGGAAGTCATGTCTCGTGTGCGCGGATACCTTCCGTGCTGGCGCCTACGATCAGGTGAAGCAGAACGCCACCAAGGCACGCATTCCATTCTACGGCAGCTACACGGAAATCGATCCCGTGGTCATTGCCCAGGAGGGTGTGGATATGTTCAAGCGCGAGGGTTTCGAGATGATCATCGTGGACACCTCGGGTCGGCACAAGCAGGAGGAATCGCTGTTCGAGGAGATGTTGGCAGTGTCCAATGCCGTCAGTCCCGACAACATCATCTTCGTGATGGACGCCACCATTGGACAGGCTTGCGAGGCTCAGGCGAAGGCTTTCAAAGACAAGGTGGACATCGGTTCCGTGATCATTACCAAGTTGGATGGTCACGCCAAGGGAGGTGGTGCTCTGTCCGCTGTGGCAGCTACACAGTCGCCCATCATCTTCATCGGCACGGGCGAGCACATCGACGATCTGGAGCCCTTCAAGACGAAACCCTTCGTGAGCAAACTGCTCGGAATGGGTGACATCGAGGGACTGATAGATAAGGTTAGACATCCCAAATACGGCTAAAATTATACCGCACTAGTATACAATGGCAAGCACGTACTGATTGTATTCTTATTTTGCAAAGGTCAACGAACTGAAGCTGGACGGAAACGAGGAGCTGTTAGAAAAGATCAAGCACGGCCATTTCACCATCCGCGACATGTACGAGCAGTTCCAGAACATCATGAAGATGGGCCCCTTCTCTCAGTTCATGAACATGATACCCGGCTTCTCGCAGGACTTTATGACCAAGGGCGGCGAACAGGAGTCGATGGCGCGCGTCAAGCGCATGATGACAATGATGGACAGCATGTCGGACAACGAACTGGACAATCGCGACGGAGCGAAACTCTTCAGCAAGCAGACGAACCGCTGCGTTCGTGTGGCCCAGGGAGCTGGCGTCATGGAGCGCGAGGTCAAGGAACTGATTGCTCACTATACGAAATTCTCGGCGGTGGTGAAGAAGATGGGCGGCGTCAAGGGACTTTTCAAGCAGGGCGACATGACCAAGAATGTAAATCCCACACAGATGGCCAAGCTCAACCAGCAAATAGCCAAGATGATCGATCCCCGGATGCTGCAACAGATGGGCGGCGTTGGTGGTATCCAGAACATGATGAGGCAACTGCAGAACGGAGCGGCGGGCGGTTTGGGTGGCCTGGGGAACCTGATGGGTGGCTTCGGTGGCAAGTGAGCAGGTGGCTTGTAAATTTAACGATTTTTATATGATTTTGTTTTCGCGTAGTTCGTAATTTGTTAGCCATTTGTTTCCATTTGTCCAAGACCACAAAAATTGATATGCGATGTGGAAGCGAATATAGCGAATATAGCGCATATAGCGTATATAACCTACATAGATGTGAAAACAGTTAACAATTCGGTTTTTGTACGGCTTGGCAGCCACAGTGTCAGTTTTTATAGTTTAAACAGTTTTCTGTAAACGAACTAATGGAATTAGCATGCCTATCAGAATACCGGTAAGGCGGTTGAACTAGATATAAACAATAAATAAATAATACATGAACTTGGCTTTAAATCGGTTGTGTTTATTGGGATTAATGCATTCGTGCACTGCTCCTCAGCAGTACTTGTATTTTCGAAGTACGTGACCTTATCAGTCACCCTGTTGACCTTACACATACAACCAAAACCAAAAACAAGTTGCGAACAGGTGCCCAGAAAACTCGAAAGGACTCCAACGCAGCAAGAAAACCAAGATAAACAAACAAGCTGGCGGGCGAATGTTAATGTTGTTTTCGGGGGAGGGTCTGCACACACACACTCAAATGTATGGTTAGTGTGGGTGTACACTCAGAGAAAAGTGTGACAGAAATCTAACTTTATTTAACATGAATCATTGTGTGTCCAAAATCATAGTAAAATATGTTGCAAATATTTTGAAAATGATTTTGCATTTCTTTTTTTTAATTACAAAAAATCCTTTTTTTTCCACGTGTGGCATTTGGTGGTTCAACTTTTCTCGTGGGGCTGACAGCATCCCTCGATTCTGTCCCGGAAGTTGCCGTTCGTCTGGAATTTTTGGGGGTGTCACTTTCTCTGTGCCTTGCGCGCTGAAAACTCCATAATCCCCCTCTGCTTTGTGCAATAACAATGAAATGGCGATTGCCTGCCATAAAAATGTCTATTAAGCTGTCAGGTTTTGACACTCATAAAACCATCAAACAAGTCAAACGAACAGGATAGCAGGAAAATCAGCAGGACGAACCGCTGTCAAAGTTTTCGGCCTCATCCTGTGCGGCTTCCTCACGCACACATAGGCCCACATTCTCGCTAGGAGCTTATGTGTGAGCCGGATCCTTTCACATTTCTTGCGTCCCCAACAAACAAAAGGACTTTATTTATGGGTGTGTGGCATGAACAGATACCCACAATACCAACACAGCTCACAACATTTTACGAGCACAAAGGCTTAGGCAGGATGCCTTGGCATCCATGGCAGGATATCCTTGCTCCACAAAGATATTTCCTTAGATTTGCAACCCCAAAATGACAACAAACTAAATTCCCAGCCCTTGGAATGAAAAATGCATTTGGTTTTTGTTTTCTTACAGAAAATCAATTTGTCTTTTATTGATTCAGAAAAAGTTCAGTTTCATTTTTTTTTTTGTGTTTTTTGGTTTTTGGATGACAGCATTTGCTCTTTAGGTTTTCCTTTTTCTTACCAAAGAGACGTTACGTTTTCCTCATGTTTTACTTTTTGTGTGTTCTTCAACTCGTCAACTCAACGTCCACAGTTAAATCTTTTGCTATTTTCGGTTTTAATGCTTTCTGCAGCTTTCAAGACGGGCCAGGAATTTCTCAGCCTGCCCTCGCTTAGCTTCTTGCTTGATTCTTCCGTTTCCGGTTCGGTTCTACACTGATCTATTCTCATTTCATTTTTTTTTTACTTACAATTAGATTTAATTTTTTTTCGTCATTTACTTTCTGTTTTTTTGTTTTTGTTGTTCAACTAGTCTTAAGCGAAATAAGCACAAAAGCTGCAAAATGTTTTGCTTAAACTAATTTCTCATTTTCAAACTTTTTCATCGTTTTTATTTTTTGGGGTTTTTTAAACTGTTATCTCTCGATCTCCAATTCAGTTATCCTTCATGAATGATCTTTTGCATTAGAGTTGAGGGCACAAAAAGTACGCGTATAAATTTGAAAGTTGTAGAAAAGATTGCGCTTTTTCACACTTTTCTTGTCATTTTTTTGGTTTTCGAGTTTTGGTTTTTTCGTGTTCTTCATTTTAGCTTTTACTAGAGATTTGAATACAATTCTTTCGCCATATAAAAATGCTTAGAAGCGTCACATTGATGCAAAAAATAATACTTTAAAAAATACACAGAGAGTTGAAAAGGATTCCTCATGCTTTCGATCGATCTTTTCTTCAGTTTGTTAATTTGTTTTTCTGGAGGATTACAAAGAGAGATTTAGTTTGGTTTTTCATCTGATTTAATTTTACCAGTTTGCGCATTTGCTTTGCTTGATTTTTTTTTTGGTTTTTGGGGTTTTTTTTATCATTGTTAATAAGAAAATGAATAAAGTTCTTTAAAAGACTTTGATTTAAAACTTAAAAATAGCAACAAGCGAAATGTACATTACTCTCATTTAAGTATTTCTGTTTCTAAGTTTAATTAGCTGCTTGCATTTTACGCTTACTTAAAGTTAGTTTACGCATTTGTCGTCGTGTTCTCTTCCCTTTCCCCTTACTCTCCTACTATACTCCCTTCATTTATTTTCCATTCCGAAACTGTTTTATTTATTTTTTAAATATAATGAGCTTGTTTTCATACCACCATGCCCCATATTCCCATCGATTTGCTAGCGTTCATTCCTCTGGCTCCGCGCTCCCACTCGCCTTTAAGAGTTTTCCATTTTTCATTTTGCATTATTCATTTTTCATTTTGTTTTTGGTTTTTTGTTTGTTTTGTTTATATTCATGGTTTCGTCAAAAAAGTTTCAAAAAAATATATATTCATCATTTCCTTAAATTGGCTTAATTAAAAAATGTTCATTTATTTCTCCAGCTCGACACTCACGCTCTGCTCTGCCCGCCCCTAAACAACGACTAAGACGACTAAGTTTGCCTCCTGTTCGAAACACAATCTAATTCAATAAAGTGGGGATCAATTAGGAATTAATTTAGGAATTCGTTATCGTTATTGGTAACTATGTGGTGTGGGGTGTGAAAAAGCGTACTGGTAATTCATATAGCAAACATTTTACTACTAAGAAATCACATCGAATGAAAACGCAAAACTAAACGAAGAAAAACGCACTTAAAACCAAATTGATTTATTTTTGTTTTTTTTTAGTTTTTATTGAAATTTTTGTTGTTTTTAGTTTTCAATTTTACGCACTAGACATTTTTTTTGTTTGAATTTTAAAAATTACTTCAACACTTGCATCAAATTTAATCGATTCGCTTCTCTTGCGAGAGGTTTTCAATCAGGGGCGAGATACCCAAGCAATCTTGAATTTTGATTGGGGTCTCGGCGATTTTAAGACAAATAATAAATTAACTACTTAAAATTAGTTAAAAAACTAAAGTAAAACGCGTTAAATTAAAACAAAATACAGACGCAAAACAAACGAGTTCCCAGTTTGGTTTCTTGTCAAAGTAGATTTAAATACACACACAAAAAGTCAGTATAGCGTTTTAGATTAGAACACTCCTCGTCGGTTGATTTTTATTGTTTTACCCTCGCCAACGTCCTTTGCTTTTATCCTTGCATCTCATCTCATCCTTACGTTTATTTTCAGAAATTAAACCTAACCTCAAACTGTGCGACGCGGCATTCTTCAACACTGTCGCTCTAACTACACAAAAACTACAACTTTCTACGTGTGTTGCACTCCAACTAACCAACTAATCTTTCTCCTTTCGCTACCAACTAGAAATCATATGTCCTACTCGACTCCGTCTTTCTTGCTACATTTCTGTTCTCGTTCTACGCTACTCGTTTCCGCATCTGCGTTCTTCTTCTTTGCTTGTCAACACTGTACTTAGATTTTCTAAACTTACGCACTAGACTTTGATCTTATATACTAGGTTTCTTCTCCTGCTTCTTCGACTCGATTTCATTCCCGTTCACTAAAACATAAATTTCATTTTCACTTTCCTAGGGAGGGGGGGCGATAAGACACGGCCCCAGCTCAACTCGTTTCCTTCGTCGATTTATAAATAACTTAGACTTTAATGCTTTCTCAATTTGCTTAAGTTGCTTTTCCTGCTAACAAAGTAAAATCAATGAAAACTACAGAAAGAAAATTGCACTTTGTGTGTGAGTTTTTTGTTTCTTTTTTTCTTGTGGGGCAGGGTGGAGGTGTATGTGTGTGCGTGTGTTGTGTAGTTGTTTCGAGGAAAACAGGATTGAAAATCTTTCAAAAATATCCTCCCAATGAGTGGTTCTTGTATTTGTGATTCTTCTTCTTTTAGGACAACAAATGCAGGCATCTTGCACGAATTTCTCTTTAAACAATTTCGCTTTTGGAATGTCTTGGCAAAATAGATATCTTTTCGATGCCTGCATTAACTTCAGGAGGTGATTCTAGGTGTATTGTGTTACATTTTCTTTTCTTTTTATTTTTGGGTTTACAATCCTGCATTTGTTGTTATTGTTACAGTTTCAGTTCGTAGTCAGTCTAAAGCAAATAATCGTAATATGAAAAAAAAAGTATTTGCATTATGTTGTTGTTTTGGTTTTAGGCTTAGGAAGACTTTTGGCGTTGTGTTTCTTACGTTTTTATATATGTATATATATATATAATGTATATATATGTAGATAGTTCAGTTAGGCGACTCGACAGCTCTAAACTCGAAAATCAAATCGTATCAACACATACAAATTTTTATATATCAAAATCAAATCAAAGACTTTGCTCAGGAATGTTGTTTGTGGTGAGAGGGTGTCCTTGCTCAAACGGAGATTCTCAAAAAGTTCTCACTTCGCCACACTTTCTCCCACCCACATCGCCCACTTGATGTTTCCCTTGTTTCGCTTATTTTGCTCATCGTGTTTCGCTAATCAATTAACATTCGAAAAAATCACAAATACAATGCTTAGGCTTGATAGGTGTGTCCGTGTTGGTGTGTTTTTGTGTCTGTATCAGTGTGAGTGTGTGTGTGTCTCGGAAAAATAAATATGCTAGGCTTTGAAAAAGGTTAAATTTCAATTCTAAACTCCGTACTCAACTTCATGTTCAACTCTACTTAAGAGACGCTTACAAGCCTAAAGAAATCTTCGCTTACTAACTAAGTTTACTAAACGTAGTTTCTCTTCTATCTTACTTCATTTTGTTTTTTTTTTTTTGTAATTTAACATTAATTTTCTTGTTTTTTGTTATACATTTCTGCTACTGCCTGTGCCAGTTGTTGTTGCTGCTGCTGCTGTTGTTCTTGCTGTTGTTCTTTTCGATCCTAGAGCTGATCCTTCAAAAAATCGTACATTCTTCTCCAGCCTTCACCTTCACAAAGCTAAACTACAATGCTACAGTTTCAAATTTTATTTTCTGTTTACTGTGTTTTGCTACTTTTGTGTGTTGTCTCGGTTTGTTTCGCTATTCCCTTTTAAAAAGTGTTTGCCTCTTGGTTTCCATGCTAATCAAACATCATTCTTCACCTTCTTCACCTGCCTCAACAACTTGTCATATGCAGAAAAAATATACTATATCTATGTTGTTTTTGTTGGTTTTTACTTTCCTCATTAATATGTCTAAAAAACAGTTAACGTAAAAAACTGTAGACAGCTACAAAAAATTCATTCATTAAATCGACTGATGAGCACAAAAAATATGCTAAAAACTAGTACAAGATTCCCCATTTTCCTCTCGGTCTTTGTAAGCTTTTGCTTATTCTCCACATCTTTTGCTTTCTTTTAGATCTCTAGAACTACTAAATCTGTTTTTGCTTACTGCAATTTTCTTACTTTTGTTTTGCTAAGACTTAATACTACATTTTTGCCTGTTTCAAAGGCTTCTTCTTCTCATTTCTTTTGCTTTAATTTTTTTTTTTTACTTCTTTCTGACTGCTTGGTAAGCACAAAACGAATGTCAAATGGGGGGAAATAGACATTTCTTTTTTAAGGTTTGTTTTTTGTTTTCTTTCTTTTCTTCGGATCTTTGCTTTATACAATTTGCATGTTTGGTTCAAGAAACCAACAAAAGGAGAAAACAAACCAAAGATCTCCTTTCTCTTTGTGGCTATCTACGCTTTCCTCTGCTTCCGTTCTTTGTGCTGTTCAACACGATTCAACAAAAATACAAAATAAATATTACAAATTAGACAAACAGAACAAAACATAGGTAGAGTCTGAGTTTCATCGTAAAAATCTTCTTTAGCAGGCCACAACAAAGAAAACGTTGCCTCTAAGGTAAAAAAGTTTTGCTTTCTTCTGCGCATCGTTGCGCTTTCTTCGTTCTTCTGGGGGTTTCTTTGTTGCCGCTGCAGTTTGACTTAAGATTTATGCTTTGTTTATATCATCATCGAAATGGATTTTGTTTCGTTTTTATTTGCTCTGTTTTTCCTTACGGGTTTTTAACATACATTGCACACACATTTATTTTTGTTTCTGTTTCGGTTTTTTTTCCATCTTTCACTTTCACTTCACAAATTTCTGTCTGCTTAGGTTTTGCTAGCTCAAAATTAGCAAAATAGTTTCTTTTTATTTTCTCTTCTATTTTTACATCGCTCTTCCCATCGGTTTCCCCCATGCAATTGTTTTTCCTCTTGCGCTTAACAAAATTAACTTAACTCTAATCTGCGATAGTTTTTGTTTTTTTTTCTCAGCAGATTTCCTCAAGTTCTTACGACCCCCAAGTGAATTTCCTTTGACTTTGCTTTCTCTTCGCATCCTGCAGTTCTCTTTTTGTAAATATTTTCGACTGCTCTTCTCTCGTTTGCCGCTGTTTCTTTTGGCAATGGTTGCCGCACTGCTTTTGCTTCTCTGGTTGTTTATTTAGTGTATAACTATTCTCTATTATTTAAGTTTAGTCTTTGCTTTTCTTCACTTTTTTCTCGCGTCTTATGCGCTCGTCTCTTCGGAGACCGGCTTTTCTTTTTGCATTCATGTACCCCTAAACTTTATCCTCACATCCAACCTCCTTATTTATACATTATTTCTCTGCCACCGCTCTCGGGGATTTTCGGGCTTTTCGGGATGGCTTTTCTCTAGATTCTGCATGCACTGTTTTTCATTCTTCTGCCGTTGTTGTTGCTTCAGCAGTTTCCTCTTCTAGTTGTTGTTCATGTGGTGGTTGTTGTAGACTCCTTTATCCGATCCTCTGCTTTTGATGTTGATTCTCCTCCCTCCTTGGCTTTTCCGTTTCCACCAAGCTTGCTCTCACTCTCGTCCAATTTATATAGTACTCAAATGGGGTACTAATATATTATAGCTAAAAGATTGAAAGTCTTTATAAGTACATATGAATTTAAGCAATAGTTAACTGTAGGGAAATGGGTAAGGATATAGGGAGTATTTTCGACTTCTGTCAAAGCACAGAAATGCGTTTAAGTTGGGTTACATGCACATGAGGTGAATGAGAAGTAAATGATATTTACCTAGTATGGGTTACCAGTGATTAGACTGTTTAGTAACTATACTATATAAGAAAGAGAGCCATGTTGTTGTATCAAAAAGAAGCCGCAGAAATTTGGTAAGAAAATAAATAGAATATATTTGTTTAGTATTCAGTGAAGTGTTCAAAAAGTATCGGTAATGAACAGATCTTAAGCAAACAGGCAAGCAACAACAAGCAGAGCACACAAAACACATGAAGCCGATGATTGTCAGTTTAAGTGTGTGTTGTGTAGTGTTGTTTGAAGGTGCAGTGTTGGTAAGCGTGTTTAAGTGTCGAAAGAAACGATGAAGCCTCGAAGGTTTAAGGTAAAGCTCAGTGAATGCAAATTAAATTGGGTGAGTTAGATGATTTTTTGTATAGGGGTAAATTGGGCTCGAATTCTTGAAGGTACGAGAGCTCTAAATGCGAAAAGCGTACATGCAAGGCAGTTTTGGAAAGCGCAGCTACACCAATTAAGAGAATAAGTTTAGGCTTGAACCTTGTTTTACTTATGATTTTGGTATCTTAATTCAAATTTAAAAAAAATTTGTTTAGAAATCGTTACTTTACTAACTGAAAAATGAGCAACAAGGTTCAAGTAAACAAAATTCTATTTAAGGTTTTATTTGGGTTTTTGTGGAAAAAGAAGCCAGAGATTGAGAAGCAAACAGAGATGTTAATCCTGCAGGACTGTGACAGAGACAGGAACAGAGAGAAGACAGTGGCTGAGAAGACTTCACTCACCTCGCGAAGACCTATTTGGGAGCGGCTTGATGTGGATACTGTGTGTATGCCTCGTCGGGTGATGCAGCTGTGCTAGCCTGTTCGGAATCTGTCATTGGCATTGTTGGTATAATAGTTGGTGGTGGTGCATAATATGGATAAGTTGGACTAATATACTGTAACGATGGAGAAAAGTTCTATAAAATAAACCGAAAAAAATAAATAAATACAAATAATAATTCGAAAAAAAGTACAATTCAAAGTAAAAGGAAATTAATTGGAGTAAAAGAAAGGAGTAGAAAAAGTACAAATTAGGTCTCAACGTTTAATATTTAATATACACAGCCCACACACTGAGAAAATCGTATGGATTACGGACTATATTTCTTTCTTTTCAATCCGCAAGGATTAAAGCAGATATGCACATGTGTATTCTACTACAACCACGTGTATATCTGCCTCTAAGCAAGGAAACTTGAATGAAAGAGTCGCGAGTTTCGGGAGGAGATCAGAGATCGGTGGCTTACAGAGTTGCCAATCTGCAGGGTGGCCAACTGAGGCATCATCGTTCCATATGGCACGCCCGTATCGCCGCTAACCATCATCGAGATGCCACGGGGCTGCACCTGGTTAACTGCCTCCGGTTTGTATGAGGTCACTCCCAGCTGAGGGGCAGCTGCCATCTGCATGTACTGTGGAGAATATGAAGTCTAATTGAAATATATTTTAAAAGCTCTAATTAATCTCACATGACACTGGACTAACACACGAGTCGAAAACGGCAATGAGCATTATAAATCGACCAAAGCAAATGGTAAATAAATCATTCAGAATCGACCGTTATGAGTCATGTAGTTCAGTCCAGTGTCATATACACATAATGGAAGTATATCCACTACTCACCTGATCATCTACCTGAGTGATCGGTTGGGTCATCATGTAACCGGGTATCCACTGGGAGCCGGCCACTGGATAGCCACCCACCTGGGGGGCGCTGAAGCGGGAGTAGGGCACTCCGATGGGCGTGCCCACGTTCACGCTGACTCCATTCTGCTGCATTGTGGGGTCGTAGGCCACGGGAATCCCCTCCGCGGAGACGTCGCGCCACGCACGCGCATTCGGATCGGGCGTCTTGAAGAGATTCTTCTTTTTTGGTCCGCCATCGGCAAACTTAACAAGCAGGGGATCTTTGGCACCCGGTATTGTGTTACCATTGAACATCTGAATGATTTGCTCGCACTTCTCGCGACTCTCCATGCGGGCAAAGCCAACGCCTAGGTGGAAGAATACATAACATTATTACTTGGTCATCTAGTAAACATTAATAACTCACCCTTGGAGTTCATCTGCTGATCACGCAATATTCTGGTCGAAACAACTTGTCCGTATTTCGATAGCATTGCCTCCAGATCAGTTTCTTTGAAGTGGGGCGGCAAATTTGCAATATACAAATTTGTGGGATCCTGTTCCTGTTGCTGTGTGGTTGTTGTATGCAATTGGGTCAGATCAGGGTGGTGTGGTGTTGTTGATTGTTGATTGTGGACGGTCGGGTCGGGTTGTTGAAATTGAATCGATTTAAATTGGTTTGTTGGATTCGATGGTGGATTTCGGTTTGTTTGTTTCGGTTTCACACAAATTAACGTTACACAAAAGCAATTGGCGTAAGCATGTGTATTTTATTGGTTGTGCGTATGCATTTTGATGTGTGTGTGTTTGTGAAGTTGTTTCGATTGCGTGTGTGTGTTTGTTTAATTTTTTTATTTTTTTTTTTCGAGAGAGAGAGGGGAGTAGAGAAATTAAGAACGTAGAGATTTTGTCATTAGTAAATATTCAAGTTGCTTGCCAAAAATGTTTCTGTTGTCAACTCTTTTTGGACTGTTTGTCTGTTGTCAGTGTGTTAGTGTGAGTGTTAAGTGTGCCTGACTCTTGCGAAGGTGTTTGTGTGTGTGTGTTTGTGTGGATGTTATGTAATGCCTCAGACTTATCGGATAATACCTTATGAAAAAGTAGACCTATGAAAACATTACCCCCTCGAAGATGAAGTGTTTTTCTTGCCCTCAACGATGCTTAAAAGAGATGGTAATCATTGATGGTACCATAGATATGCAAATCTGCGAAATCAATTTTTCGATTAACAAATTCGATTTTACCGATTTTTCTTTACTCCGATTTAATCGATTTAGAGATAATTTAGGAATACAAAATCATAATTCATCATGATTTGCCATCTCGAATGCTTAATTAAGTTAAATACCTGCTCAGTAAATATGTCTTAGAATATAATGAGATCTGTTTGATGTTATACTTAGAGTTTAGATTGTATTTGGTTTTTGGTTTGATTTTTGGCCGGCACAGGTTTGTAGCAATTTGCGTACTCAAACAACAAACTTTGTAGTAGGTTGAAGTAGTAGTAGAGGTTGGTTATATACTTGGCTGGCTATAACTTCAAAATACGAGTATACAGTTTATACAGTTGAATATACAGATTCAATATATAGAATATCAGATATGAAGAGAGATATACGCTAGTTGTACTGTTTCTATTATGTGTCTGTGTTGTTCAATTCTAGATTACAATCATTAATGCCTACGCAAATACGTGTGGTTTGTGTTTTATTTATACAGCAAACTTTCCATTATGTTGTTGGCTATATATTTTAATGAGCCTTTAATGCCATCGGATTATAAAGTTGTAAAAAGCTACCGAGAGGGGAGTAAACAAAGTTGCTAAGCTCTTTAACTGAAAAACTTTTTGATTTGTATACAAATTAATATGCACGGATGAATGGCCAAAAATTTAATTTGATACCGGATTCCAGCATCCGTAAGCCGCTGTAAATGGCTGCTAATTATTGATTGGGATTTACCACTTAAATATTGGGATGTTTACAATGTTTTCTATAACTTAAATCGGGGATGAAAAAGATACAGTTTAGATATAACTATATCTACTTAATTTTCTGACATATTTCACTAAAAACTACTTAAATTTAGTTTCTAGAGCCCATTTTCCCATTTACGAATTAAGCTACATTATGTCTTTACAAAATATATAAAGTTTTGCCTAACAACTTAAAATATTTCAGTTAATTGGTTCTAAACTGGCGAAAAGGTAAATAAATTAAATAAAAAAAAAACACACATGTTTGCTAATATGAAACATGACTAATATGATTTATTTAAATAACCGCATCAATAAAAAAACAAAACTAATATTATGTAAAGTGTACCCAAATTCTAGGTCTACCTTGATGAAAAGGGCCTTAGCTAGATAATGATATTAATCGGGATTTGTATTGGATGTACGGCATTCTATATATGTTGAAATAGCTTATGGAGAATGGTTTACGCTAAACTCTAAATATACCTGTACTGTGAACTCTTAATGCAATTAATTTACCAAACAAATCCGCTAAAAAACTTTAATTGTTCTCACTTAATGTCATTATTTTGGGGTTCATATTTCAACTGCTAAAGGAAGATCAAAGAGAAGGATTATTTATTTTATGACTTTCAGTTTCATTCATATGAACTAAGGAATGCCATTAATAAATGCATTTATTCCCAATCGAAATGGAGAAAATATACTATTAACATGTTTTACGCTATCAATTGAACTACCTCTATGCAACGAAAGATAAGAAAAAGAAAGAATTGAAATCTAAAAATGTTTTGAGGTTTACTAGAAGTATGTTTTCGTCTATATAGTAGGTTATATAGAGATATTATGTGTGGTTTTTGGTATACGACAAACGGTTATACAAAGAGAGTTTTTGGAACAACACTACGAACTAGAGGGTTTGGGTTTGGCATAGGGGTCATCGGATTTGGGTTTCTAGGGTGGGAAGTTATTAAATAAAGATAAGGAAAATACAGAATTACACACGCTGCGGTGTGAGAAGGTATGTATGTATATAATTTTGGCGCCTTCTTAGGTTATAAGTTTGGGAATATAACTTCACAGGAAGTCGGAATCCAATTAATTTGTAGGCTCCTGTATCTTTGCATAGAAAAACGCTGCCAAGACTCGTAGAAAAGCTTAGATCAAAAGATACAATCATCTAAGATGTTAATGCGCTTAGATACTTTCTGTTGGCAGCATTTTTTGTAAGCACGGATACGGGGTTTAATTAAAAAAAAAAAAGTAATTTAAGCCTTAAGAAAACTAAAAACGAAAATAATAAAAGATGGAGGCAACTGAGGGGGGTCAGTACACACAATAAACGAAATGCACAAATGACTAGGGTTTGGAGTTAGGAGTTTGGGGATGGGATGTCTGGGCTTTTCCGGAGGTTGGGGATGGGGCATCTTTGCGGTGTGTGGGGGGTGAGTATTACTTGCATGCAAACAAACGTACAATGGCCGGCCTATGAAGCACCCAGATACCCACTTTGGCCATCTGAGCTTGCACGCCCTTCCCCTGCAATCCTTTTACGGCGCACTCGGCGAAGGCTGGCTGCTCGAAGTCGACGAAGCCGTAACCTGCAAAGAAGCATATTTTGTTTTTGTTTTTCGTTGTTGGTTTTGTTTTTGTTTATATTTTTTGTTGTTTGTTTTTGTGTGTTGCGGGTGGGGGGAGGAATTTTATTTTTATTTTTTTTAATTGCATGTATAAATATATATATAAATATATTTGCAGAAACAGAGAAAGATAGAGATAGAGCGAGTGGAAAATATGTTTATTTATAGTCCAATATTTGGTTGGCACACAAATCGAAAATTGAAATTGAATTTCAATCAAGAACCGAAAAAAATAGCGAATTTTCGCATTGGGTCACGTGCAACAAAAACAAAATCGAACAAAAACAAAATATTTGTTCAACAAGAAAAGAGAAGAAAAAAAAAGAACGGGTGAAAATTAAATTCATAATTAAATCGAATAAACTTAAGCACTAGCAAACAGAATCGAAACCAAACGCAAGTAAAAAAGTACTGAATAAAAATATATTTATATCGATACACGCACGCACATTTATAGAGAGCAGTCTTTTGTAGATTAACTATTTTTACAGATTGTTCAGTTCAGTTATTGGGGTATTTACATATTATCGTTATCATTATTATTAGCATTAGTTAAGTGCACCAGTAGCAGATAGTATTCGTAATAGTAGAGTGAAATGCATGAATGACACGATTGCGAAATGATCAGGAATCAAACAGAAAAACTCAAAAACAGTAGAAGGAAATGAAGTACAAACTGCTAAATGCCAATTTCTTATTTGGAAAATTAATATTTCAAAGTATAATTTTACATATTGAAACGAAATAAATCTACACACGAACAAGCAATAAGTTGTGATTACTGAAAAACAAATGCAGAGTGTTCTTTGAAATGCTGGATTTGTAAATCCATAAAACCAATTTATAACATTGAAAAGTAGAAATAAAGGCGAATTCTAGGAGCACTCCGCATTTATAATAAAAACTAAAAAGTACTTGAAAAAAATCAATGAAATTTCAGTTTTTGGTTTGTTTAAGATTTCTTTTCTTGCGTTTTCTTTGGATATCTCTTTTGTTTTTTTTTACATAAACACATACTAATAATACTTATACAAAAACACACATAAATAAAATAATGATGAGAATGGTGAAGAAAAAAATACCTTTACATTTGTTTGTTGTTTTATCTAAAATAGCCTTGGTTGATATAATGGTTCCGTATCTGAAAGTTGTAAACAAGAAGAGACACAGGTGGGTTAAAACAGAATTCCGCCTCAAATGGACAATGGGAATATGGTTGCATGACAACGATTCCAAAGAGTGAAAAAAGGATAATCAGATTATAAACACATTCATGTCTCTCATGGTGTCGAAGTGTGCGTGCGCCTGGTGCCACGTGCCTCGTGCCACAGTGTATTCTATAATTTTGAAGGAGCAGGGTGTTTCAGAGTTTGGGAGCTTGCTAGTTCGTCTGATTGGGTCGAGTTCACCTTACCGTAAGCAATTAAAGTGTCATTAAAATGCAATTTTTATGCTCGTGCGCGCCAAAGTAGGCAATGGAAATTATCACAACCCTTTGGCTATCTGTTCCCCAGTTCCTGGGGCGTTACTTTGCTCATTTAGCCCGGCATAATAATTGACTTAGTCCGTGTGTAATGCCCCTTTGACTGCCTGCAGAAATTAAATCGATATCTTCTTAGTTACACTACTAGTGCTCCCCCCCCCTTCTGCTCGCCGACTCATAAATACATCGTCATAATAACATTAAAGCCCCTCACCACTAGCTCTAATAAGCCGCTTATTTTGATTGCCTGCGCTGGGGAAGGAGAAAAACCACGCGCGGTAAAAAAAAAAAAAAGAAGAAAAATAAATTAACCTTCAATTTAATTACTTGACTTACAACGGGTGGAATAGGAGCCCTGCCTTTTCATTTGCTTTTCATGTTTCTGTGACGCCGCAAATAAGTTACTTTCGTATGCACACACAAGCATTGGCCAACAGTGCGTATGCGTAATACACATATAATAATAAGTTTGTTGGTACACCACAAAATGATTTCCTTTTTGGATACCCAAAAAAGCATTTTGATAAAGCGTGCGCACTAATTAGTGGATTTTGTTTAGTTTGCAGAAACTTGGCCTCGTCCATCAAGAAGGTCAGGGGTAGCTGCTTTTTTGGGGGTTACTTTTCGGGCAAAGGATATAAAGGACGCGGGGTGCCTTTATGGAAACGCAGCCAAGCGGAATGGACTGAGGCTAAGCCGCTCATTACCAGATGGGTGGGGGGTGGTGGTGGTGCTGGTGGAGCGGATGGAAATGGATTTTGGGTTCCGATCCGTCTCAAAAACACACACCACATCGTTCTGTGGTGGGCAAATCAATAGTCAGTCACATACATTTCGAATTAGTTCATTTCGTATGGATGGCAATTCGTATGCCATGATGTGACATCGAAGATACAAACGTATCTGAAAGAAACTGTTCAGAAAAGGAAATGAGGAAGCAAATATATTTCAATTTTACAAATGTATTTAGTATCGAAAAGCGAATGCAAACATCTTTGGGATGGAAAAACGATTTCTTTACAAGGATATCCTTGCATTTTAAAATTAAAAGTGGTGGGTACTTCGAGATACAATCAAAATCTTTAATATTTCTAAGGCCTTATATTGGAATTGAGATATTCCACAAGCAACTAGCATTTCGTTCCAATAAATTATAAACGTTCAATTAAAACAAGACGTAGATGCTTATTGCTCAAACGCATCATCATCATTTCTGCATGGATTGCTCGAAGACAAATTTATTTAGCAAATCTATGGCAGAGGCCAGTAAGTAAATGCCCCGAGCTGCAAAAACAATTAAAATGAATTTGCATAATGGCCTGCCCAGGGAGCTGTGTGGCCAGATATAATGCAATTTAATGTGATATGTGGACCGCTGAGACAAGATACAAAACCGCAGGGCAGCACAGGCACAGGCACAAATCACTGAGAGACTTGATTGCATCCATATCGTAGCCTGAATCTGATTTGTATGGTAATCAAAGTTGAATGGGTTGTTGTTTTTTTTTTTGTTTCTATTCTTTTTCGTTTTGGAAGCCCATCTAGATAAGTTGATGTCCTGGCTGTACTCACTGTGCACACATATTAACTAGATCCTTGTCGGTTGTGCCCTGCTGCAGTCCGCGAATGTAGAGATTTGTCTTGGACAACTGCTCGCCGCCCTGTTGGTTTTGATTCTGTACCGTGCCGTTGGGACCCATGTTCGTGTTGGTGTTCGTCGTGTTGCTCAGGCTGGTGCTCAGGGTGCCGCTCTGGGAGCCCGTGTTCGAGGAGCTGCTCGAGTTGGTGTTGCTCGGTGAGGCTGCCGTCGGCACTCGCTGACCGTACTGCAAGGAATGAGGAGAAGTATGATTTTAATACTTGGTCGCACAACAAATATGTTCTTATGAAGAGAAAAGCCTTAAAATAAATTGTTCTTAAATATGTAAATTTATTAATAATAATTTTAAAGAATAAACCTTTGATACACATTAGATTTGGCTGGTTTCCCATAACTTATATCATCAAAAAAGCATTATAGCACATTTTTAAATGGATACTTGGACGGAAACACAAAACGGTAGATGGTCAAAGCAGTCCACACATTTCAGCAGCCCACAGCTGTAGGCAATATTGAAATGTATAGAGCAAAAGTATATCGATAATATTGAGCGATTTGGCTCCCACAATCCATAGATTGAGAGCGGAGTAGCAGGAACTGGAGGCAGTGCAAGTATTTTTATTGAAATTCCAACTGGAATAGCATAGCTGCCATTCGAAGTTATTGAATGCTGCTGCTTGGCCCACACAATGGATAGAGATGGCGATAGCCAAAGATAGATAGAGACCCCAGCACGGAGGTGGGGAAAAATGCAGAAAGTGTGCGGTAGAGAGGTAGATGCACGGGAAGAAAGAGACAGGCACATTGGCATGTTGACGACAGGCATGACGATGGCGTTTTTCACTTAAAATGCCACACATGTGCCAGAGGGACACGAATAAAGTAGAAGGATACGAAGCTCGGGCTTTGCATATAAGGCTGCAGGATATTTGGCAGCTGCAGTCGAAGGCGTTGAAAATCTATAAAATTTGTATGCAACAAACAATGGCTCCCCACACTCACACAAGCAAACATAAGTAGAAAAAAAAAGTCCGACCAACTTTGCCATTGATACATTTTTGAAAATTTGCCAAAAACATTAGTTTATTCGCACAGCAGCGCAGCAGCAGCAGCGCATCAGCGAGAAATGCTAAAATATGCAGCCCAAAACAGAAAAAAAAACTCTTCCACTGCAAATTCCCCCAAAAATTGCAAACTGAAAATCAAGCCAAGCATTTCTCGTTCGGATTTTTTCCATTGTTTCAGGCGGGGAATAAAGGTTTTGTGGGCTTTAAAAACTTTTTAGCTGGCCGCAAAATCCATTTGCATGAAAGCCACTGAATTTGGGGAGTGGTTTGGGTTGAAAAGTTCGCGCTAATTGATCCGTGTCATGATGCCCCCTCTCCTAGGGCTAATACTAGGGTCGGTAAAACCATTCGATTTTCAAAAAACAAATTTAAATCCCCAGAGGTGATAGAAATCAAGTAGGGCTTTACATATAAAAAACCACTTCTAAATTGTTTGTGGCAAGTATAAATTTGATTTTCACAGTATACGGCTTTGGGATTTCTTTTATAAATGTATATTTATAAATATCAATTCAAATATGGTTATCAAATTTCAAATGGTGCTTAATTTCCATGAGAACGCTGCTTTTGTTGGATAAAATGTACCTCACACATGTTTCTTTCTGCACATTTTTTTGGCAATTTATAAAATGTCGCGAATGTCACGCGTCGGCAAGCGAGAAACCAACACAAATCATAAAACCCTACTCGTTTGCTGTCTCCAAATAAACTTTGACTCCCAAACTCGTTAAGTTACTCCACAAGGTCTCGCAATCTAGAAGATACATTTTGTACAGTTTTAGCTACGAAATGATGGCCCCCTTTCTTCTCGCATGCAAAACATAATTAAATAATAAATTCAGCCAGCCGTTTTTGTAGTCAGCAATTGTTTATCTGTCGCTGTGTGTGCGAAACACCGAGTGAGTGAGTGAGTGTGCAAAAATACTTAAGCCAACACTCATACGCCCTGTGTGCCAATGAACTTTTCTCTCTTGACTTTCTGCTCGCGGCCTCGTCGTCGCTTGTCTGATAATGAAATTATATCGTTCTAATAATTTTATGCGCACAGCAACGACGGGCAATCGCATACGCTACAAATTATATACTATGTATATGTTATATACATAATATATGACATATCTATCTATGTATTCTTATGTGTGTCACGCCAAAGTGAGCAAACGACAACTTGGCTGGCTTTTTATTTTATTCAATTTTTGTGGTCGTCGGCTTAGCTTTTTCCTAGTTTCTTTGTATTTTTTGTTTATATTTTTTTTGGCAAAAAATTGCGTCATTTGCAAAAAATTTCACGCTGAGAAATCTGCGCGGTTTTTCGCTTTTTAATAAGTTATCTTGATCTCCGTTTTGCCGGCTCTTTCGCTAGCTATTAGTTCTACATGTTTCTCATGCTTTCCACACGGTTTTCGTGGCCCACACGTGTCTATCAGACTTTGGCCAACTGTATTTGAGCAAAAGTTTATGCACATTAGCACGGTAGTTGGGATATGTTAACCTCTTTGTCGCTTTGCTGTTATTTATGCGCATTTAATTTGTTTACTTATTTATTGCATTTGCACGAAGCGGCAGGGAAACAAACTAAAAATACAATTTAATGGCATAAGCTCAACTTTTTGATTGCCCGCCCCGGCACCGATGGGACACAAATGAAATGAAATAAATGAAATGGTATGATATAAAGTGATGTCGTCGTCGATTCCGTTCGATGACGATGACGATGGCAGAACACGCAATTGTTAATGGCCTGAACTTATGACTATTCGTTTGTTCTACCATTTGGTTTTCACTGGAAATGGGTGTTTACGGACTTACAGAATGGGCCGGAGCGTAAGAAAACTACTTCAGTGAAGGAACTTAGAGCTTGTAGCCGCTTATAAATCGATTATGAAGATTGCCAGCTGTGTTTAAAGTTTAATGCTCCAAAAAAGTTGGTTATATATTCAATAAAAAATGCTTTGTTCAGTTTAACTCTCAGCCTAAGTACTATTCTTCGAAAATGGAGCACTTCAAACTCTAGACATGTCACATTTTCGATGAAAAATGCTTCTCCAATTTCAATCACAACTTTATCTCCATGCTAACATCTCCATTAAGAAGCCATCAACAGTTATTTCACACAATAAAGCCAAAAATCATTCCGAGAAACTGAAACCGAAAGATCTTTGGAGATCCGCTTGAAAGAGTCACGTGCCAGAAGTGTGAAATACCAAATGGACTTTTGTTTGAGTTATGATGTCTCCATGACATGAGCGCCACCCATAAAATATATTATTCACTTAAGCCGAACGCAGACTTCTCTTGGCTTTCTTCGGGGGGTCCCAGAGCCCCTTTGAACCCCCTCCCTTCCCTTTCAACTGGGGCCTTGACTAATAAATCAAAATGCAAAGACCAGAGACCAAAGACCAAAGACGCATACGAAATGCGGAGTGCACTCATTTTCAGTCACTAAATCAGTTGCCGCATAAATCCACTCCGTCATGATTAGTGACAGATATTATTTGTCCAAGTGCTTGCCAGCCTGTCAAATTTGGTTAGCATATGTAGGTTGAAATCAAGCCAAAAACCGAAAACCAAAGACCCAAAAGTAGAGCCCAACTGGCCATTGACCCAATGTGAAATTGTGGGGAATTATGGGGAGTCAAATTAGAGCTGGCTGCGTGTCCGCTTACAATTCGAGGCGAATGTATTACTTGAGCGGATTTCACTTTTCCGAGAAACCCCTTTGGGATGAGGGTTGCAAAACTCATCAAATCAAGGCACCCAAATCCGGCTTTTTCTCTGATTGGGGAGGGTGGTTTTTGCTGCTCGTTTGGTTTGCCTTCTGGAAAGGAAAGCCACATAAAAAATGCCTCTCACGTGACTTATACAAAATTAAATGCGTTTCGGGCTCACAACTGTGGAAGCTGGCCTGAAAATGATAGACGGATAGATGGATTCATTTGCTGCTGGAAAGAAAATGTTAGGCGTCAGATAACAGTCAGCAGAAACCGCCCAGAAAACTCCTGGGGGTGGTGGCATGAGGTATTCCACCCCGTCCCCTTCCCAATAATCGACGCAAGTCATGCCAGGATTTTGTGGGGGTTAAGAGGGCAGCTTTGGCCTCTGGAAATATTTGACATGCCAATGGCAAAGAATTTCGAATTATCTGCAGGTGGAATTTTACTCAGAAAAAAAGAATTTATGAAATATCCTAGAGCCACCATCAAAAAAAACGTGAAAATAAAAAGCGCTTTATCAGCAGCAATAATTCCCTTTTGACAAAGAATTTCAATTTCAAATTATAGGCAGCACTTTTTCTATCAGGTCAACGACACGTTCTTTGTTCTTTTGTTTGAGCAGAATAGAAAGTTTACTAAACCCGACCTTCAAACCAAAAATAAAGTTGTATTATATATCTGGGCTGAGAAAGAGTTGGCAGCAAACTTTTATAATCAGCGTGATAAGGCTGTGTAATTACTTGAATCTAATCAAAGAAATTTATGAGTCTCTTCCACGAAATCGTATGCAGTTTCGAGTGACCCCATAAATAAATACAAATTCAAGTTCACGTTTATAAATACTTGTGCATATTGCCGCAGTTTGAACAATTCGTTTCTTAAAATATTTATATTCAAGTATATTCATATATTATATACATTTAAAAATGCATGTGGGTGAGTAAATCGTACACGGCAAAATAAAAATACAAAAATATATGCAATTTTAACTAGTTATTTATTGTCTTTCCAACAATGTTTTTTGTATTGAATCCTAGTTATTGCCACTTTGTAGAGTTTTAAATTGGCACTAGATGGTCAAGTGGTTATTTTCCTTTCTGGTTTTCCTCGGTTTTTTGTTCCATTCGTTTTGCCAACAATGCGAGTTTATTGGCTGACACAAATTTGCATTGTTTTCACTTTGTATTATTTTTAAAATAAATTTCGCCGTGTTTTGCCTTTTATTTGAATAATAAATATAAATAGCGAGATGGGGTAAATTGTTGACAAGGTTTGAATTTTTTAGCGGTCTTGTTAAGCCTTTTTCTAGTTGAAATGTCTGGATACATATTAATTTGCATAATTTTTGATACCTAATCAAAGGGAAACTCTCAGAACCTCTGATTGTGACCCTAAAAAGGGAGTAAAGAACGGATTGGAATGCCATGAGAGCAAAGACTTTAATCAAGCGGAAAGGTTGCTGTGTTTGTTCTACGTGATTCCGAAAAGGTTGAGCAGGTTTTCTGCTTCTTTTTCCCCTTTGGTGCGGTATTATCTTAAATTGGAAGTCGCAATGAGCACGTGCTTTACTTGAAGGAAAGAGATGAGGCGATGGAACTGAAAGATATATTTTATAAGCAGTTGTAGCAGATGTATCTTATTTCGGTTGAAGACCTTTACAAGATTGTTATTTATGTGCACTTTGCTCTTGTTATTACAAATCATTTTTAGATTGTAATCCTCTTGTATGTTGTTATAAATCTATAGCCAATTCAAATATTTTTCAATCATTACTATATCAGCCAATAAAATTGTAGGTACATACGCCCCTTTTGAAAACCATCATCACAATGATAATAAAAGCCACAAATGTTGACTACGCTTGTGTACACTGGAAATGCTACCCTACGTCCGTCCCCCCGATTGTACCCCATTTCCACTATCCAAGTTAACCACAAACATTTTGTTGCACACACACATACACACAAACACACACAGAGAGAGAAAAAACAGACGGAAAAAGTATCTGGCAGATAGCAAAAGTCATGTCTGAGTTTTGATATTGAAATGGGCAGGCCGGTGGAAAATGTGTGTGTAACCCGACAATGGGTCGCAGTTTAAATTTCATGTCAACGCCAGATACTCTCGTATAGCTTGAGCTACAGATACCATAACCAGATACATATACATACATATAGTAAGTACATGCATGCAGTAGTCGGTGGGATCCCTCGAGTGGGTGGCTGGCAGGCAGTGCGGGGCCTACGCAAATATGCGGAATATTTATGTATATGAAGAGCAGACGATGGGACCCAGACTTTCAACTCAGCAGCAGCCACTTGGCGACAGTCGCACAATAAAATGCAATAAATTTATTGAATTAAAGCAGATAACTCAATTGAGTGGACAGGCCAGTCCAAGAAGCTGGGCAGCAAAGCGGACAATGCATCTTGGCATTTAGAGAAAAGAGAACCCAGAAGAGATGA
The DNA here is from genome assembly GCF_016746235.2 of Drosophila teissieri. Classification (NCBI taxonomy): domain Eukaryota; kingdom Metazoa; phylum Arthropoda; class Insecta; order Diptera; family Drosophilidae; genus Drosophila; species Drosophila teissieri. Next base: position 5,651,732 of record NC_053031.1, on the reverse strand, counting down.
GTCAAGAACCCAATGATGGGAAAATGCGTTTCTTACATGAAACAATTTCAAAGCAGAAAAAAAGAATAGTAAAGGAAGGTGAAGCGGGGTATGAATGATCACTATTCTTGATTTGCAACCACTGGACAACTAAAAGGTAAACCTTTAAACGTACATTAACATTCATGTTTTATAAAAATAAAAGATAAAGTCATTCTAGAGGTGAATAATAGTTAATAATCTTATAACATTTCGAGTTCCAATGTTCACAGGGTATTTCCATTTGGACGACTTTCCATTTCTATCACATGCGTGATTAGGGCCATTAAATCATAACCCATTGACCAAATGAGCACCAGACGATAAGAAAGGCCATATCGATTGCGAGCGAAAACCGAAATGGAAAATGCGTCATCAAAAGCGCTGTTTTAATATTCATAATCAGACAGAACCAGTTGTTTCTCAACTATTCGCAGTGATTGCCATTGCTCCAGCTCACTGACAAAGATAACACGCCATTCTGATAAACATTTATCGATACGAAAGGTGAAAGAGAAGCGACCTATTCAAAAGAAAGAGAGGGCATGGCAGGTGGGAGAGGGACAGGACAAGCACAATAAATTTATCGCCGAAATGGAACAGTAAAAGCATTTTAGCGCGATTAGTCCAACAAGGGGCAACAAAAAGGTACGTATATATATATATGTATGTTTATAGTACATAGAACTTGGTCAGACAGATTGGTAGGGAAAGTGAAGGGGGTTATAGTGGGGTTACGAGACCCCAGACGGGCGTCTGTTCTTGGGGGCCGAAGGTCTCCAGGTCTCCCAAGCGATTGTCTGTTGGCATAATACATTTTAGCATTAATTGAGTGTATGATTGAGCTAGAGTTCTTGTTGTTGCGCTTCTTGTGTAGGTGGAATGGACAGCAGCAAGTAAATAAGATTTTAATTGAAGCTTTTAGCAGGAAATGGAATATTAATGGAAGCTGCTGATGAATTCTACAGCTAATGCAGCCACTTCTTCTCCAATTCCCCCCCACAAGGCTTATGCAAAATTTAAGTGGTAGGGGGGAGCTTAAAAAGTATTTCCTGTACTCATCCTCCATCAATGATGAAGCTGCAAATTGCTAATCTAAAGCCAAAGTTCATCAAGTCTGGCTGCCAAGTGCATTTGGCATTTGCATGTTGCCGCTGCGACAAAAACTTGTAAAGTTAGTTATCCATAGGCCCACCGAGTTGAAAAGCGGAGGCCCGGGCGGCATGCACATCACAGGTATTTCCAAAGGTAATACCAACTGATTGACCAGGGGGTGGGGGGGGCTGGCTCTCTCTCATAATTGCTCCTGTCAATTTTGTATACCAAACTCATTTCTGCAGAAAGGTTAAAGCTTGATTGGCATCTGGGCAAAAGCAGAATGGCAGTCTCAATGAAGATTGAAGCCTGCAGAATGGGAAATGGGGAGCTAATGCCAGGTGGTCTACGAACGGCATAATGCGATCAAATTAGTTGGGCATGTCAATCAAATGCTAATTCAATTCAAAGTATACGCCTGATTAAAGTGAGTACTGTTAAAACTTTTGGGAAGGGATAAAATGTCAAACAGTACCCTAGTCATGTAAACGAATGCTATTTGGTCAAGGAAATCCCACTTTCAGGATTTAAGTTGGAATAATTCCTTACAAGCTATGTATTATATACGATATACATATGTATGCTGGCTTGTTATTACATGATATATGGCGCGTGATATTTACCATCGTTGCCACATTAGCAATGGCCACTAATCACAGAGAGCGAGACGGAAACGTAATTCTGCACTTGGGTGAAAAATAATTTATGTGACAACGTGCAGAAAACTCCGCGTGTGAGTGGGTTCCAAAAAGAATTAAGGAGGGGTCAGGAGAATGGGGATGGGGATAAGGGAATGTGGCCAGCAATAGCGATTGCAAATAATAAATCAAATAAAGCTGTTGAACGTGATCGCAAGCCGCAGTTAAAGAATGGTCAAGTGGGTTTCGGACACCCAGAGCGGGAAGTACGGATGGCATATATGTACATATGTAAGTATGTACATATATGTGTGATTCCGCATATTCCCCTTTCGCGGTGTTTGCCAATTAAACACAAATATGCTGCATTTAAATTGAATTAAGCCCAAGGCGATACAATGAAAAATAGCTACAAAAACGCGGTTCAGTTTTGCCTTTCGCTCTTTAACAGTTTTAACTGCACAGAGAAAAATGCCACGGACTGCATAATCCAAACCTGACACCAGACTCATACAAAATTCCAGTTATTCAGACTTGGAGATCCGGAAGAACATTAGAATATTTTGAAAAGCTCTTTATTATTTAATAAGAAGAATATATAACAAGTTCTGATTAGATAGTTGATATATTAGGACAAGGAAAAGAAGAGAACTTAAAGAGTTTTAATAGTCTAACATTCTACCAAGATTAGTTAAGATCCGGGATTTTTTTTTCCTATGTAGAGAAGAATACCTACTGTTTCTCCCCATTCCATGTTACACCTCTCTTCCCATAAATAATGAATGAATCAAGTCTCGACGAATGCGTGTGTAGCGGAAGTAACACTTAACTCAAACACGAGCACGAGTCGTCTGTTCTAAAAGATGGATGAGGGTGATGATGCTCGGGGGTTATTGGGAGGTAAAGCCCTCCACAAACACACTTGCACACACTCACACACTTACACACTCATGCACACACTTGCACAGACGTGTCAATCAGACACACGGCCGTATAAACACGGACAATGGCAGCCCGAAAAGTGACAAAGACAACACGTTTTGTGCTGCAAAAAGTTACAGTGGCCTCTTAAAAACCCATGGCCATCTCACTCGCACACATTCTCCGAGACTTCTCTTTTTCTATGCGGGTATTTAAATTTAATTTGCAAGCTGACAAAAAAGAAAGCAAAGCGGTTTCTTGACATCTCCCCCTTAAGTAAGTCTCCGTCTCTTTCTGCTCTCCTCCGTTTGTCTCTTTCTGTGACAGACAGGAAGTGCAGAAGTGTGTGTACCTCACACCCTCCCTCCCTCCTTAAGAACCGTCAGCCCAGCATATAGCTTAGCTTTTCCATATATGGCTACAAAAAGGAAAACTTAGCTGAAAGCAAGTCAAGTCAAGCACAAAACCTAAAATTCTGCTGGCTGTCGCTCTGCGTCCGTCTCTTTCGCCCCAACTATCCCCCTCTCTTTCGCTAAGTGGTTTTTTGGTCAGGGTACTAACGTTTTAAGGGGGGTCTTGTCGAAATGAGGGATATAGTGTGGTACCAAGAGGATAGTAAAGGGGGTTCTGAAGTGACAGGCTTTGTTTCTCCATTTAGTGCAAATTAGGAGGGACAACAACATTTACTGAGGTGAAAAGCCCCCTCCAACAGATTTTCAACCTAATTGAACTGTTCAATGGGGGCTGGGAAAATCAAAAGGGGGGGGTGACCAGAAAGGGGTTGTACAAAGGATAATGAGCAGACCAAAAGGATAGCAAGGTACTGAAGCGAGGAAAATGGAGTAGGGGTTACTTCAAAAGGCTTTACACATTTTTTTGCATACGAAAACTAGATTTCTCCCAAAAGTAGTAAACCTTCAGTTGGGCAGGGTTTTTTATAGCTTTGAATAAATTAAAGTACGTTTTTTCTAGAATTTCTTTGAAAAATAAATATTATCCGAATTGAAGTACACTTTAATTTCCCTTAAAACTTGAACTTGAACAACCATCCCACACACACAATCCATTAAGATTTGGTCAGCTGTAAAATGACTTCATTTCCATTATCATCAACGTTTTAAGCTCGACCATTTTCCCCGGCCAATTCAAACATCCACCTGGCCACTCTACAAAATCAACACAGAAAGGCAGAAAACTGGAAAACCAGAGCACAGGTTGCAACTGTTCATGTTGTTGTCGTTGCTGTTTTGGCCAGCGATTAATGGAGGAAAGTACACAAAATGTTTTATCACTCATACGCCACATGTGCCGGCGAGGAACAGAGAAAGGGCGAGTTTCAGAGCGAGACAAATGTGTCCCCAGTGCAAACAAAACGCCTACGTTAATTACACTGGCCAGCAAAAGCGGCGGAATAAACGAACTTTAACAACTACGGCAAACTGAAGCCACTGGCTGCGTGTGTTTGTATTTTTGTGTGAATTGAAAATGACTCATTTATAAAAGCAAACAAAGTAAAATCGAAACACACACAAAACACAAAAAAAAAAAACAACAAAAAACGCAAGCGAATTGACCTTTAAAAGAGAAAAGGCAGGAAAACAAAAACCATAAAAAGCACCTGACAACACTTTTGTGGCCAAGACAAAAGCGAACCACTAAAATTCAATCATCTTTCGAAAGAAGCTGTAAAATGCGGCGGAAGGAAGAAGAGGAAATCCGGAAAGAGCAAGGTATAATGGCTGAAAAAGGACAGCGATATCTGCAGATGTAGAAATAAGTATCATATCATAGGTAACTTGAGATATTCGAAGGCTGACTTTTATGGCACCATAAAATGACTGCCATTTATCTTTAAATATTGGCAGGAAACTATCATAATCGTAGCAATCTTTAAACCCGCAGGGAAAAGTCTCTCGTTTTCCAATTGCCAAGAGGCAACCTCAATCTGATTATAAACGCCCTATCCATTCCTCGACGTTGACTCACTTTTTTACAAAAAGTTGCCGCAGCAGTCACGTCACTTGATCGGCCATATACATACGTTATATACGTACGTTCATACACACATATATAGTATCTATCGCTCTTGTTTTGTCAAACAGTTGACATAATGTTTTCTGTACTTTTTTCCACAAACTGATAAGGAACCATTCTCTTTTTTTACTCCATTTCTGTTGGTGGAGAACTTGTGTTATCGCCGGGGGCTGACTAAACTCGATATTGTTATCGGGGGAGGAAAATGAGCCGGGGGGCTATTTTAGCCACCCCTGCCGCCCACTTTATAAATATAATTCTTTGTAAATTCCAGGAATCCACCTTCATTCGTTTGAAGTTTATTAGATTAATAAAATGGTTTCCGTTTGCATTGAGAACTACATATTTTTTAAAAGGGGGAAAACACAATTTCAGTTTTATCGCAGCAAATGTCAAGTGACCTTCCAATGAAAAGGAAACTTTAAACTCGATGGTCATTCGAGACTTCTCGTGATGGAAAAAAGCGGAGAGCCTTTCGTGACGCAAGATAAACTTAAATTTGATATTTTATCTAAATGGATTTTCATTTTAACGTAAACTATTGTATTTCACTGAGGGGGAGAGTTCAGAATAATCTAAGTGGTCAGTATACCATAGAAAATCTTACATAAATATATGCTATCAATTGAATGAGATAAAATGGCAAAATTTTCCCATTTTCTTATTGTTCAATATAAATATATATATGTACATACATATATATTTTATTGTTACGACCCAAGCTTGTTTGTCTGTGTTTATTTCTATATATTTTATGCGCTTTGTACACATTATTTGTTCATTTTTTACGCTTCTCGACCGTGTATTTTTATTTACATTTCTTTTTGCCTTATTCTGTTATTATTGTTGCGTTTTATTTCGTTGGATTTGCATTTTTGAGCACGTACAAAGTTCGCACCAACGCTCCAACACACAAGACTGCCAAAAGAAAAGTACGCTTAGCAACCCCCGCGAAATAAAACGTGGAAAAAGTAGCAACTTGACTAACAAATTGTTCTGTCCGATTCTGCTCCTTTTTTCCTTTGAGCCAGGAAGTCAACACCGCGCGATAAGTGCAAAGCAAAGCGAATACAAATGGGCGGAGGGGGCGGATAAAGCAGGGTGGGAGGGAAATATGTAAATCCTGAAATTGCCAACAAACCATAAAAAATGCTGCGGCCGAAAAGACATAAAACAGATGAGCCAGGCGAAAGCGAAGGAAAGCCCCGAAAATTCTTAAAAGATGAAGATGAGCCAGTTCCAAAGTGGCACTGAGAAAAATTCATGAGCTGTCCCGAAAAAAATATGTATTTATATATTTTATATTATATTTCGATAAATCATAAGCAGAGAATTATCTCATAATTAGAGCATTGCTATCTGAAATATTTTCTTAACATTCCACCTTTGAATTTCTTTCTGTGTAAGTCTAAGCGGGTGGCTGGGCGGTAGGGTCGCCGGAGAGGATGCTTCAGCTGTTTAAGGACATGTGCCGAGGTGAGAGTTCACAGTTCTGCGCTCACGTTCAGCATCTTTGCCTCTTTTATTCCCTCTTATTTGCTTCTCCGCTTATTTTTTTTTACAACTTTTACTTTGTTACAGAAATAAAACAAAGAACAAAGTGAGGTTTTTGGGGGTGCTGGGTGGCGGAGTGGGTGGCGAAATAATCCCCTAAGGCCCTGGGCCAGGTTAACGATGTTGTCTGCTCGCCCTGTTTTTGGGGCGTGGGCGGTGAGAAGAGAGAAGAAGGATGTATAGAGAGGAGGAGGAAGGAATAAGAAGTAGCAGGAGGGTGCAATGACTGCAACTTGTTCGCAGAGAAAGTTCCTTGAAGCTGTTAAGAAATTTCATTGTTGCCCATTTTCAAGGGTTGTTTTCATGTCTCACATTGCCTTCTTTATTCTCCTCTTCCTTTTCGGCGACACAAAGGACGCAGCGGAGCTGGCGAGAAGGGGTGCCAGCACACAACAAGCGAGAGCCACCAAAAAATGCCAAAAATAAAGTTGCCCTCTTTATCGCACAACCAAACACCACCACTATTGCAATCAGCCCAAATAAAGGCTTAACCTTGGACTTCACAAGCTCAACCGGCGCTTCGACCTTAAGGCGTGGCAAAAAGGGGCGGCTGCATGTTGGTGGCATGAGGGGGGAGGCAGACTTAATCAGTCGTTGCCTCGTCGCTTTCATATCGGAATGTGTTTCTTGAATGAGACAAAATTACACCGGAAAAAAACTGGTTAAAGTTTAAATAATTTAAGAAATTGTACAAATTCAAATGATCGCAACGTCGGCTTATAAATATATTCAAAGTAAATTAGTTATCTGATGACTATTTAGGTGTTTCAATTGAAAAGAGTCCACCAGTAAGGCTTAGAGAGCTATTAACTAATTGTCAGTTTATTTTTTTCTGTGCAAGAATGAAGTGTATGGAGCGATTGTAGCGTATACAATCGTGCTTGGCACTACCAGCTCATACTCAAACATACAGATACTCACAGCAATGAATCAAATGAGTGGAGGGCTGACTAATTCAAAGGCAGCGCTACTTTATATGATAAGCGCTAACTAGTGGCAGAGAGAATCATGAAAAAACTGTTGTAATATGTCATATGCTTTTCAATAAGAAATATTGTTTTGTAGTTTCACTTCAAATATTACATTTCTCAGTCATTATATGTTTAGACATAAAGACATAAGTATAGAATAAAATCAAAAATCCAATTAATTTTTCGACATTAAATATCAAGAGAGTAGATTATTGCCCAATAACAAAAAAAAAAATGAGAATTGCAATTTCCGTTGCGAACCATTTTTTTTTCTCAGTTATTAAATACGTCACAATGAAAACTAAACAAAAACAAACAAAAGTGTAGACGAATAATTCCCAAAAGGAAATGGAAATCAGCTGACTTTTGAGTTTTCTGCCTCTGTTTTTCCATTTCGCTGAATGAACTTTATCTTGACGTTTGGCATTTGTCACTTCATTTTGTGGTTTTTATGGATTTTTGCGCAAACAAAAAAAAATAGTCTAAAAGCGGCTAACCTTTAATCGTTGGCGAATAAATTCTACAAAAATCTTGACACACACGCAAAAAGCTTATTTAATTATACACGCCACAAAGAGAGCGAAAAAGAAATGAGAGAGGAAACCGAAAAATTGTATTTAATTTTGAAATGTTCGAACAAACAAACAGACATTGAACTTTAAGGCAAATTTCGTGTGTGTGTGTGGGCGCTTTATATTTCTTTCTTCTCTTTTGTTATTAAGTTGAGTATGTGTCTAATTTAATATTAATTTGCCAGGGGCAATTTGATTTTATTTACTTTTTGCTGTCGGCTTCTTTGGCTGCTTCTTTTGCTTCTTCCTTTTCTTCGGGTTCTGCTTCTTTACTCTTTTCTAGGCACACGCACACTGGCACACCGGCAAAAACACACACGCACACACACTCGTGTGTTTACAAACTTTTGCGACGTTTTCAAGTGCGACGTCGACAGCGACGTTGGCTTTAACTATTTCGTTCTCCGCTTCCTCTCGCTGTTCGTTGGACTTTTTTGCCAACGCTTTAATAACTTTCTATTGCTATTTTTATATATTTTTGAAGCACACGCACACAATCACACACGTACGTGCAGCTCTCTTTCTGGTTATAATTTAACAATTTTGCTATAAATTATATTATTTTTTATTTTTGTTTTGTATGGTTCATCAGCTTTAAGCTTACGCACACACACAATCACTTGGCGACACACACGTAAAACGAACGATGCAAAAGAGACGGTAACTACAGTTATAGTTGTTGTTGTTGCGAGAGCAGCTGATCTCAAAACGACGGGAGGAAGTAAGTGGGAGGAAAGAGTACTGCCTCTTTTTTACTGGAGAAATGGACAAACTCTGGGAACTGCGAACTGCGAACTAACTGAGGCAAAAATTGAGAAGCGAGCTGAAAGCGGAATTCAAACAACGCAGCGTCGACAGCGACGCTGGCAGAGGCAGCGCTGCATAAGGCATGCGCACAGAGCGTAAGAGAGAGCGCGCCTAATGAATGAATGAACGAGGCGGAATGCGGGAAGAGCGCAGAGAGCGGCAATGGCAAATAGTTGTAGAAAAGCGCCGGCAAGCGGAACTCCACACTCTTTCTCACTCTCTCTTACCACCCACACCCCTAGTTCATCGGAAAAAGAAAATTCGTATGCGGCGGGGGTGTATTTTTCCCCAAATCGAGAGTGTGTGCAAAACGGCAAAACGCCAGAGAGAGAGAGAGCGAGAAAGAACTGACGTCAACGTCTGAGTCAGTGCTGCCTCTGTCGGCGCCTCTGCCGGCGTCGCAAAGCGCCACCACCCAAAAAAAAGCGAGAAGAAGCAGAACAAACACACACAAAATTTGCACAGTGGAGCAGAAATCGAGCTTATGGCAAAACTATTACTTCATTCATCATTCGACGGGCGCGTTTCGCTCTCTCACTTGGTTGCCAATTTTGGTACTCCCCTTCTTAGCTTTTTTTTCTATAATTTACTTAGTTGGAAAAAAAGAAACTAGCAAGGTACACTTAAATGCTCGTAAACAGAGAATACTTAAAGTACCTGTTTTAGAAAGGTATCTGTGTTGATTCCTCATTTTATAAAAAATATTTGAATAAGCATAAGCATCATCAACATCCATAAAATAAAAGACATCTTTATTATCCCAAAAAGCCATGTATTTATGGCCTACTTTACTGATCATCCACTGTAGAGATAAGTAGTTTTTAACAAGTGGTTTTCTTTTGGCTTTTTGGCACCGTGAGAACAAAAATTGAGCACTGCGGCTGTCTGGCATCCACTGTCTTCTATTAGCCCGGTCCCGAGTTTTCCACCACCCCCCAACTGAAAAGTCACCAGCTGATGAACTGGTCGTCAATTTCTGTCGCCCTCTCATTTTTTGGCGGCTTTTGGGCCGAATTTTGTTTGTTTGCTCGTAAAAATAAATCATCAACCGTGGAGAAAACACGACCGATGAGGGAAAACTATTAAATTGGCACCATCGCACCACGAAGAACATTAAAAAAACGTATTACTATGACCACCTGTCTGCCTTGTTTCAATTTTCACAATTTATTATAGAGCCACAACTTTAGAGTGGGTCGAAAAGGCAAATAAAAATGGTAAAAATGAGTGTTAAGTAGGAATCCCCTTGTTCGCCTTAAGCTTTTGGCTAACCCACTTTTTACAATAGTGCAAAATTAAACATTGTTTTCAACTCACGAAGTTTTAGACAAAAACCAGTTTATATGTACATACAATGTAGATGGGTCGCTCATACTGGAATTGCCCATAACTCACCGCCAATGAATCTTTGACTTTTTGAGAATGCTTCCACTGGTTGATTGACAATTACTTAATTGATAAATTGGAAAAAAAAAACACGGAGTAGGAATTTCCATGGAGGTAATTACAAGCGGCCGGATCTGTGGTGTTCTACGAAAACCGTATGGTAAATATGAATAAAATATGATTATATGATTATATGATAAATATGAAAAAAATATGATTATATGATAAATATGAAAAAAATATGATATGATTATATGATAAATATGAAAAAAGTTAATGAAAGAATTGTATGGTTTATTCTAAATCCAAAACCATATTTCTCAAAATGCAAAAACCATTACCCAAGTCACCTCCATCCATGAATCATCAATGTAATATTATTTCTTTTCATTCAACTTTACGATATGAACGTCTAACAAAGCATCAAATCAGGCAAAAAGTCTTCGATAAAGATATGCAAAAAATGCCAATGAAACAAAAGAAACGAGTTAAAGAAAGCAATTTCAATGGAGAATAGCAATTTTATGGCTTACATTTTATTCGCGTTAAGGAGGGGATGGGGGAGTGCGAATATCAGCTGATAAAAGGCAAAATGCGTTGGCAAAAAAGAAAATCGTGTAATGTGGGTTAACAGGAATAAGGGAGGAGAAGAGGGGCGGAGGGACTCGTGAAAGATGAGGGAACCAACCATGATAATAGCAAGACAAACGAAACAGAGTGAGAGAAACAATATTATAGAGCGAGAGGGCGATAGCCGGGGGAATTTTCAATTGAAAACGAACGCGTATAAATGCGCCCATATGGAAAAGGCACCCACACACACACATGCATGTGTGTGTGCTGAGGAAAATTGCGACTTTGCCTGCCTTTTTATCGGCTTGCGGCATCTCCCCTCCTACTCTTCCGCCCTTCCTGCATTTTCATGCTGGTTGCTCTACGTCTCGCAGTCGACGTCAACGTCAACGTAGAAACAGCGGGGTGTGAATGCGGCAAAAAAATACACTCGCATGGGATAGGTACGCACAGCTGCGGGCACAATAATAGAATGGCAGATTACATGACACGAGATGTCAAACATGGAAGGCACTCAACGTGAATTTTTCAAAGTGTCTACATAGCTTTTAAAAACCAATATTATTCGAGTTGGTAATAACTAATGTTATCCTAAGAAAATATCAAGTGTGTTTTTGACTTATTTTTCATTACTGTTCTTTGCTTGCACTACTACTGTGATGACCGCAATTGTTAATATTAAATACATTATCAACGGCGTCGCGATTACAGTAATAGCAGCGACGCCGGCAGAGGCATCCTCCCTCTATCTCTATCTCCCTCTAGCCAGTGACGCAGGCAGCATCTTCTGTGCTGCTGGTTCTTCTGCTTCTTCTTGTTCTAATAGCATTTACTGTTTGTTCAACTGTTATGCGAGTTGGACTCCAAGTTGTGTTTTTTGTTGTTATTGGACTGTTGCTCTCGTGCGTTTCTAGTTTTCCATGGGTCCAACTTTTACTGCCATCCTTTACCTCCCATTCTGCGTTTACCATCTCCGATTCCCCTTACCATTTCCATTGACATTGCTATTCTCTTATTTTATCGCATCTTGATTATACACTGTTATTAATTAATGGTTCAAACAAAGTAATAGAAATACAATATATACATTTTCAGATGAATATGTTTTAAAATGTTAGTTCTTTGTGATTTCTAAGCTATTCCAGTTTTAGATATTCGTGTAAATTTAATTAAAATTGTTTTATTTAACGATCCTATTACTCCCAGTGTATTTCTTATGGGGTGCATTTACTTCTTCTGCCTCGTTTCATTCCATTTTCATTAACATTCGTTTGCAGGTCGTCAAGAAATTAAATGCTCATTATTTGGCCTTTTTTCCCAGCCATTCTTATTGTTTCCTCCTCGCATTTATGGTTTATTCATCATGCACGTTCGTTTTTCTTATCAGTCCAACTACTTTTGGCCTCTCTTTTACTGCCTCCCTTCCTCTTTCCCTATTTTCTTGCCAGCAACTGCTGCCAACGTCGACATCTGCGCTGGCAGCTACGCCGGCAGAGGCAGAGACGTCAGCAGCATCAACGAGCCATCACTTTGCGGCACTTCTGTCGCTGACTGACCGATTGACCATCCAAAACTGACTAAACACTAAGCCCCAAAAAGTCCCCACCCACCCAAATCACCACCACTCGTTCCACAGAATACTCACCACCCACAAAACACGTACTAAAACACGCTTATAGCGGTGGTAAAAATAATGGTACATATAACGCCCATAAACAAGTTGCAATTATTGGCAATAATGAAGCTAAATTAGTCGTCTTTTGGTATATGGAAACAATATGTTAATTAAAAAGGATCGCCCGTTCAAATGCTTCTTTAAGCATGTTCTAAGATAATTACCCGCAGCACAAATCAATGATTAAAAGATATATGGGTATATCACATCAACATATGGTGAAAAATATAAACTATTATCGATATTTCAGAGATTTGTAGTTCTTTTGATATACATACATATGTACATATGTTCATAGATACGGGAACATTATGTCAGCAGTTTTGGTTTTCAGTGGAATCCTGAAACGATTAGTTTCCTCAAAACGATTAGTTCCTATTCTAACGTGAAAATTGTAAGATGGTGGTGGCTGGGCCTATTAACGTGACCTCCACTGTGTTGGGCAAACATTTTTATTGCATGTCGCCTGTCAATCGCTGGCAATTGTTGTTGTCAACGCCGCAGCAGCAGCGCAAAAATAATCGCAGCAGGAAATAAATATAAATGTGTATCGAAATGAATAAGTAAATATGTGCGAAAAAAAATTGGAGTTCGGAATGGTAGGGGGGAGGGAAGAAGGGGGCATATAAAGGATGGGAAAAGGGAGACTGTGTGTAGGCTGGTGGAAGTGCACGATAAAAGCTTTAACGTTAATGACCAAGCTCGTATTTGCGAAGCCATATTTATCAGCACACATTCTTCTTTTTTCCCATCAAACGGGCGGTTTTCCACGCTCACTGTGGGGCAGATCGAATAAATATGTATCAAATATTCACAGATATGTAAATAAAACATGTGTCGCAAATTCCAATTAATTTGTTATTCATTTTTTCGCTTTCCTAGTATTCCGTATTTCTTGCTATCGATCTTAGAATTTTTTAGATCAATCTTTAGAAAAGTGGTCTGCAACTGTGGGTCCATTGGGTCCCCAGTTTTTCACGCGAAAAACAACTAAATGGAGACCAAACCTCTAGGGATTTTGCAGTCTCTATATTTACTTGGTCACTTTTGATCAAAAGACGTCATTGTTATTACCGATCGGCTGAAAATAATCAATTTGTTTTGCTCCAGGGGAAATCGGTTTGTTCTGACATATTTTGTTGCTAAATAAATATGTGCAACAAGTTAGTTTTTGGTGGGCGTCTCTTATCGATTATGGATTTCTGTTTGCGTTCGGTTTATTTTTAGGAAATATGTGATAAGAGCAAACTTTAGATAAACACGGCGCGGGTAAACAGATTAATGGGAAATTACGAAGCAAATTGTAGGCGTTGACTATGAGAAGATAAAATAGAAAAGGGTTGGTGGAAAAGTTGAGTTCAGCCTTGACGCTGACTTTGTGAACTTTGAATTTGCCAGGACAATCCTGCGGTAATACTTGGCCATTAAGCAGGCAATCCGTAGGGCTTTTCCAGCCGGCTTTTCTCAAAAGCCCCTGCCCTCTTCCACCGACCTCACATCTCTCACAAAAGCACTAAGCCACCTTAAGACGGAGCCGAGCAGGAATGTATCCATCATAATCTCATTATCCCGACTCCAGGCGAACATTTCTTAAGCACAAAAAATGGGAAATGGAGAAACTCTTGGCAAGTCACGGCAAAATATGCAAAGAAGAATATTCGGCATAGCTGAAATGAGAACAGTGGCGTACTCCTCCGTTTTAAAGCAAGCCATCCATCCAGAAATTCCATTTCATAATCCCTCTTAAAAACTCCTTGCTACCACGCCCCAAAATGTCGGAGGGAGCTAGTGATGTTCCAAGTGCAAAATGCGAATAAAATACCTGAATTGCTAAGAAATAAGCGAAATTGCATTAAGTGCAGCCGCTGTGGTGGGGGGATAACCTCCACAAAAGGGGGGTCTCGAAGCCACTGAATTGTGAGGAAATCCGGGGGTTTCAGCTGGCTTGGTGTGGCCAGCAATTTCAAGGTTATGCAGGAGATGGAAATTAGTTTAGTTATGCAGCGATGGCAGAGGATTTGCACTGGAAGGTTCAAGTAACGAACAAGAAAGCAGCGCTTAACCTTTTCTGAAATTCAATGAATTTCCGAAACTGTCATAAAAATCACTAGCGTTTTAAGAGCAGCTATGAAGCTGACGTAAAGTATGCAATATTAGATTATCCAATGACTTTTACTGCATACCTTTTAGACTTTTAGAAGTTATTTTCAAACCTTTGGAAACTGCCAAACAAACGAATAGCTCTAAGTGCATTTTGCCCTGACTTCTGACTAACTGCATCACGATTACGAGGGTATTGTTTCTAACAGCTGCGTTTGTGTTTGTGACATCCTGTTGGATGCGTGTGTGCGTGTTGTCCATTTTAATGACAAACATAACCATGAAAACATGAGCATTAATGGACAGCCATCCATAATGGACATTAACTGCTGGACGCAGTGCGTAGGGGAAGGCCAACAATTGGTTGACATTTGAAGTCATGTCTCGGACTAAATTAGACAGTCGACCCCCAAAAACCCCACACTTACTGCCCATAACCTCCAACCCCCTCATAAATTGTATGTAATCGGTAATATATAATTTCAATGTATGAGCGAAATTGGGCAACTGAGCCGAGGATTTGTCCGAGTCTCGAACTGTGGGCATGCATAAAATTGATATCTTAATGGTTGGGATGGGTGTTCCAACGCAAGCATTCAATGTTCAGGTTAATTTGGTGCGTGCTCAACCCACCGTTAAGGGAGTTATCTTTCGGGGAATGGGTGCCCCACTGCAGATGAATCCTAATGGAGTGAGAACAGTTGATGGACGGAAGTCAACACAATGGGCTACAGCATATTGGAACTCAACGTTTATAATTTATGCTCGAAATTGCAGTTATAATGCATGAACATACTCTGAAATCGTTACGAAAGGATTTGATTAAAAGTTTTTAATTAATTTCTGCACTTGGATATACTTAAAATCCCTAAAATCCATTGAAATGAACATATTCAATGAAAATGGCGCTACCTCTGCACAGACGATTTGAAAATCCGCTCTAACTAATTCAATCAAGAAACGCTTTTATCTACTCAAACGACACCCAGGGAAAAATGTAAAAAAATTCCCTGGAAAAGCCATTAAATCGAGCTCACATCGACTTCAAAGCTCATTAAAACGATTCTCCGCCAGACAGAAAGGGAAAGAAGGAGCGGAAAAGCGAAAAAGCGGGGAGCCAACTGCACCCAAAAGAATCATAAATCATTGCTGAAATTTTCATAAATTTAATGAACATTAAGTGTGCCCCAAGGCTTGAGCGTGTGGAGCGCGGGGGCGGGGGCAATCGTTACATGACTTCCACTGGACACCAGGACAGCAGGACATTGAAGAAGGAAACGAGAGGCCAGAAAGGACCCGAAATGGCAGTCATCAGTCAAGCGTAATTCAATGTAAAGCGATATACCGATATCCACACCCTCTTCTCACATGCGAACTATACAGTACAGGAAAAACATCTTGTTATTAAATGCATAATATATGGGATTTATGTGCTTATTGAAAAGTAATCTTTTAATGACCTCTAAAGGTAAAGTGTTTTCTACTCTTTAAACCATTCTAAAGGTTCCGAATGACTATGCTTTTTTCTGTGTGTAGGGCCACCGCTGTGCCAGTGTGTGTAACTTGAGGCGAGGTGTGGGTGCCGTTGGACCAGGGGGGTGGTAAAAAGCGCGGCGGGCAGGTCTGTTATGGAGCCCAGTTTCGGTTGACAGCAAATCTGAATTTGATCACTTGGCAAACATTAAAAGCGCAACACAAGCAGCAGCAGCAGCAGCAGCGGCAGCGGCAAAGGGAAAAAGTGATTTATGAACATCCGTTGGGTGACCGAAAGACCCGATACTAGTCATCCCCTACATGAACCACACATAGCACCACGAATGCCACATAGCCACACCACCCCCTCTGTGTATATTTCTCCGCCACCCACGTGATTTTGCTAATGCCATACTTCATGTGCCTCTCCCACTCACTGCCACTATGACATTTTGTGTGCGGGTCGATTTACAAAAAATTGCATTCTACTCAGCTTGAATTTCACTACAATTATTAAAAGACCACATGAGACCATTTCTAAAGACATATCTTGGAGCTAAGGTAAGTATTTAGCATATCACTCGTGCTAGTTATTAATAAACTATTCTCCAACACACTTGATATTCATATAATAATCACATGCATTAAGACCCTAGGAAAACCTTAAATTATATAAGAAGATACATATCCATTGGAATGTCAGCATTCATTTGAGACGCACAAGCTTATAAATAATTGTCTACATCGATACACAGGTATTTATTTATAGTATAGCAGAAAGTGTCGCCGCCGAGTAAAAAGTTTGCCAATAGATCTAAACCTAACCCAAAATCCAATAAAAACGAAGAGTGCTGGTGTGTGGGCTGTCTTTTAAAATTATTGACATTACTCGTTGTGCCGCCTGTTATGCCAACTTTTCTAATTTCTAAACAAGCCTCAGAGCAACAAAAGCGTCGACAAGGAACAAAAAATAAAAGTTTATCAACGCGTAAATTGGCCATGTCCATGAGGAAACATGGTTGAGTGGCTAAAAGGGCGGGAATGGGGGCTTTATAGCGCGGGCTTTGGCCTTTTGACTAACGGGAATGCCACTTAACGAATCACACAGTATCAGGCGCCTTCCGCCCACTTTTCTTCTTCCAGCTACCCCGCTGTCACTTAACTTTCATCTTCCCGACTGGTTGGTTTGGTTGGTTGTTTTCCGCCCGCGCCATTTCTCGTCCTGCCATTTTTGGAGCTTTCCTCCCCATTTCCTTGCCGATTTTTTGCTGCCTTTTTCGGGTTAAACTCTCGACAGGCGACGTTTTTTTTTTATTTTTTTTCCTTCGACTTGTTAAAAGTGTCAATTTTCGCTATACCAGCGTGCGTGGTGGGTGGTTTCAGGATGGAAAACTGTTGGGTGGTGGGGCGTAAACTGTTTGTTTATGCTCACATGACGTGGGTTGGAGGTTCTGGGACATGTCGCGGCTTATTGTGTTACACAGGAGCTGCTACTCCTGCTCCTCCTGCTTCTCCTGCTGCTGCTGCTGCTGCTCCTTCTCGGAGTCCTTCCACTGATCCTGCCAGCCGAGACCGCCCCCCCTTTGTCTCCTGCTGACAGCCTCCACCAAATTGCCAATTAAAATGTGCGACAAGTGGGTGGGAAACACTGAGCGGAAGCATTTTCCTCCCATTCTCGTCTCGCTTTTTTCCTCTTTTTTTTTTTTTGTGTTAGTTAACTTTGAGCCGATTATAGCCGTGTGGCAGCGTGGCCTAAGTGCAGGGCAAACAAAGTGATTTGAGCTTTGTCTGCCCCCTTGCGGCCCGCCTTTTTTCAGGGGGCGGGACTTTAACTTTTGGCTTTGCAAAAGGGAAGCGAGGGAGTAGAAGTGCGTCCCCTCTATAGTTAAAGGATACAAATCCTCGTTGAATAATTAAACAGCAAATTGCAGCAGGACAAAAGGGAACAAGTGGCGGCGGCCTATCCCCAACTGGGTTTTTTTAACCCCCAACTTACCTCGTTCTTGGCGTTTTTTTTGTTCTTGTTTACCTCATAAAAATTCTTTTGAAACTTACCTGCAAAAAACAGAAAGAGAGAGAGCAGAATAAGTAAAGGGTGAGCCGATTGGTGATAACAATTGGTTGGAAGCAAAGGGATCACGGGGCCTGTGACATTATTATCACTCGAATCCCAAGAGTTCTAAAACTTTTCAACACACCCAAATCAAGTAAGCTCTAAGTGACACTAAGTTTTTAAATCGAATTGAACTTTGAGCGCCGTCTTTTGGCAGACTTACCCTTGTTAGTCAACAAATTATTGGCTTTTTTTAATGCGATTTCAGCGAAACTTACAGGTGAGTGGCATTATTTGCCACTAAAGTTGAAAACGCATATCCACAAATGGTGTTATTGTAATTTATATAGATTGCTTATTATATTTCCTTACATGAATATCGTTTGCCCCCTTTTATCTACACCCATTTATTCCATATCACATTCTAACCATCCATCTAGTGCTAACAATCTTTTTGACTTTGCTCTAACGTAATTGGCATCTTTCAAGAAATCGTGTTCAGTTCATTTATAACTCGAGCTCCTTGCAAAAAAAAATCCAACAATTTGTCAAAAAATAACTGATAGAATCCCTCACAAAACCTTCTGAACACAAAAATCCCAAAACAAAAAAACCACAAACAAAGGCTTTTCGAAGTGGGTTGAACAACTTGGTCCAATTTCGCATCCAAAACAAAAAAAAAGAGCAAGACGTGTAAACTTCGTTGAAGTTCTCTATTCCACTCAGATAGAAATGCAAATATTGATGGATAGGCTGTGCCACTGGCAGCAGCAGGCTGGAAATTCATGGACAGAGATTGATGATTGATAGTGTCACACATAAATATTAACAATTCATGGCGCACACAAGCTGCCAAAAAAACAGATCAGAAAGCCCCAAAAACTTTTTGCTAAAAGCCTAGGAAACGAAGAGGAGCGCCAAGCAAACGCAAACAAGAGAATAGCAAAATAAACGAGTCCCACGCAAAAGTCATGGAATATTAATGAAGCCCAACAACTCGGAAACTTTTACGGTCAATGTGTTGAGACCCCTTGAAAGGTGCAACACAACAGAGATTTCAATCCCTAAATTCTGTGCGGTTGCATAACTGAAATCACTGCGACAATAGATGCTGCAAAAGGTGTGAGCTACGAAGGCTACTGAGGTGCTGGTCACTCTTCAAGGTGGACAAAAAAACGCAACGTTGCATGCAATGCAGGGCCTAAAAAAGGTAAAAACAAACCTCCAGAAATAAACAATGCGATTTCCAATACAACAAATTTCAACAGGAAATCATATTTGTTTCTGACTTCACTCTATCATTTTCTTAAAACTTGAAGAAGTTCTGGAAAAACGTCCAACATCACAACGACATAGAAAGCACTTTACTTCTGTACTTATTTCCTGCAGCTTAACTATATTATTTTTAGTTGTTTTTTATGCTTCACTATATGATTATACTGTACTATATTTTCCTAATATAGCATAAGCTTGCACTCCGCGTTAAAGAGCATAGAATTTATTATAGCCAAACCTACCAGTTCCTCGTCTATACACCCATTTTTGGGTTTTTTTTTCTGTTTCTTTTTCATTTGCATTTCAGTCACGTTTGACATTCATATTTGTTTGGGAATTATGTTTTGTTGCACACCCGGAGCAGAAAACCAGAAGGGTGCTGATTTTGGGGGCCTGCAGGTGGGAAGAATTCCGGGAAGGATTGCGTGTGCCATGGGTATTACCATTGTTGCTGCTGTTGTCGCTGCAGTTTCTCGTTTAACTTTGTTGACACTTCGTTTGATGAAGTGCGCTCTGTGCTCCGCTGCCAATTCTCTTGGCACTCCCCATGCCCCTATGCCCCTATGCCCCTATGCCCCAGGCCAGCCACCCAGCGTGCCCCCAGTTTGCGGGGTTTTCCCCCTTTCGGGGCCCCGGAACTGGCATAATTGAATATGTCTTCATTTCACGTTTCTTGAGTTTCCTCGACTATTTTCCATCTGCGTTCGAGCTTGTTTTGAATTTCCCGGGCTGCGGAAGAGAGAAAAGCTGCCATCGATTGGGGAATTGAGAAAATTGAAAACGAGACGCATGATTGGGGGGCGGGGGGTGGCTGAAGTATAAACGCGTTTGGCAGCTGATTGTGAACTATAATGATAATTGAAGTGGAATGAAAAATATAGCAGAAGCGGGTTAAAAAGCATCAAAAGCAGACACAACGTCTTGAGAAATATGAAAATTTTCACACCCCAATGCAAAACGTCGTTGGTGGAAAGACTAAGGAAATTGCCAGTGAAGTTGATCAAAATTGATATATATGTACGAGTATGTGACGGAATTAAATGGAAAACAACACCTGCTTAATAAGATATTTCCAAGATGGCGAAGATGTGCAGCTGAAGGCTAAGTATTCAGGCTAGGAAATTTTCTTTTAAAACCAACATTTCAAGGCAGTTGCCCATTTATTTTAAAAATTTAATAAATTTATAAGTGCTACAATAAGATACAATAACCATTTTAAGAAACTCGCTCTGCAAAACAACTTCAACCACTTACCGCACTTCAAAAAAACAATAAAGTACCAGACATTAAACTTCAATTTGGCCTGAAACACTGAAAATGTTACAAACACTAACAAAAAGGATGTCCTGCCGGCAAGAAGAGGAAAAAGAAGAAGACAAAACCGGAAGTAGTAGAAGAAATTGGGGAGAAAGGAGTGCAGGAAGAACTTGCATTTTATGCATTAATTCAAAAATCGTGTTCAGTTGAGAGCGCAAACCGCAGTAAGTCCTCTTGCTCCCTTCCATCTCGAACCACTTCCCCCACTTTATCCCCACCAAAAAAGCCGCAGGACCCAAGGAAAACCCTCCGCAAAAGTTGGCAACTCTGTCTGGGGTTGCCTCACATGTGTTGTTTTGCAAGTGTGTGCGTGGAAATGCAACCAAGCGTGGTCTAAAGTTCCTTAGGCCGCCTCTTTCTCACCAAATTTTCCCTTCCATATACCCCTCTGTTTTTTATTGCTCCCATACCTCTAGGCTGTTTTTACACCTGGCGCAAAACTTGAAGAACTTCCGAAAAACTTGAACTTTAAGTTAAGGAGTTTAAACAAAAAGAGAGAAATCCAAAAAAATTAATAGAAGAAGATGGCGGTAGTAAGACAGAGTCTGAAGAATGGGTAGAAAGAAGAGTGAAGTTTGTGTGAAGAATAGCATGAAAAAAGTTTATCCCAAGCACGCAACTTGAATATTATGTGCAAAAATATTTGCGACGAATTAAGAAGTAAAAGAAGATTGCCAAAAAAAAGCAAGGAAGAAAGAGTTGTAGGAGTAGAAAGTTTAAGGAGTTTGAAGCCAGAGTGAGACACCAGAAGAGCGCACATTCCAGTATGTATGCTGACGAACTAAAAACGGAAACGGAAATAAGAGGAAGCGCCGCAGACTAGGCAAATTGTTCCTAAATAACTAAAACTTAAACTATAAAGATATGGATGGAAAACGATAGTAAAGTTAAATCGAAGAAAACTAAAGACACTTTCTAAATACTCGTAAAATATTTCATATTAAAACGGTTTAAAATAAATAGTTTATTAATCATCAACTAAAGCACCAATTTTTAGAATATCAGTAGATTAAAAATGCCGTTTTTTTTTTGGAGTTTTGAAGAAGTATGCTTCCAAAAAGTTTTCCCCAAAGAGAGGGTACCAAAATATGTTTTGGAAACACAGCTAATGGTAGACAGAAGAGGGAACAACCAAAAGAAGGCGGCAAAAGGACATGGACTGGAGAAGAAGGAGGAACTGCACAGGAATCCAGAAGTGACAGACTGGAGGTTCAGGACTCGCGACGTGTCAGCCGCTTTTTTTTGCCATGTCCTTGCTCTTGGCTCCTACTTTTTTCAGCTATTTTCGCTGTAGCTGGTGTTCCAGAGTTTTTGCTGTAAATATCATTAAGTCCGCGTACGTGCCAAATGGCAGTTTAATTATGGCAAGGAGTCGACACCAAAACCATTCCAAAAAACGCCAGCAAACTCCGGAGGAAGAACTCCATTACCGCGAAGTTTGGGGAGCATTTTGCAATTAAAATAGATATAACATTAAAACAGGCAGCTTTTTCGTTTTTTCTATGCCAAAAAAACTATCAAAAAAGAACAATAAAAAAGTCAAAAATTTCATTTGGCCACGTTTTAATAAGCAGCAGATGGGAAAGAGGGAAATTGCGGGGCAGGATGTTACGAGGCATAGGTGTGAATTATTAGAGCCAAAGTTAATGAAGCTGTGAAGTGAAGCGATAGATGGGAAAAAAGAGGAGATGAAAAAACAGGCTACGTAGAAGGCATGAAATTTGAAAGAAAAGTTCCTGTTTGACAAGCTGATTAGATGTAAAAAAAAAGTGCTAATTACGAAAGTCGGGGCTGGCAAAGTTAGTAGAATTACTTTCTATAAGTTTGCAATGAAATTTAAAATATAAAAGTACAAGTTTTACTATTTGATCAAAACCCAATTGAAATTTGGTACTACAAACCTTTTCAGGCAGCGGTAAAACATGATTTTTATGTACTCATACACCAAAGAGATTACTTCGCATTTTCAGAAATTGCTTAAATGAATGGTGTAATTTGCCAAATTAGTTAAGAATAGAGAGCTCTTTGGCTTACTTAACATTTCTGTTCTGTTTTTTGCCAGTTCAACATAAATTATTATCACTCTTTCTCTGACTTCACGTGCAGTCCCCATTCTCATTTGCTCCTCTGTTGAAGTTAAAGTTGAAGTGTTTCCATCGCAGTTTTCCCTTGACATTTCAAGGGTTCTCCTGGTGCGTTTGGAAAAAGTTTTTCCCGGCACACACAACGCCCACTGTTCTTTTTCTCACCATTGCACTTTTGCTGGCAAACTCCTTGCAACTATTATTATCAACTATTATTTTGTCTAGTTAACTGTTCGAAAAAGAGGAGCTTGATGTTGCCACACTTTGGGGCAGGCACTTCAGCCCCTCCCTCTCTCACCCAAAAGCCAGTATCCCCGCGACACAAACACATACTGGAAATCCCCCTTTCCTCTACGGCTGTTGCCCAATTTGCGTAAACATTTATTACGCACTCCAAGGGAAACTTTTCTCGAATAATTTTCTCTCAACTATTCTGGTAAGCTTTGCGGGGGGGTTTGGCCACGCGGAGGGTGTGAGTTGAATGGGGGCAGGTCTAACTGCTGGTGTGCGTGGCCATTATCCTGTGCATAATTTTATGATGATAATTAATTTCATGTTTGCCACTGCAGCAAAATGAGTCCTGCGGCTAATCGGTCTGCAAATGTACAATGGTTTGCAAAATGACTTCGAAACTATTCAGTTGCGTTTTCTACCTGAATTCATAACATATTTTAATGGTGTAAATAGGATTTGGCTTAAGTATCCATATGAATTACTACTAATAATTTTATTATGAAAATAACCAAACTATCTTAAGTTTACAAAATCTATTGTCCTTACAAATCTGTCGCCTCTGTTAAGGAACTTCAAAGAAAAGGGGAGGAGATTTCAGCGCACAGCCATTTTCTTTCCCATTTTGCGGTTACAACTTGTCGTGTTTTTGTCTTTTGATTTCAGCTGTCGCCATCGCCACCAAATTTGCCGTCTCCCCAACCCTTTTTGTCTCGCAAATCTAACCCCCAAAACTTTCTTCAAGATCTCCCTTAGTTATTTGCCGACTTTCCCCTGGTCTTCTACCTAATAGCCCTTGGTACTTTAACCACTTCAATCTGCGATTTATCCTCGAACTCGAGTTTGCTGCTCGCCATTTTTGCATTTTGCCTCGTGTTTTTTGTTCAGCCACACCCACTTTGCCCCCACTTTTTCATGCATCGAGTTTTATCGCTCAATGCTCATTATTCGCTGTTGTTGTTTTTGCCAACTATTTTCGAAGTAATTCCCTGAGTTTTGTTGTTCGATTTTACTTTCCTCCAACACAAAGTTTCTCCAGGCAATTTTTCCGCCTTGGGCGTTGGTTTTTTGCTGACTAGGGTTAGCGCTTGATTTTCTTAGGATGTTCTTATTTTTGCCTTTGCCCAATTTTTTTCTTTTATTGTTATTGTATTGGCCACAACTGTTGCCACAATTTGAACTTTGTTTGCTGTGGCTTTCATTCCTGATTCCCTTTCCTTGATTGAAAATATTGTGCGTTTATTTGCATGTTTTGGGACCAGAAGGATTTAACGAAAGGGAATTGCGAGAAATATTTATATAATTTTTAATGTTTTTTTTTTACTTTCTGATGGACGTTAACTTTTGAGGCCAGAAGTTAAGGGCTGCATAAAAAGGGCATAAAAAACATCTAATGAAAAGAAGGTAAATAAAAAGTCTAGGGCCCTTAGCAACGTTGATTGAGTCAGGACTAAAATGTGGGGATTTTATAAGAGCTGGCAAACAATCGTTATTACTTGATATCGAATGTGTTTTTTATGAATTTATTTCTGGTTATTTCCAATGAGATCTGAGATATAATTTGCATGGTTTCGATATCAATGATTTTGATGTGCTTTTAAGCTATTATTTGCCAACTCTTTATTGCATTCTTTATCTGCTATTTACGTATAAAATCTTACCCAATAATAGTCCACAGGTTGGTTTAGAAAACTTACCTGAAAAGAGAAGAAAAATACAAATATTATAATCACTGGCACAAATACGAAAATCTTTATTAGCTTTAGCACAACTTGACTTGCTCGAGACTTTCTTAAAGCCAATAAGCACTTGCTGTGAATGTAAATAGAATAAACATAAATCACTTTCAATCACCATAGTGAAAATAAATATTATCCAAACAAGGTAAATCAATTTAATCTCTCGATTGAGTCTGACCGGCTTTTCCCTCCAATAACCCCCCTTTTTTCCCCCTTTAAACCCACTTTTGAATGTCTGAGGATGTGCAAACAATTTGTACCCTTCACCTGTGCGAAAACAGCTGGTACAAGTAGTACTGAGAATGAGGCACTCGGGAACTCGAGCTCACTTTTTCACATCCCACACATGTATGGCTAACATATGGCAGAAGAAAGCAGCCCGGGAAGCTTTAAATTACATCAAAGATTTACTTGTCGAGGCAAGAAAAAGCCAGGCAAGAGACACGCCAAGGAAAAGTCCTTCGAAGGAGTGTCTGTGCAAGATGAAAAATAAATAACAATCACACAAAAATCAATATTGACAATGGAAGGGTGGGCGGCGAGGCGATTTAATGGCCGTCTGGCTGTTAAAAAAAAGAAGTCAAGAACAAAAACCAAACAAGTAGGCGTGGCACTTGGGCCATATGTTGACCCGTTGCTAAACTTACCCGGAAAATATATTAACAAAAGATGGCGAAAAGGCGACACTACACAACTTTTTTAATCAAGTGTCAACTGAAATCGAAAATTTGTACTTTACACTTCGTTTTCTTCTTCAATTTTTGGTTGCAGGCAGCCTGATGACAAGTTTATTTGTTATTTGGCCGATTTCCTGAACAGCTGTTGCACACCCTCACACAGATACTCGCGCACACACACACAAACGAGAACGCACACGCACACAGCGATGGAACGTGGTGAATATGGTTTTTGTTGCCTGGTTTCTAGCGCACGCACATTCAGCTCGAAACGATGTCGGATGCTGACTGAGAGCCAAGTTGGCAAAAAGTGTCCGAGACCAACCGACCGCCATGATTGAAAGCCGGCTGTGTGGCAGCAAAAAGTTCTCCTGGGAGTGGGTGGTGTTATAGGGTGACCATATATATATGTACATACATATATATATGTATACATACTATGTAGGGTGGTACTTTGGTGGCTGGGCGATAGGAAACTGGACACAACCTGTTGAGCAACAAGGACGAGAAACGAGACGAGACGGGACGAGTAGAGTCGAGTCGAGGCGAGTCGAGTCGAAATCGAATGGAGATGGCAATGACAATGTCATTGAAAAGGACTTTGCCTCTGCATTCGACCATGAAAGAAGGGGTGGTTTTGGGGTTAACAAAAAAGGGGGGGAGGGGGGAACTGGCGTAACTCCCTAAAAAATATGGAGCTTCAGCAGCCCACGCCCAAAGGAATCCAATAGAATGGCCGGGAGAGCTTGGTTAAGCGAACGAAATGAGTGGCGCAGACAATGCCAACTGTCATCGGAATATCAATTCCTTTTTTTTTCTACCGAGTTCTCTGTTTTCGAACGGATATGAAGCTGACAGTCAATTAATAAACGTTCGACACTTGGCCGCCAGAGGGCGTTAGCCATGTTCTTTGGTGCCTTTCACTTTCTTCTGCTTTCTCCACGTTCTTTGTGTGTGTGTGTGGTTTTTTCTCTGCGTGGGTGGCATTTACGTCAGAGTTTCCTCGTAATTAACATTCTGTAAAAAGTTTTTCCTCTTCCCCTGCATTTTTCTGGGAAATAGCGAAAAATGGCTTCGGGGAGCAGCTGTTTTGTGTTTAACAGGTGCCCGGCTTCATTGAAATTTTTATGAGGGAATATACTTAAATAACAATAAATTGCTTTAAAGTTTAGCTTGTTGTGCTATACCCAATTGATTGATTGAACATATTTTGTTTAAATGAAAAGAACGAAAAAGGGGTTATCTGGTTTAACCATACAAGCATTGAATTACCAGATTGATGAGAAGCTGAAAGAACTGAAAGTCGTTAATAGGGTGCTTGCTCATTCATTGTATTTTATTTCATTTCAGCCCGTAAGCTGTACTATTTTCCATCTAAAACGCATCCATCATAGCCGGCTTAGTCACTAACAGCTGGCCTCATAAACGAGTCGCACATTTGTCACACATTTTAATCTAATTAGGGCTCCCCTTGGATTCGCCACCACCCCAATTTCCTTGCCAAAAACATGCAAATCAAACAAAAAAGTTGCCAAATTTCTCATTTTCTCTCTCCTGGCCATTTTACTCCCCAAACAGTCGTTATCATTAGCTAACAACACGACAAAGGCAGCAAAAAACAACTATTCCCAAAACATATGTCAAATAATAAAATAAAAACCAATCAGCAACAGCTGCAGGGCATTAACAAAGTGAGAAAGAGACGAGCATTTTACGAGAAGAAAGAGACGCACAGAACAGAGACAAATGCACAAATTAGTTTGGCCAAATGAGCAAAATCAAATTCGCATTGCCAGCCACAAGAAATGTTCCGCAGGATATAAAAGAGACACCATAGAGACACAAATGCGAAAAGTAGGGGAAAATTGGAGTAATTGGGTACATTTAGTGGTTGAGAGCAGTCTGCAAGTGAAACTCCAAGCCACCAGAACATTCCATAAAATTGTATTTTTGATGTTGATTAGGAAAAACTAGTTTCCTTTCAACCAAAATACTATGGGAAGTGAACATACTCGTATATATTTAGGTAATAACTTAAAAAGAATGTTTGAACGTATGCTGCAAGCAAAGAACATCGCACTTAGAATTCTGTGGCGACCTCGAATGAAATATTTTTTTTGAAATAAATGTTCCCTCTCTTTCTTCGTCCACTCGCTGGGTTCAAATGCTAAAGAATTTTTCGCTTCCGGTTGAAGGCAGAGGAGCGTGGCGAAAATGTTTGCACCGAGCGTTTGTTCCTCGAAATGTCAAGGATACAACAATTACGGTAGCGGCAACAACCACAAGGCCAGTAATCAAGAAGGCTGAGAGGAAGTAGAAGTAGAAGAGGCAGAAACGGATTCAGCAACGGTGGCAAGGACAAAACGGCAACGCTGTCGCCGCCATCGAGAGAATGCTGTAATTAATTATTGTGGCGCACACATTGCGGCATGGCCGAGCATACAAAATGGCTACTTTGTTGACAATTCTTAGGGGGTGTTGTAATGATTGTAAGGAGCGCAAAGTTCCAGGGGGTGTGGGGGGGAAGGGGGTGTATAGCTCTGGGGGATTTAGGTGCTTTGCTATGGAGCAAGCTAGTGTGCTGTACAACTAAAGATCGATTGTGACTTGCCGAACGCAATTGATTACACTTTATTGCGAAGCAGAAATTCAGCTGATAAGTATGTTATACGATTTGTATGCTTCGGGGATTCCCCCCCATCTCTTCAAGTAATATTTATCTCAGCATATTCAAAGCTGCTTTAAAATCTCCAGAGATCAAAAGTTAGCATATAATGCAAATTCGATTATATTATATTACACACAAACATTGTCAGGAGATAGCTAGCAGAAAATAGTCAGTAAGAATTAATTCACCGTATCACTCGAGTTCATGGGGGTCACATTATGCCGTGCACACGCTGCCAAATATATGACCCCTCACGAAATCTATTGCGGAATGTTTTATTATATTCCTTTCGCTGCCGTTGTTGTTCTTCTATTTATAAATGACAAACGCAGAAATTTTCCCTGCATGGCGCCAAATGCCATCAATCAAACCAACAACAAAATACACGGCATTACGACACAAAACAAAATTCCCCCCCAAAAAAAAAAATGTAAGGTAGACGACAAAAAATGCAAATACCCAAAAACAGACGACAAATGACAAAAAGGGGAAGGCGACGACAAAAAAAAAAACGAAGGGCAACGAATTCCATGGCGACTGAAGACTGACAAGGAGTTTCAGACCAGAACTTCTCCACTAAGCTCGTGGATTCCAGGACCTTAAGAGTTACATGTTCACTCACACATACGCATACACATGAACGGCAGTCTGTAAATTAAAAGCGTTTAAAATGCGTGCTGCATACTTTTTGGGGCTGTCTGGCAGACGAGGGATGTCACTAAAGTTTGTTGCTCCCACGGCTAACAACTTTCTGCAACATGTGTGAGTAGGAAACTTTGGTCCTCGAAGCGTTGGTCTTCTCCTTTGTTTTAGAGGCAAGCAAAATAAAATAAATATGTATGTACATAATGTACATATATGTCTGAGTATCAGAATAAGACGAGCAACAGCAATCTGACAGGCAAATGCGTCTCTCATTAAGCCAAACACACTTACACACAAGCAGCTTAAGATGTCAGTCGGGAAACAGTTGGTCCTGGTCCAGGAACAAGGCTAAAAAAAAAGAAGAAAAACACCAGAGCCAGGACCAAAGCAGCAAGTTCAGGACACCACAATCAGGACCAAGCTGGCGCTTCGAGTTAATTGAATTCTGCGTAGTTTAAGTTATACGACACAGTCATAAACTTGGCCTCATATGCGTAAAACTCAAAGTTTCTGCTCGGTTATTTATGCGGTGCGTGCACGCACTTTATGAGAGCTCCACTTTTGGGGGTTAAGGTTTGGGGGGAATGGGGCCATGGCTTTTAGTGTCATCTATGGAACCAAAACTGCTCGTGCTGCGTCACTTAAAGTGCTTTATTATATAGGCAGAAACATGAAAGATAACTTGAACGAATGGGGGAAATTGGCCAAAGAGATTGAATGGAATTATGCTGGAAATGCAATGTGGAAACTTTTTCAATGCAGTCACATTTGAAATAAAATGTATGATACTTGGAAAGATATCAAGGAAAGTTTAACTCTTTTTAATAATTGTATATTAATAAGAGTATTTTAAGCAGAATTATTTTCATCAAATTCAGAGTACTATGGCTCTTAATATGGTTAAAGGCTTCAGAGAATAAAATGTCTTATTATATCTCAACTCTGCCCACACAGTTTTGTGCTCAGCTCAAAGGAAAATAAATATATATTAAGAAAGATATATGAAACTTTGTAAGTATTTTGCTGTGCAAGTGAAGTTTGTCTGTGGATTTTTCCATGTCTTGTTGTAGTTTGTTATGACTGCATATGACTTACAGACACCACGTAAACACACACTGCCACACACCGAACTCACATCCATACACACACACACATATCCGTACGAGGCACTTCCGTTACAAGCTACCCTTAGTCAGCTTCCTCGCTTTCCCCTACTTGTGCCCACTTTCCCCGCGCTTTTCCACGGACTTTGACAGGGACAGCCCACGACTTAATAACACTTTAAATTACTTTCATTTCCGTTTTTGTTATTCCAAGCGCGTCACTATGGCAGCTGGAGAAGCTGGTGGGTGGCGGGCTGCCTCTTTTCCACCCTGCCGCCCCCCCTTTTAAGTGCACCCCTCTTTGGCTTTCAAGGCGTTTGCTTATTCTTAATTAAGTTGCCGCACTAGAAAGCCACAACAGCAGCGAAGACACTCCAATAAAGGCGAATAAGTGAAGAATAACTACAGCGGTCGGTCGATAATTAGTTTTTTGCCTTCCTAGACCTTTTCAAGTATCAAGATAATTTGAAAGAACAACGAAGTGGTTTTGCACTGGTATATTTGCATTGTTACTATGGAAAATCCCTTGTCGATCACACACCAATCTTAAATAAATTACTCTAAAGGAACAAACATACAGTAGTTAGAGATAACTTCCCAATCCAATATAACGCACTTGCTCCAAATATTTTACAGTGTAATGAGCGGTGTAGTTTGCAACTCGAATGAAAGCAATGAAAGTGGTGGGCTTTAATTGAATTAATATAGAAATTCCTAATTAAATTACGACTTATATCGGTTAAAACTAAATACTCTCTTCGCTTTTTATCTAAGAGATTTCCTCTGCCAACTTCTCTTTAGTTATAAAAAAAAATGACGCCTGCGCTGCAGGCGAAAAATTCCGCCCCAACGACGTCGGCAGCGCCGTCAGCGTCGACTGCAGCAGCGCCATGTTGTCTGTCTCACTCCCACACCACCCCCAACTAGTGCCATCTCCCTTCGGCGTGGGAGTCTGGGCGATATTCGCTGCTGGTTTTTTGGAGCTGAGCGTACAAGAAATTTCGAGGTTAACACGCCGGCAATTAATTTGTGCATCCATTGCAGTCGAAATTCAATTTACGCAGCCATAAAAAACAGAGAAACCCCAAAAGAAGCGTGCGAGCGGGACGGAGCGGGGCGAGAGAGGGATGGGGATAGGCGGCGATTGGCAGATTGCATTTTAAATCCGCTTAACGGACTTTGCCTGGGAGTAATAGGCGGAAACGGAAGTGGGAGCGGGCGGGGGCGGGGGCGCGGTGAGAGCCAGATGAAAAGTGCGGGAGGCATACTTCAATGTTGGTCAGCCAATTAAAAAATATGAACGCAGCAACAAGATTAAAAGCGAAATGCAGCAAAACCCCACGGACCTTTATGGAGGTTCTGGATAAAGGGAATACACTGGAAAACAGATTAATAGGAAGCAATGCTGTGAAATAAAATGGCATTGAAAAACTTCTTTTGAATTTTAAGAATAAGGCAAATCCAGAAAACTGAACTATCACACGGGGATTATACAATTTCATTTGACTGATGCAAGTGTAGAAAAACTCCTTTCAGCCACAAACTTCCATCGCTTCAGTGGACACGCCACAAGTTTTCACTGTACCGAAACTGACCCCAACTTGAGCTGACCCCAAACGAGCAACGGCAACTGTGGGGCACAGGCGGCATTTGTGGAAATAGAAGAACCAGCAGAACCAGCGACATAAATAGATTTAAGCGCCGCAGGGATTTGTATTCCTTATTGGAATTTTTTTTTGCTTTTTCCAGCAGCAGCAGCAAAGTTTAGAATTACCCCAACGTAATTGAAAAGTTTGCCGGCAATATATGTGAAGGGGGTTATACTGCTACACAGTGTAGTTGTAGTGCCCCTTCGACTACCACATATATTTATGGGCAGCCAACATGGGGGATTTGAGACGGGCAATATATGTATGTATGTATGTACGGCAGGACATACATAAATAGTTTTAGTTTTAGTTTTATATTTGAGCATACATTGCCAGAGCAATTGTCTTAATGCAATGTTAAAGTTTGCAGTTGACAAAACCGGAAGTGGTCGCCGGAGAATTGAAAAGATGGGGGGGTGGTGAAGCTTCAATGGCTAGTGATGGGTTTGCAAACTAAAGTTTTCTTGATGATAGATACGAGGTTTATAGTTTATGGTTTCGCAAATTTTGTTCAAGTCGAATTTGCATTAGAGTTACTGACCAGGGGATGTGGGAATTGGGTCGACAGACAATTCAGTTTTGTAGTTTAATCTTGCATTAGAAACAAATAACTCAAGGCGCCATATCAATTTTCATTTGAGAAAGCTTTTAGCTGTTTAAATGTGTTAAAAACCCACAAAAAGTGTGTTAAAAAAAATTTCAAGGATAGGTACTTGAAGTATACTATACATTAGCTAGCTTTAATCAAACTGATGCACAGCCCCTTTGGAATCTGCAATTTGTATTGGCGTTTACACAATACTGGGCATAGAAAATTAAACAAAACAGCTGGAATGAAACAATTATTCAGCTGCAAGTGCAGCAGAATGCACACACAAATATCCTCATCCTTGGCCCACAACAATTCGCACAGGAGCAAGAGGGAGCGAAAGGACAAAGGGGAGGCGTTGCCACCACAGCCTGACAAACAAAATAATTTGATGTAAATGCTAACTAAACACATATACACACATACACACACATGAACAAACAAACAATTTAAACGCACACACAGGGGAATATATACATATACAGCATTTTGGTCGAGTAAAACTTTAGTTTTGGCTATTTGCTTATCCCCCCACAAAATTCCCCATTTCATGTCCTTCATCCTTTGGGCCCATCGCTTGCAGCTGTTAAGTTTGATTTATGCCATTTTGCTGGGCCTAAAACAATGAGTGGGCGTGGCAGGCGGGGGGCGAACGAGCAGGGTTGCCATGCAACACTTTAATTGCCCAAATGACTGTTTATTGATTTATGTGAAAAATGTAGATTAATGCCATTAGTAGCAGTTCTCTGACTCGCTCTCTGTTCCAAAATGCATGGAAATGGAAATTATATTTGCCTAGTAAAATTCTAGATCTAGTATTTGTATTTAAACTCGTTCATATGTGAATTTATGCTAAAATGCGAAATGCACACACATAAGTATGGATGTGTATTTATGAAGAGCCACTGCAAAATGGGAATCGATGTCTGCTTAATTACGGCAAGTTTTTACATAAATATTTACACCTGCCTGCGTGCGTGTTTTTTTTAATGGGCTGAGAGCCACCCACTTAAGTACTCAGCGGTTTGATTAATTAGTTTGGCAATTAAAATAAATTAGCAAATAAATTTCAGCTCGCTCAAAGAGTAATTAAAAAACGGATTTCAATCATTGGAAATGGTTCAGTTACATTTGCATCCATCAACTGCAAATATCTCTTGATCGCTGGGGAATCACACTAATCGACTTGTATTGCGATTTATTACGAAATAAATTTTAATAGTGTTTTTTACATTTATTCTTTTCAATTTTTTGTTTTTTTTTTTGAGTTTGCTGTAAATAAATTTTGTTTGGCCCCAAACTTTTTGATAAATCACTGCAACGGAAAGTTTGTCGCAAACTGCAGCGGGAAAATGCTGCCCTCAAGGGCCACACCCACTGGCCACGGGGGAACTCCCCCCCCCCACAACCCAAAATTCCGAAATAAAAAAAGTTTATTTCGAACTGCATTCGTCCAAGGCAAGTTTGAAAGCTGCTAAATTGCACAGTGGTTGCAAGTGATTGGAAATTATAAACTTTAAAGCAACTATTGCAACTATTATATGTATTTGCGCGCTCATATTAAGTCATTTTGTGTAGATTTATGTTTAATTTTTAGGAATTGAATATAAAATTTATACATAGCTCCGTTTCTTAATACAATTTATTGCACTTCAACCTAAACTGAAATTTGGCATGCAACAAACTAGCGACAACTTTAGGGACTTCCCATCCACACACACACACACACAGAGTTGCACACAGACAATGGCTGAGGGCACGTAGCAAATGCAAACTGACTCCCCCTCTCCGCACCTGTCACCCACGCTACCCGCCCCAATTCCACCTGCTTTTTACGTATAACTACCAACAACCCAACCCACAGGGCCGCCCATCGAACTAACACTCAACTAAGCAGATTTGCGATGGCGCGTCGCATTAATAATTTGCCAAATTAATAAATAATCACGGATTTTCTGGTTTGTTAGCTTTCCTTCTCTCTTTTTTTTTGTTTTGTTTCGTAAATCCGGTTGTACGCCCAGGGCCACGCCCCTCCGTCGCACTGGCGCCCTAATTCAAATGCTAAGCGCCATGAATTTTGCTCCCCAATGAGCACAAATTGGTTTCGCTCGCATCTCATCTCATCTTTTGTTTTCTTTTTTTTTGGGTATTTTTTGTGTGACGACCATGGCCATGCGAAATATTGTGAATGTCGAATATTGACTACCTCTGCGCTGTCCGTTGCCATGGAATATTAAGTGGTACGTTGGGATGGGAAGCATTTTGATCAGCCACGCATAAAGTTCTGCCACATCTAATGGATTGTCTGATATTTCCATTTGCCCCCTCGTGCCGCTGGGGAAAAAGCACTGAATGAAGCATTTCACTTCTATGCCACTTGGTAATCGAATTGAATTTACATGCGAGATTTTTTGTACTTTTTTTGGTTTGGTTCGGTTTTGGTTTGCTGCGCTGCGCTGCAAACAATTGCAAATTAAATATAAATTTGGGTTTCCCGTGGGGCAAGTGGTAACGTGAAAATGTTCCCTTGGTCAGAATCCATTTCGGTTGAGTTCAGTTCATTTAGCCGGCAGCGTAGTAGTATTTATTCCATTGAATTTACTTTAGTTGATAATGACGATTTCTTTTTAATTTATTATTTATTTATTTCCGAGAAATTGCTTTAGTCGATTTTCTTTACATTTTTTAAATAAATAATAGTTTTAATATTATTTTAGGTGTATATTTTTTGGTAAGCTTTTGAAGGATAATAATGTGAGTTATGAAAACATCAAAACCTCAATCATTTACCAAAGTACATATTTTCTGCAGAAAATAAAATTGCAAAAGCTCACCACTTGATTCGGATTAATATGTGGCCATTTTGCCAGCATTTCAGCACTCTCAGTGCTTCATTTCGATGACTGCAATTAAAATGGCAATTAAGAAAATTCTACTTCCGCAACTGAAGCTTTTCACTCCCACACACACACACACTAACACCCGCATACAAAATCACTCAAATTACCCATACGCACTGTAGGACACTCACAAACACTCTACCATATTAACGGAAATTAATTTCAGTGTTTCATCCGCTTGCATTTTCTTCTTTTTATTTCCTTTTTTTTAGCTGTATTTTTACTCATGTGCTCGTTTTCCTTTGCCGCTTTTCTTTACTTTTTGTTTCTATAACAATGCTCTTCGCCGAGCATAGTTTTTTTTCCCCTTTGTTTTTGTATAATTCCCGCTCTCCGTTTGCAGCTGATGTTCATTTCCCTGTGAATGCACAGAGTGCGGATGAATGGGAATGGAAAAGCGGGAGTGGAAATGGAAATATGGAAAACTCTGGGCCAAAGTCAAAGTGAAAGGAGATGGGGAACAGCAGGCATTCAATGAGTTTTTGCTCCTTTTCCTGCATTCAATGCATCATCATATGCCTGAATGACTGACTGACTGAGTAAATGAATGCATGAATGATGGAATGAATGCGCGATTGAGGGCCTCTAAATGAAAGCGTACCAGCTCTCACTGATTGAAGGGCCATAGGAAATGCTTAAAAATGCATATGATAATTTGTAATTGTTTTTAATTTTCCCCATTCTTGGCCACTTCGAAATTGATTCCACGAAAAATCCATGGTATAATTATCGAGTTTATTGCTGTTATGGCTTCGTGTCCATAAACTCCACATTTACCCCCTTTTGCTTTTGATTTCCCAACGAGCCTCACTCAATAATTCATTCAATTCTGTGGAAACGGTCAATACACGACAGAAACTTCAACTTCAATGCAATCAACTCGACAGTTCGTCAATTTTTCTAAAGTAAACGGACCCAAAGCCAGTTGGGGTTTTTATGCCATTATTTGTAAGATATTTTCCTTTGCCCTAAGCAATTATCCATATAACATTTTTAAGAATTTAAAGCTGATTTCAAGTTGTTGGTTTTCAACTTCAAAGAGTCAAATTAAAAAAGGCTTTTAAAGGCCATCGTTTGATTCCACATGACAACCGCACTTTCGGAAACCTGTCAAAGGCTAAACAATACTCAATCATTATGGGGATCCCCCATTTTCAAGCCAAATTCCACCCCAAATTCTCCCGCCACCCGCGCCTTTTCACAACGAGCAATGTTCATGTCTGAAAATGCAAATTGCAGACAATCAATGACCACAGGCAACAAAGGGCCAGCCAGGTGAGTGGTTGTGGGTTGACCCTCTTGAATGTCCTGGCAACCAATTGCCCACTACCAGATACACCAGATACACCACCACCCAGCAGTGCCAAGGAAAGCCCAACCCAATCAGGTGTTGAGCTAGTGTAATTTATGCCTGGTCTGCTTCAATTGTTTGTTGGATCCAAGCATATCGGGCCGTCTGGCAAATTAAAGTCCTTGGAATCCTTGTGAGTGGAAACTGGAATTCCGAGAGACTGGCAAATAATTAATGCCCTACACAATGTGCAAGATGGGGCGATGTTTTGGGGGTGAGTAGACAGAGGAACGGTTTAGACACGCTCTTGGCACTTTGCGGTTGCACTTGATTCGCTTGCGTAATGCAACAAAGATGCATCTAACTTAATTAGCAACCAAATGGCAAGAAGGAGACCTCCGCACTCTGAAATCGGATTTCTTGGCCAATGCTTTGGGGTTTCTTTGGTTTTTCGGACTACCCACTCTTGACTATCTCCTTTTGTGGCATGTTTTCAAGTCCCCGTGTCTGACAGATATTTTCCGACACACAAAACAGAATGGGAATGGTAAAAGCAATTAGCAAATAAAGGGAAATTCAAATGAACTAGTCCTAGTCAAGGACTGACCTTGATAATTCCCAGCACAGATTTTCGTAAGTACCATATCAAGTATTTAAAAAGGTCAGAGATTTCGTATCCCTCAGCCAGCGAAGTTTTCACTGCTGCAGTTTAAAAATCCCCCTCGGAAAAAGCTTAAAAACTGCACAACGAAGAGGAAAAACTTTTGCAATAACTCTTTGCGTGGAGGGAAAATTGTTGCTCGCTGGTCTGAAAATCTGCGAGCAGCCATAAAATATTGTTGTTACACGGGCTTTTCCCCTTGCTTGCAACCCCGGGTATGAAAACAAAATTAACGCAATGCATCGATGTCCGAGTAAGTCCGGCGGATTGGAAGAGCCAGAACGGGGCGTGAAAACCGCGTAATAATAAAATATGATACGAAAACCTTGTAAAGCGACTTTCAGACAATTTATAACGGCCAGCTGCAGTCGGAGGACGAAGGAAAACTGGGGTTTTGAACCCCTCTTCCGTTTGGTTTTCCATTTAAGAGTAGGGATTGGCAAAAATAAGGGGGGCAAAACACAATGTAATAGTGTGATATTGGATTTGGCAAAGCCAATAGCATAACATGTGCGGAATAATTGAAGGAAACTAAGTTTGGTCTAAATGATACCATTAAAGACAAACGGAAAATGGATTATGAAGTTTTGAAATGGGATTAAGCTAGTACAGTAATGATTTAACTTTAAACTTAACCTTCACTTCTTTAAATTCTAATAAATTGAATACGGGCTAAAAGCCATCTTTGCTGATTGATAAAATGTGTGCGCAAGTGCTTGTCACATTTAATTACACACACACTTAAATGCACGTGACTGGGTCATTAATTAAATTGCATCTTAATTGATATATCCAAACCATTTAAAATTTAAATAATTAATTTCGATAAATAAATACGTGCATTTATCGGTCCGTACGCCTTCCAACCGCAAAAGAATCGCGCCCGCCACTCGAATGCATATGCATTGCAATCAAATTTATTGCTACCGAAATAAAAGAAAAAATGCTTCTGTGGGAACAATTGAAGAGGAAAAGGCATCCAGCGGATGCAGTGCAGCAACAGGAAGAGCAAAGTGGATAATATTACACACCCAAACTGGACGAGAACAGTAGTGGTTGGTTGGTTGGCGTGGGTGGGTGGAAAGCGACTAAGCATTTTTTGGGGTCACCGGAAAAACGCCCCCACTGCATCCGCATCTGTGGCTTCCATTTCAATTTTTTCGCTCTCTTTTTTTTTCAGCCGCTTTCTTTTTTATTGAAATATTACCCTCGAGTCGGCTGCACTTTGAACTTCCCACCCACGCAGAAGACTGCTGCAAAATGTCAAGTGTCAGCGCGAATGTTGGCCAGTTTTTGTGGGCTGCCGCCAAATGTCAGGATGCGTGGCACGTGCGGCAATTGCTGCAGTTGCAGCAACGTCGCAACTGGCTGCTCCACCAGCAGCAGCAGCAGCAACATCATCACCACCACCACCACCAGCGGCTGGAACTGAAAAAGCAGCAGTGGCTTGTCACTTGCAGTTAAGTTCCATAATTTGCCAGACCAAGCCAACAACTTGGAGCCCAATGCCCCATTGCATTAGCCGCAGGCAGCTGTTGTGGCAGATGCTGCCATTCCACGGAGACCGCAGCTTTAAGGATCCGCAGAGCACTTGGCCCTAGGTAGTGCAACGAGAGCTCGAAACAGTTTCATTTTAAATGCCCATTCGAATAAATGGCACTTTGTGAGTGGGTGACATCAGTATCTAATTATCAAGCAAGTTTAATTATAGCAAACTGCGCAAAAGTTTCTTGGACAGGTGTCTAGAAGTATGCAGTGAACAATTTGATCGCCCTAGGCAGCACTTATACTGATTTTAAAGGACGAAAGGTCATTTGATTTGATATTATTGAATGAAATAAATTGCCTATAAATTTTGTTTAGTATAAAAAATCATGTATGTTAAAGCATGCTTTATTTCTATCTCTCCCACGCTTTCCTCGCTTCCTTTTAGTTTGTTTTGCGGGTTGGGATCAAAGCCTCATGTTTTTGGTCACTTGGTTAAGGCCTGTCCAGGCGGAGCCTGTTGTTGTGGCCTTCGTCCTTCTTGTTTTTGGCCAGCCAAACAACCAGCTATCCAGCCAGCCATCCAGCCAGTCGGCCAACGGGGCGTATGCGTGATCTGGGCGGATCCTTTGTGCTGTTCTCGCCGTCGTTTCGTTGCCTGTTTATTTGCATTGTTCGCAGGACACTGTCGCTGTGTCCTTGTGCTGGTAATGTTGGCGTGTGGCACTTGTGCACTTTGTCACTTTTGTTTTAACGCTTACGCTTTATTGAGTTAATCGCTTTATGTCCGGCATTTCGCTCCGCTGTTTGCCTTTCTGCACTTTTGCCAGCTCAGCACTTTTAATTAATCCAGCAGCCCGAGATAGTTTCTCCCACTTTTCCCGCTTTTCCAACTTTTCCTGCTTTTCCCTACCTGCATTGCTATTACAGCTGCTTCCCTCGCTGGTTTAATCGCTACGCCTTTTCGTTATTTGTCCCCTTTTTTGGTAAATAAAGTTTAATGTGTTTTCATTGATTACATCAGTGCGTGTATACGCCTCCATTTTCCTCTCTCACGCTCTCTCTTTCTCTGTGGTCATTATATAAATAAAAGCGTATCACCCAATAAACCTCTTTTTTACCCTTTGGCCAGCTGGAATTTTGATTGAGCATGTTTGTTGATTTATGAGCGCCAGTTGTGGAATTTATATGCGGTTATTGTGAACTTCAGCAGAAAAAAACAATAAAAACTGCAAGAGGAAGGACATTAAATAAAAGTGTAACTCGCACAAATAGTTTGACAAACATTTCAGTGAAGATGCTCCAAGTGAAATGTTAATTTAACATTAAATAAAATACTTCATTTTACATTAAATAAAATGTGTTCATAAATAACATTCCGCTGCTTTTGCGTATCGAAGGTATGTAATAAATGTTTTATCACAGATTAAAAAGTTTGAATGCTCGATTTCAGGAGTTAATTGAAAAGTATTTGCGTAAAATGAGCAGAAACTGTGCAGAGCTTCAGTTTCAGATTACAGATTTAAAAAGGCTTGTATTGTATTGAATGGATTTATAATGATTTATAATGATTTAATGCTGGAGTATTTTTTTAACCGATGAAAAATGAAAATGCGTTAAATTTATATTATAGTTCAGTTCCTATGAGTTGTCTATTTGAAAAGCAAATGAACTTGTAGTGTTTATTAAGTACTTTGAATAGCATGTATTATATCGCAATAGTAAAGGAACAAGTATAATTTGGTAAGCATTGGTCTCTGACCATTTCAGCATAACTCAATTTATATTCAAATGCAAACTGTGAAGTTTAAGCCAGTGCTTTGAGTTCTATTCTTCCATTACCCCTTATATCCCGTTCTGCGGCTTGAACGCATTCGCATTTCTATTGAAAATTTCATAACTCTCGTTTGCCAGCTTTGCATGCCAAAACGGGAGTTGATGATATATTATGTTGCATTTAGTTGCGACACATTTGCATAACGCACATACGACCCGTGAGCCACGCCAGTGAAATTATAGTACTCGTATAGCAAAAGCAAGGCGCAGGCGGATGATAGCACGGTATGAAGGTATGTCTGTGGAATATGTAAATAATATTTCAACAATAATTGCTTTTGAAGCCAAAGTGCCCAGAGAGACGCGTCCAACTGTCTTGCTGTTCGGGCAAAACAACCCATCACACAAAACCACCTACACAAATTGAATTTTCTCGTGAGAGTGCGTCCTGTGCTGCCAACTCGATTCCACTGCTGCTGGCAGCTAAAAATAATTAAAATTTAAAACGAAATAAAATGCACAAGAATAACATTTACATTTATGCGTTTCTGTCTTCTGCTTTTCTTGCGCTCAACGGCACACAATTCAAATTCAACAAGTTGGGGCCAAAACGGAAGGAAAGCGAACAAAACGCTCTCAAGTGTGCAGATCTCAAAGGAGCCAACTGAATATACATGGACTAGTTTAAAATTAAACTAATGTTTATAGTTATTGCAAAACTATCCAGCTAGCTGCCCAAGAGAGCGGAACCAAGGGAGATATCGTGTCCTCAGAACGGAAATGTAACTGAACATTGAATAGCAATGAAGAAAACTTGCATTCCCTGCGATTGTAATCACGTCTACTCTGGATTTTCCTCTTATTTCCATCCTTTAGTTATGACAAAATGCTCAAGTAACGGCCAGAAGGAAGGACATCTGCTTGTGCTGTCCCAGTTGATGGCTATAATCTTATGTATTCGCAGGCCAAACGCATTTCCACTCAATAACTACCGACTTGAATAAGGCCCGAAGACAATTGGAATTGGAATCTGCATTATAATGGGGGAAATACAGGCTTGGACTAGATTAAATTGTATTTCCAACATATAATAATACAGGTCTATAATAAATAAAATGGTAGCAAGAGACTCAGAAATGTGAAAGTATGATTTGATTTTTGCCACAAAGAGGTTCATAAACAACGTACTAACTTTTGCCTAGCAGCAATTGCAAACAAAACTAATTATAATTAAAGCTGATTCACTTGAATTTTTCTCCAACTTTTAATCCAAACATCAAGCGAGCAGAACAATTTGGGCAAACAGAGAAAGCGAGACCGTGAGGCTAACGACACTCAAATCAAAAGCGATAATCTATGGCGCCCCCCTGTAAGAAAACCTTTCATAAAATACAGGATGGAGGGAAAAATGGAAACGAAATAAGTAGCCGCACTTTATATTTATGAGCAACATTCGCATGCAGCTTTAATGGCCATCGAACTGGAACTGGAACTGGACAACAGGAGGCGACTACGACTGCGACTACGAGGACGACGAGGACTACGACGATGACGCCCACAAAAAATACATTTCCTTCTTGGATTATTTAACTGCCATTGACGACGTTGAATGAATGAATGAATGGCTGGCTGACAGGAGGATGGAGTCGAAAAGAGCGAAGCGAAGCAAATAGAAATAAAAGTGGGTGGCATGGCATGAGTGGTGTGGTGTGGTGTGGCCCGCAGGCCACGAAAACCGTGGAAAATGCAAAAATTTTTCCGAGGAAAACTACCTGAAGGGGTGGCCGCGAGTTCGTTCGTCGTTGTGTGACTGGTTATTTATTTGCTCGTTTATTTTCAGCACTTTTTCGGCGCATTTATTAGAAGTTGTTCTTGCCTTCGGGCCAAATAACAAAAAAAAGAGAAGAAAAGGGGTGGCAGCGAAATAAAAGAAGAAGCAAGAGCAACTCCTTCAAAGGCTGCGAATTTTTCTTCAGCCCTCGAATTGAAAATCATTTGTAAATCAAATTGAAAACTCTGGCAAAGA
Organism: Drosophila teissieri; assembly: GCF_016746235.2. Taxonomy (NCBI): domain Eukaryota; kingdom Metazoa; phylum Arthropoda; class Insecta; order Diptera; family Drosophilidae; genus Drosophila; species Drosophila teissieri. Next base: position 5,609,746 of record NC_053031.1, on the reverse strand, counting down.
GATAGCTATGCACATAACAAGCTGTGACGGCGGGGTTGGTTGCTAAATTTGTCAGAACCAGGCAGCGAACATCATTCGTCATGATGGAGCTCCCCCCCCCAGTCGGATTCAATCGTTCTGGGTTTTTGGGCAGGGGCACGGATTATATTTGCACAGCAGTGAACTTTTGAGCCCAAGTGGAGTGAAGTGAAGTGGTGGCAGGAGGCAAAAAGCTGGGAAATGAGTAGAAGCCAGATAATGCTGATTAAGTCGTTGGCACACAGGCGGCAGTTTCGACTTGTCAACTCCTCTATCCTATCCACGAAAATTCTTAATTGTCCGTTATTAATGATGCTGCTGATACTGCGGCTGTTTGTCTGACTCTCAAATTGAAAATGGCTCGACTTTGATGGATGTCCGAGTGCGAAAAACCACAAACGGGCTAATTGATTGTCCGAAGGTCTTGATTGTGACTGTACGCTCTATTTTCCTTTTCAGCATAGGACACAAATCAAAACGAGGGCCAGGCAAATTAATGCCAGCTGGCAAGCCGAGGGCATGACAATCGTAGATTGGGAAGGACCTATAGCTATGGCAGATGAGAATCACGTAGGAAGGCTCTTTAGCTAGAGTGCATGAGAATCGCAGAGGAAGGCCCTTCAGCTGTGTGAGAAATTGAAAAAAGAAAATATGATTCGCAGCAAAATACATCTTAAATCGAAAAATGTGATTCGCAGACACGCAGCACAGACATTTTGAATGGGAAAACAGTGGGTGCCATAAATAAATTGCTGCTTCAGCAGTTTTCAATAAATGACAAGCCACTTCCTCCCCTGACTATCTGTTGTCAGACTGAGGAACTACACTTGACAATCAATAGGTTGAATGAGGCAGCGAAGGAGGAGCGAGTTAATAAAGGTAGTGCTTGGAAGTGTAAAAACACTTGAGTTCCATTTGCCTCCTGATGGACGCACATAAATTTCCGATTATGCGCACCATTAGACATGAATTGAAGAATTCATCAAAGTGGTTTTTCGGCCCATTTTACGTGAGGAAAATGTTGCTGGTCCTGCAGTTTTTCCATTTGTTAATGGGTTTCTTTGGTGGAATGAGGACTCGATTAAAACGAAGAGTTTGTTGTGAGTAATTTGTAGAAATTTTCAAAGAATTACCACTGGCGCATTGGATTATTTATATAAATAACATCACTTTTATAAGTGATTTAGCAAAAAGGGGTTGTAAATAATTATAATATAAACGTTAAGAGCTTTATAGTATGCAATACAAGGTGGCATACTTTCAGAGACAAGTGATTGGCGCTTTACAGGGTATTTGAGTACTCACCGTGGTTGTGGCCGGTGTGGTGGCCGTGTGCGGCGTATAGGCGGCATACGCCGGCTGGGGCAGCGGCGCCGTATAGCGGTAGGCTGCCTGCTGGGCGACAGCAGCGGCGGCTGCGGCAGCGGCCGGGGCGTAGCCCTGCGGGGTCCAGCTGGCGGCGCCGCGGTATGGAGCACCGGCGGCCAGAGCGGCGCCAGCGGCAGCGGCTGCGGGACTTGTCATGGCCGGTGGCCGCTGTGGGAGGGCGCCCTTGAGTGCGACGGCTGAGGCGGTGAGCGGGGCGCCGGGGAAGGCGCTGCGCGATGTTGGAGGGGCGGCGGCGGCGCTAGACGAGCTCCCCTGCAAAAAGCCACAAAGGAAATCGGTTTCAGAATAATGGCAACGATGTCGTGTTGAATTTTATATAATACATCGAAATACAGGTATATTTCTTATCGCTTAATCATTTATTATCGCTAAACAGTTTGGAGTACTTGTACCATCTGTATAAAAATCTCTAAAGTGATATGGTGCGGAATAGGTTTTCCACTGGTGTGGTTTAGTTTCGGCATAAATAATCTAGTTTTTGCACGGGCTTTTTGTTTTGGCGTAAATAAAAACCGCAGAACGCCAGCTGCGGCTCCGCTGTAAAGGTTTTGTTTACCGCTAGAAAAACCGCCATGACATCCGTTCTAGTGCACACATGGTGGGTTGGCGTTGGCAGTGCATATGAATCATAGCAGGGAGATTTTGTTTTATTGAGTGCCAGTTGCGCATTCATGGCAAAACGATAATAGAAATTAAGCTGAAAAATATATAGTCCGTGCTGTTATATACTCTGTAGAATGAATTGCTTGTAATGCAAGTAGAACTGAACAGTTATTCAAAAACGCTGATCTTGACATAACATAAAATGTGTACATTAACGTATGAAGACATAGAGGTATGGAAATCACTACAGTTTCGAAATCACTTTAAAATCCCCAACAGGGCTTCAGTTAAGGGAATAACAGGGTATCCTTATAGCAACATGCCTGCCATAAATAATGCCCGCCCAACTCCCACTTCTGTGGCATGGAGCACCGCACATGAGGAGTGGTGGGTGGTGGGCGGTGGGCGTGGACAGATGCAACAGTCGCCGGGTGTCCTTGCTGCCGGGTCGCTTCCTGTGCGAGTGTTGTGTGTGCTCCAGTTTTGCATTGCAAATGCATTTGTTGCTTTGGGCCATTTTTTTTGGCGCACTCATTCCCTCACCGGTTCTTTGGGGTCACTTGGCATAAACACAAATAAACCCGCCTCTGTGGTTCACATATAAAAATTTACGAGTATATGCCACTGAAATGTACAAGGCGAAAAATGTGATGTTTTTTGGGGATTCTCGCTGTCGTTTTGTCGAATCTTTCGTGCCACAAACAGAACGAAAAGAAAATCCCCCCCTCCCCCACAAAAAAAAGGCGAAAACAAACGCAACGAAACCGGAAACAAACGAGCTCCGCCATTTTTATTTTCAGCCTGATCGAGGTAGGAAGGAACTCATGTGTGTATGTCCTGGTTTTCTAAAAGGATTCAACTGAAGCCTTGCGTGCTGTCGCTGATTTTCCAATTGCAAAATATGGCAAATATTTGATTTTCAGTTTGTTTTTCATCCTATTTTTCCCCATGCACCTCTCACTTAGTCCACGTTTTTCGTACTCTTTTTTCGTACTTTTCTTTTTTTTTGTTGTAAGGGAGCTTCACGTTTTCAGTTAATTTTCGTGGGCACGCAATTCGAATGCGGTTTTGCGGGAAACGAAGGCTGAGCTGTGGGTGCCTGTAATTTGGCAGTTAAATGGCAGAGAACGAGTAATAATGGTTTGCCATTCGAATTGGAGTGGTGGACGTGTGTGTTTGCCAAGTGGAAAAAGTGCCAAGGGCTAAAAACGTGGGCCAGAGAAAATATGCATTGAAAAATCGAGGCAGGCGTGACAGCATTTTGACATAAGCTTCAGGCTGAAAAATTGGGTTTTTCAAGGTAGGGACGTGAAGGTACGAAGGCAATGCGAACCATTAAGAATTGATTCATTTTCGTTTGTTTACTAAGCTATGGAGTAATACTATTAAAACCACTTATTGGGAGTAAATCTCGGCTATGCATAACTATAAAATTAGTATATCCTTGTGGAACTAATAATATTTTATAAAGATCCCCAACTTTGTATGGCGTTTGTTGTCAACAAAATCATCTGAAAAGTAGGCTTCAGATATTCTGTGCAAATTGCCAACACATTGGCTCCTTAAAAGTTAGCTTCAAATCCATTCCAGCCTGCACATTCCCCATTTATTACGATTTGGCCGTAGAACATGACAGGCAAAAAACACCACCATTGCCGTTCAACCCATCAATTGCCTTCGGTGGGTCATAAAATGGAATGGCCAAACATTTTAAGCGCACAAATGCTATAAATTTAAGCCGCTAAATTAGACACGTTTGGCACATCGAACCCAGCCCCCCCCCACACACACACACACGTACACACCTCAGAAAAATAGCCCCCCAACTTTACGGCCACCGAAAATAATCATAAAGGTAATTATTTTATCGTTCGTTCAAATTCGCTTAATTTTAACGTCTGGCGGCTGGAAAAATTCCTCTACACAGGTGTATATACTCTTATATAGGTGTATATAAAAGGTAAAACGGAAAGCTAATGGAAAATATGAAGCCTAGGAGGTGGCTAGCCTACATGCCCCAGTCTTAATGGGCAGCTGTGGCTGTTTTTGGCGAGGAATGGGGACGAGAATAGAAACGAGGACGTGATTAATTACCAAATTGGGAGCCATTATCGCGTGCACTTCGAGGGTGTTTGTAAAGTTGTTCCGACTCACGCACACACACAAATACACTGGGAACAAATGCTTAGACACTTGAAAAAATCATGTAAAAAGGAAAGAACATTTTTGGACACAAATTAAAGTAATTACTAGAGAATTCATTATGGTGTCGACTGGGAATTACTTAGGTTTTCTTCTAGCTTCATACAAATTCCAATTATTTTAAGTGCACGAAAGGCTCTGCTTGCTAGTAACTTGGTCGTGTCTCAAACACTTCTGTTGACGCTTTTGTTCTATATTCTATTACCCCGAAAACTGCTCGCTGTTATTGGTGTTCGCTTAATTTTTATGCAAAAAACGTTTCGTTTGCGTCCTTTCGACCGTTATCCGGCGGTAGTCCTTCCTGGGGGCAAAATCAAGCGCAAAATATTAATGATAATAATTTATTACCAACTGACAGGTGGAGAGGCGGCAGGAGGCACACAGAAATGGTTGGGGTGGGTTTTCGGTCTTTTGGGGTTTTCGGCTTTTCCACAGTTGCTATATATGTATGTATGTATGTATGTATGGGGCGGGTATCCTCTGATAAACGCTTTGTGATTAGCGGTCGTTGTTGCTGGTGTAGCTTCGTGGCTACGACGAAGAGCCTTTGTCATTTTTATTGTCATTTTTCGAAAATTTATGCTCAAATTCGATTTTGCTGCGGGCCAATGGAAATACGTGAGTCGGTATAATGTGGACAAAAAAAAGGGGAGTGAGTTAAGCTCTGCATTCCTAGATGCTTTAAGAGAAATAGAAAGTTTAAATAGGCTTAAATGCGAGGTATTTATTGAGTTTTAATTGAAATACTGGGTAAAATGAAAGTCAGCAGAAAGTCCAGAAGTAGGTAAACATGTGCAAAACAACTAAGTAAACTAGTTAGTTTGAATATGTCACTTTTTAAAACAGTTTGGAAAACAATTCCACCCTTTAATACCCATTCAAAACGTTTTCAAATTACTTAATGCAGAAACTATTTGAATAGCACATGGAAAATATATGAAAAACAGCAAACAAACTGCGATGCAAAGGCACCAACAAAAAAAAACGAAGGTGGAAAAGCATAAAACAAAAAATATTTGCATTTTCCTCAAGAAATGTTTGCACACACTCATAGACAGACGCGCGCACACACACATACAGACACACAAACATAGCTGTCTCTTTGTATAATTCATATTTTCCAACCACTTATTGTTTAAACTAAATAAAGCAAAAACTTTTTCCATAATTAAAACCGACGGCAGTGGCGTGGGCAGCAACAACAATGTCTCAGGGGAGGTGGAGGCATGGAATTTTCCAGGGGGTTGCAAAAGGGGCAAAGGGACGAAGGGGCGAAGGGTGAGGGGCATCGTGGGTAGGCGCAAGAGCGGAAAACAAAAGGATTTTCCTTCATTTTGTTGCTGCCTTTCAGGCGCAAAATTTTCGCCTTTTTTTTCCGGACTTTTGCCTATTTTAATTCTATGCGGTAAATTAAATTTTCGTATTGTCCCATGTCCACCCACCACCCCACTCCCCCACTTACCCTCCCATTTTCACCATTTCCCGCATTAAAATTCACGAGTGAAAGCGCTTGAGGGATGAGGAGTGGGCGTGGCAATGGGCGGAATATATAGACAAGGATACGGACGACTCGAGGGCTAAAAATAGTCAGTCGGCAGAAGAAAAGCTGCAGCTAAAAATGAAAATGAGGCGCAGTGCAAAACTGCTTTCATGTGTATGAGTGCATATGATATGCAACTTTTCCCGCCTACTTTGCATATTTTTCTATACAAAAATAAAAAAAAGGGAAAGCATCTCTATTTCGAAATTATTTTATTTATACTTTTTCTGCCTTGCGGAAGAGTTGGGAATGAATATGCATATCTTGCAAATAAAACAAAAAATTTGTTTGGCAGAGTAGGCTCTGTTGCTATTTGTTGCTTCGAAAATGTTATGCAAAAAAATCGAAAAGCGATTTTATATAACATTAAACATGTTGATTTAGTTGCAAGACAGTGGGACTTTTTATTAATATATCGCAATCAGTTGAGTGTGACAAAATGTATTGCGAAATGTACATCACGTTTATTATTCTTGACTTAACTTAAAACTCCAACAAAATCAATCTCATAATTCATTTTCCAAATGGAGCCATAAACCACGGGTTTACGCAACTAAAACGCCTATAAAACAAGCAAATCAAAATGTCTACGATTGCCATTATGCAAAATGATAAAAAGGGACCGGGGAATATGCTCTCAAGGGACCAAGATTACCATTTGGATGGATGAATGGAGTCATGGATGACCAGGGGGAGGCAATCCATCTTGGGGCGTTTATTTTATGAGCATGTGGCAAGTGAGGCATAAAAGCGGAAGAGGCCAGGTACTGAGTGGCACCAAAGCGAGCCAACCAACTCACCAATTCACTCGGCGAAGCGTGCAAGTTTTATGTTAACATCATAAACGATAATATATTACATTGCTCGACAACATTAGGCAGAGATCCCACAAAAGGGAAAAGCGGCACAAAGCTCATGCAGTGAGGGAAACCCCGTCAGAATAATTCTCGTTGCCCCCCGCCTGTGCGATAATCAATTTAAAATTTTCCACGCCTTTCACGTTGCCAACAAATTTTCATTAAATGTAACAACCAGCAGCGCACAAAAAAAAAGTCTTAAGCAGCAAGAAATCCAATAAAATGAACGAGTTGAAATGCCGTCGAAGAAGGGGTTGGGAAATTTGGTGGAAAAGCTTAGCTGCCACTGATTTGAACACATTTTTCTTGCGCTTATTTCTTATATACCACTTTTTTTTTTTGTTGGCCCAACACAACACAACGCACAGCAAAAACAATTGCAAACGACGGCAACAAAAGAACGAAGCAACATAAAAAATGACATTTACGACAAAATTACATTTTCAGCAGTCAAAACGGTGGGGAAAAGGGGGGGTACTTTTTTGGCCGAAAACTCGGGGTGTTAGGTGCGGAAAATACGTCTAAGCCTTTAACGCCTTTGGGGCGCAGCAGCAGTCAAAACAACAAAACAATACGGAAAAATCGAGGGGAAAATGAAGAAACTTTTGCACTAAGTGATTTTGTACGCCGTGGAAAGAAAACTTAGGAAACAGATGTTTTCCGGGTTATTTATGCTTATATTTTATTTGTATCGCGAAAACTCAACAAGATGCCATTAGGCCTGGATTTACCCTTAAAACAAAACTAAAGGGTTTCCAAAAAATACAAGTCAAACGTCAAATGAAATTGATATTTCAAAACAGGCTTGTTGCCTAAATTAAAATGTTTGCTTTATAAAATTATTTTTGATTTTTAAATGATTGATTTCAGTGATTGTGCACAACATAAAACGTATTGAATTGCATGCTGCAATATTTTTCCGATACGGGGAATTTAATTATCTTTGATCAGAAATTGTACACAGATTTTCCATTTCACATAGGTGCGCTTGGCGCAAATGCAATTTAGTAATTTAACCTTTCGCTGCCGAAATGGGAAATGGTACTTTTTCGACAATGGAAAATAGTTTCGAAACATTCACGTGCCGAGTAGTTACGCCGTTCTCCCTAGGCATCCTGCAAACTGTTATTTATTTTAGGCCCAGCCGTAAAATTACATTTCACTTGTAGTTTGCCTGCCACCGACGACGACGACTGGACGTGGGCCAACTTTTGTTAATAAATTCAAATGCAACTGGCAAATGCAGGAGCGGAATGCAGGCAAACAGCGAACTTATGCCAGCCAGGCACGACTCATTTAAGCCATCATTTAAGCCCCCTTTCAGCGGTCACGTAAGCATCATAAATTCCCGTGCCACCCACCCAGCGGAAACTTTATTCCGCTGTCCGCCATCGAAATTGTAATTTTAGTTTTAATGAAAATTTTTAACACTCCGCGGCTGCTGCTGCCGCGGCATTTATATTTAGTGAGTATTTTTATTGAATTTTTAATGCGCACGCGGCAAATTACAAGCGCAATGGCCAAAGTGCAGGCAATGTAATTTTATACACTATACCCCCGTGTTGAAAACAATTAAGAGCGAACAAATTATGAAGTAAATTTATCAGCAGGCAAACCAATTAAAGTTTTTACCATCCGGAATTAAAAACCAAACAACAATAACGACAACAGACCATATAAAATTAATTATTCCTTATTTCATTTGTCTTCGAAACGGCTTTTGTTTCGCCTTTGCTTTCGCGTTGCGTTTTCTTTTTGTTTCATTTTTTGTTCTTGTTTCTTGTGGGTGGCTGGGAAATGAAAATCTTTAAGCGGCTTTATGGTAACAAGGATCCTGTCGCTCGGGTAATCCTCCTTTGGGCCCGGCCAATAAATCTTCGCTCTCCAAAACTCCCACGCTGAGTGGCAAGTCCCAGCTGCAGATTTTCCTTCCATCCTTCCAACTACTCCACCACCAGCAACAACATTGTGTTTTATTTTTATTTGTCTTGCTTTGGTCGTTTGTCTAGCGGTTTCCCGTCTCTGTCATACAGAGCTCAGCGCTAAAACCGCAGACAGGGGCTGGTGGTGGGCGTGGCAGCGGGTGAGGTAGCCCAAACACTCAAACGCCCACTTGAGGGGAGGGGGAGCGGAAGGGGGTAATGCAAAACGCAAAATTTAATTATAATTTTCGGTTCTGCCTTTTCCATTTCGAGTGGCAACTGGAAAATTATTTTCTCAAGTGTGTGAGAAGCTGCAAGGCCGATGAAAATTAGCCCATTTAGGATGTGTAATTGCCACGAGAGGTTGGCAGCGGTTTTCCCTGTTTGAAATTCCATAAATATCAAATTGCCAGTTTCAGAATTATTTTGTAGGTAATTTTAAGACCGCACATTAAGTAGAGAGAGGTAATTTATTTGTTATTAGACACAATTACGGATTTAACATTTTAGTCCGTAGTTCTTAACACCTGTACTGTTTTCTTAAAGAATCTAATTCTGAAATAACCCAAATACCTGGTAGCCGTGTTATTTTTGCCCTTTTTCTAGTATTCCAAACACGTTTGGCGGATGTAATTTCATTTCGACAGAATATACAAAAAACCCACCAGCAGCACAGGGGCAAAGTAAACAAATGGTTTCCGCTTAATGTAAACAAATCGATGATGGCAAACAATTGATGGCAAAAATCCAGAAGAGCAACCATCCCCCTCATTAAATCGGATATGACTGGCGTTTTGCGGCGGTTGGTACCGATTATGATACGCATCACAAAAGCCAAACAAGAATCACATTTCAAAGCAGACAGAGTTCCTTGAAGATTGTCCACTTTTCAGTATATTTTTTTTGTTTTTTTCTCTAATCTCACGGTCTGCTTGGTTTTTCCGCGGAAAAATCTGTTCTCATCTATTCAAGTTTGGCGCTCCGCCGCTCGTCGTTAGCGTGTAATTAAAGGAAAAAGGCAAAGGAAAAGCCCTAAACTCGCTACTTGACCGCAGAAAAGTCTGCAATTGAATCGTGCAACTCTTTGGCTCAGAATTTTCAGCTTTTCCCCAGCCTCAATGTTGTTTTAATTAAAAATAATCGAGTTTCCCATCGTCGTCGTCGTCGTCGTAGTCCTCGTAGTCGTCTTCCTTTGGGTTTTTTGTTTTGGAGTTTGTGCAAATTGCAACAAAATGAGTTGACAAAAACTTTTCGCAAGGCCAAAAAGTGTTTGCCATTTTGCAACATGTCTGCACACAGTGTCTGTGTGTGACTGCGCGCGCCCGCGTGTGTGTGTCTGTGTGTGTGTGTGTGTTTTGGTGAGTGTGAACAAAATGAAAATGTCATTGCACATAAAGGCAGGATGGAGCATACGTGACTCGCATTGCCGGAAATTAAGTGGTGTCCCAACACGTCCAAAGCGCACGAAGACGGAAAAAGCCACAGGCAGGCGGGCCGCACCGGGTTAAAGGAGGCTCAAGGCCCAGCGAGGGGTTAAAGGAGCGCTGAGAAGGGGTTAAGAGAGGGGGTGGTCGAGATGCAGTTGAGCTGTGGCAATGTGTATTGGGGCATCCCAGCCAGCCAGGAGACAATCAAAGCCGCACAATGTCTCTTGTTTGTCAATAGCAATGAACATTTTCCCTCAATCTACTCGAAATAAATGAATGTGCAAACTCGGTGGGAAAATACTGATAAAGTTGAATCAACTTATTCAGAGCCCCAAAATATTCAAGTTGCAATACTTTTAAAGATTTAAACTTAATTCAAACTTAAAAACAATATTTTTAACTAGCTTTAAAAGGGCTTTAAAAATCAAATCCCTTGTCTACGCCCCACTTAAATCGCTTCTGCCGAAATGCGGCTGTCAAAGTCAGCAAAGTGTTTAGCACTCATTTGAAAATGTAAACCAAAGGCAGTGCCCCTCGCTGTTTCGCACTCTAAAAACACTGGGGTTTCATCAGCATTTGTTGTTGTTGGCTGAACTGTCATGTTGCCGGCATTTGACATGTTGCTGCCACGCCATCGTCAGAAGCCAACTTTTCCATGATTTTTCCACCGCATTTTGTTTTTCATTTCGGCCGCGGCAATTAGCAAATAACTCACATAATGTCCGCGAATCGAGGCAACCAGGTCCTGACCATGGTAACGCCAGGAGTTCGTGTGATTCCCCGTTGAAATGCTGCGATGATGTTGCTGCTGCTGTTGGTTGTGTCCCTGTGCAAATTGATTGTGATTGCACGGGCGATGCCGTGGCTTTTGCTGGTGATTCTGATGCTGATTGTTGGCTGCAACTGCCATGGCACCAAAACTCCCATCGGCCAACTCAATAGCATCCTCCTGCAAATCGGGCGTCATGCCATGCAAATTGAAATGCCATCGGAGCAATGACAAACGATGCAGCCGCTCATGAATGTCGCTAAAGTCAAGCCGTGAGCCAGATGTATGTGGCATCGGTGGTTTCGTGTATGTATAGCTTTCTATATCAATAATCTGTATGCCACACACTCTGGCGATGTCAAGTCGTGGAACGTAAAACAGTCACTGACAAAGCCCAAGGAGTCCAGACTCGTGGAGAACTGAAGTTCTTTGCAACCAAATGAAACAGGAAACTCCCACTGAAGGCCAGCGAAATCTGAGCAAACGAATGGCAATTAAACAATATACATATGAATGTATACAGAACTGCTCCTCGGAAAAAGCTTCATCATCAAATGCATACATATGTACATTTATACAAGCACAAGCTGCGCCGTTGCCACAAAGTACACTTTTCTTAACAGGTGTTTCAATAGCTACAACTACTTACCTGTAGCCTCGTATATTGGCTTTATAAATATTTGCAAATTTTTTAGCTTGCACTACACTTATTTTTTTAGTCGCCAGTGTGACTGCAGTTTTATAGTACAAATATACCAACCAAACTTATCGGTATCATCGTTCAACTGCTCACTACGATTTTTTTTCTACTGAAAAATATTTTTGTTTTGGGTAAAACTAAATATTTTTGACCACCGAAAATACCTTTTTGAATTTAAAGAAACCATTGCTTGTTATTTATAAATCCGCCTTGCATCTTCATCAAAATTATAATACGCTTTTGTCATGGTATTAAAATGTTTATGAAAGGCAGGAGCAGGAATAAAAATAAGAACATATCCCAGACCCGTAAACCTTTTTTGTAACCGAAGAATAATAAAAGAGCCGAATAAATAAATAAAATGTTGGCAATTATTTAGGCTTTTAACATGTCAGCCACGTGGCAGCCACAAAACGGAAACGGAAGCACCACCCCCCAATACACACACACACACAAAAAAACCACTCACTCACACAAGTACAAAACGAATTGAATTTTGATTTGGGTTTCAGTCCAAGAATAAACGTTACATATGTCTCGAATGAGAAATGTTTTTGGAAAGGAAATGTGATCGGAGTGAAAAATCTATTTAATTGAAGAAAAACCATTTCCCAATTTCTGTGTAATGAGTTCAATTTTAGATAAAAATAGAAAGGAAATTTCGTTGAGGCAAAACGTCAAGATAAATCTAATCAAATCAAAGTCAATCGCAGGGCTCAATCGAATGCTATTTGTTTAAGGTTTCAATTATCCAGGCAAACAATCAATCCCCCCCTTCCCCTTTCCTCGAAAAGCAGACAACTAATTTGCCAAATTTAACAAAAGTCCAGAGACGACGACAGCGAATGCTGCGCAAACAAAGTTAATTACAATAATGAAGCTAATTTAGACCAAAAAGAGCAAAAGGGAAAACCACAAATTAGGCCAAGAATAACGGGCAAAGGACTTTTTGCACGTGGAGTGGTTGTGGGGTTCTCGGGATGAAACTTATCTCAATCTGAGACGCATTTTTCAGCGTACTCTGCTCTTTGTCAAAGTGCTTTTGCGGTTTTTAATACCCCGCCCCTTCCCCTACGCCAACCGTCTTGAGGTCAACTAATAATACTTTTTGGCTTTTATAATTTATGGCACGGTTCGCCGATCCACCAACCCCTATTTTCCTTTATTTTTAACCCAGCCCACTAACCACTTTATATTTAATTAGTGCGTGCGGTGGTTCCAACCTCTTTCGGTGCGTGAGAACTCGCGAAAAAGTTATTAACTGCCACTAATTATACATTTCTCAAGTGATACGCATTTATATTCAGGCATTTTCCTTTTTTATATGCCCGAAGTATATATACTTTCTTTCGCCACTGGTCCTGGGTCCTGAGTCCTTGCCATAAAAAGCTTTCCTGGTAATTAATGCTACATTTTTCTCCTCGTTTCGTTTTCGTACGCGACTCTTTGGCGCTCTCGTCTTAATTACACTGGATTATAAATATTAAAAACGGAAGCAGTTGCCAGTAATCAGGACATCGAGCAGCAGCTAAAAGCAAGTGGCAGCCATTTTTCGCTGCACTGTGCGAGAGAATTTGAGAAATGGCTGCTTAATGAGACCCGAGGAATGGGGTTAACGAAAAATTTTGGATATCAGGTTGAACTAGTCTGAAAGCGAAGGAAAATGTATGTATCAAAAATGCAGGACAAAGAATTAATTAATTTTTATACGGAAATGCAGTGTGTGTAAAAGAGACTAGGGAAAAAACTTGCAACTATATTTATATAGTAAACATTTTGTACATAGAGCAGGGGAATATTTATAATTTAAAAATGTCTTTCTCCTAACAAGAAACCATCACACACTTCAGGTCCCCTATGTGATATTAAAACGGCTGTACCGTGATCAAGTTACAAATATATGACAACAGCTGTTGATGTCAGGTTTCCAGAAACATCAAAATCTCATGTTGCCAAGAACAATTTCAATCTGTAAAAAAGAATGGAGCCGAAATCCATTTGGCAACAGCTGCTTATAGCACATAGAGTGCTGAAAAGTATACAACCTTCAAGGAACTAACATAATAAGAAGCATCAGCGTTGTAAAGTGTGTGATAAAATCAGGTCTAAGGCTAACGAAAGATATTAAATAGGCATTTCGAGCCACAGACAATGCTGAACAATGCGACGTATACGCAATATTGAGTGTCACCCCAGGCATTCTTTCAAGCCCTTTTCGCCACTTAAATCGCCCATAATAATGCAACCAGAAACAGCAAAAAAAAAAACTCCAGAACTCTCCTGTACTTAAGAACTTGTATGACCGAGGAACTCGACATATGCCAAGGCAAGGCAGCTGGGTAAAAATAAGTGGAGGTGGAATTCCAACAGGAAGGAAATTCCAGCCATGCCCACCACTTCACATAGAGTTCGACCGACTCAACTTTGACATTTCTCTCTCTCTCGTTCGGACTGCCTCGAATTTTCCTGCACAGCTTTTTCCCCCATTTTCCGCACCCCCCAGCCCCAATTCCACCCACGGTCATTTCCCTGGCACACACAATGGTATGTCCACGGCATGTGGCAGTCAGATGTGTGGGCGTGGCGTTCAACTTGTTTTTGCCGCAAAATGATTTATGACAATGCATTGAAAAGTTCGTTCTAGGCTGTCAACAAGGGACGGGAAATGTCAATAAGGGAGCCCAGCTAGACCAGAGGCGAAAGAATTGTGAGAAGGCAAGTCCTTAGCAGCACCAAAGTACACAGGGAAAAAAATAAATAGAGCTAGGAAATAAAGCTTTTGTCTAATAAACTTTAAAACCATTAAATTAAAAGGATTCATATTTTCCAGTGTAATGTATACGCTTTTCAATCTATTAAACTGATAGCCATCTCTTCTTCTCAGCTAACCAATTTTATCTGATTTTCAATTTGCAGCTAGAAACTGTTAAAGGCCTTAAATGTGGAAGCAAAATGTCAGGGTAGCAGGCAGCCAAATGCCAATAAGTTGTCATGTTCCGACGACAGCTGCAGCATCTCGCACATCCTGGCACATCCTGATCCTGCCGCATCCACCCACATGCCACATCCCACATATATGTATATATAGATATCCTTCCCTTTTGCCGAGGGCCACTTACACTTACACGTTCGTTGCGAATGGCCAAAGACTGCGGGCTCCGTCTTACGGGCGACATTCATACACATTATTCAGGGATGCAGTGGGTGAATGGGTTGGACGGTAGCCTAGGACGTTTCTTGCTGGCAAAAGGAGTCCTGTCCTGACGTCTGAGCACGTCCCTCATATGCCACAAGAAGCTGCACACGCTGACACATTAATGTCCGCAGCGGAACATCCAGTCGCACCTGTCCTTGCCCGCCCACCTGTATATTCTCTATTTCTCCGCCCCTGGAAAGCCCTCAAAACTATCCCACCATTTCCGCTGCCATCGCTGCCATTGTCGTATTTGTCTTATGAACTGTCAAACTGACATTCATTGACGCTTGACGTGTAATAAACGAAATGAAACGAAACGAAATGAAATGGTCGGGATGGCGTGGGTTAAATAAGTATGATGGGCGTTCCTCATCAAACATAATTTTTCAACGCATTTTATGCTTGCCCACGTTTCATACTTCCACCCTGATTTTATTTATTATAGAAAGTTAATTAAATTGATGACCTTAAAAAAAGATGCCTTTACAAGAATGCGTATGCAGCTAATGCAATCAAAATGTAATATGCAACTTTATTTCCGGCAAAAAGTAATATTGTTCAATATTCTTACGTTTTAAAATAGAGTTAAAGCCATAGCGGCGACAGCATTGAACATGTTTACAATAAGCTAGCAGTGTAGTATCTGGCACTCTAGTTTAAGGCAATTATGAAATATAACTCAATCAACGGGAGTGGAATTTCGTTGGCTAAAAACCACTCAAAATTCCAAGAATTTTGGGAACCAGCGGAAAACCGCCAGGGCTAACAAAGCATTTGGAAATATTTTCGGGGTGAAAGGCGGTCGAAAATGTGGATGAAGAGGCGGAGAGAAAGGTGGAAAACGACGGATAACAGATTCAGGTAGATGGCCATGGCAAAAGTCCGAACGAATTTTTGCACAATGCAAACATAATGAGTTTGGGGAAATGCAAATAACTCGCAATGGAAATCATTATTGAGCACTGAACCAGACGACAGCCGGGGCGCATAGAAAATGGGCAAATAGGAGAGGTTGGTGGGCTCCAATCCTCACTGGTCATCATGGTGGCGGCTCCGCACACAGGAGGAGTTGAAGTTTCTCCCGTTCACTTCGGCTGCATTGCCAAGAATTTTCCCCACGGGCTTCGGTGCAGCGCCGAAAATGGAAAATGGAAAAGAAAATGTTTAAGACCCAGTCCAGTTGTGCAGTGCACAGAAATAAATGATCGTTATAAATTTCAGTTTTAAATTGTCGCATTTAGGGAAAGCGAAAATCATCTATTACAATTTGTAATATCTTAGGCTACATAATATATTTAAATTATTACACGTTCGATTTGAAATATTTATGAAGAACTGATATTTGCGCTCAGTGCAATCATAGGCAGTAATGGGCGACGGCATCTCATTGAGTGGGTGAGAGCCAGGCGATAATCGTTAAGCGATTTCGCTTCCTTTTCGTTTGTTTAATGAAGTGTTTAAAATTTACGATTCGAGCTAAATTTATTGCACTCCGCGAAGATATCGCAAGGAGGAAGTCCGTCCACGCGGCAGCCCCACTACTCGAAAATGAAAAATCTCAGAGGGGAAGATGGGAAAACAAAGAGCAAAAAAGGAACAAAGGAATCCCCTTTGATGGCTGCTCGGGGAATCAATCTTACATGTGCTCCAAAGGGGGAGTATGGGCAGAAATGGTATCCTTGCTGATTGGATGACGAAATAAAAACGTTGCACACAACGAGATTGTTAATAGCACTCTGTACTCTGACTCTCTCGCTGTTCTATATACTTTTACCCCAAAAAAAAACCGTCTCGTTTGGTAAGCCAATTACGTGGATACCACACAGGGAGCAAAAACAAAAGGACAATAAAGGACTCGCTCGTAAATGCCATCAAAGCAGCTGAGCTAAGCAGAGTGACTCCTTCGTCAACGAGTTTGGTTCCCCAGTTGATGATGCTGATACCTTCACTGTTACGTTACGTATACGCCGCGTTGATTTTCAATAAACCGCACGGGCAAACCGCAAAAATAGCAGCGGAAAATAAACCAAACTTGATGGCAGCACAACACAAATTCTTTGCATACTTTTCCGAGCCCACTCAAGTGGCAAACCCACGAACGACAGCACTTGATGAGCTTTCCAATTACATTTAGCTGTGTTGCCTGTTAACTGTCTCTTCCGTTGGCCGGATAAGGAATTAACTGCCGGCCTCGTAAAAGCCGAATGCCAAAATGGCCCTCAACTGATTTCCACTGGCTGACTTGGCGTGTGTACAATAAAAATTATCATAAGTTTCCTATCCCATGTGGGAAAGTCGCCTCGTCCATCCAGCAACTGCAAACGCAATTTGTGTAATGAAAGTCGAGAGGTTTTACCGATGTGGTTTTGTCTCAGCTCTGAGAGCAGATCAAATCTTTTAGCAGGCTAGTCAATTGATTAAGGGAGTGGCTAATGAAAGTCTGGTTAGGTGCAGGAATAAGTGATTTGTAGGGAATACAAGATATTGTATCTGCTCAAGAAGTTCAGATTGTAGATTTTGTTCTATAAGGTTGAGTTAATTGTTATAATCAGGTCAACCGGATTCATCTTTCAGCAGCTTGTCAAAAGTTTTGGGGGCCCTCTTCGTCAGTAACTGCCAACGATCGGAAACAATCGATTGGAACTTGTAAAATTATTTGTTATACAAGCAAAGTTTTGCTATTTCAAAATCTTTGTGAAATGGCCAACCGCATGAGAGGAGGAGCCTGCTGTCCTTCAAGTTGCCAGCCAGCCTGTTCACCCTGTCCACCTTGTCCACCTGGACCGCCCTGTGATGCACCGTAAGTTGAATGTCAGCTATGTTTATCCATTTCTATAATCCCAAAAAAAGCCTGGTGCGACTGAAAAAACTGTGGCCGGAGCCCTACAATCCCTGCTCCTTCAAGAATTGCCTGATCTTTGGCGGTCACGATGAGCCCTACATTCGGCCCTTTGATCCCAAGGAATGTGCTCGAATGCGGCGTGGTGATATCGACCGATCGCTGGGTTATCCCATAGGCGTTGTGTCCGGTACGGTAACTGTAAAGGTGGGCATTCCGAATCAGGAGAGCGTCCGGTTTGCTTCAAATCTGAAGGCATTTGCTCACTCCTATTACACGCGTCGCGATGAATGGAAACCGGAAACGATCGACATGGTGGTGGCCGAAGGGCAGGTTTTGTTTAACGATTCAGAGAACATGGACCCACCAAATACAGCAGACATGCCGGATATCTACGATGAGAATGAGCAAAAGGTGACGCGCCACTTCAAGATCAACGAAATTGAGTTTGCCATGGAGTTGGAGGCGCCCTTTGAGATTTACGGCTACGAGAACGTCATACGCAATCTTCGCAGAATCTTAAGAGCCTTCTTCAAGAAGGCCAAGTACGGGGTGTTCTTCACCCCCAGTTGGTATCTGCTTATTTGGAAGGAGAAAGGTATTTGGATGGTACTCGATTTAAATGGCAGGGACAGAAGCACTATGAAACCGAACAATGAAGAGGGATTTCCGTTACTCTTGGCACTCAAATCCCTTGATAATGTCGTATGGCTGATCAAGAAGGAGAGCGATCTGCATAAGAATGCCAAGTTTTCAATTCGAGAAATCATCGTAGTTCGTTTGGCCACCCCTGGAAGTACTGGGCAGAGTTGGGATCGAGAACATGGTATGCGGATGAGCCAGTTCGATGTGATTGCCTCCGATTATGCCTATGTCAAGTCCAATCTCCATCTTACCCTGAACTCTAAGGATGCGTTGAGGAATCGTAGTGCTCTACCTGTGGCCGTGGCAACCGCGTTGGCTTCCAAGATCGATCATCCGGCCACGTGGGACCAGAAAATGTACGACAAGGTCATGTGCTATGGCGTTAATATGTGCAAAAACTGCTGGGAACCCTGTGGGGATCTTAGTAAGCCCATGGATCTTGACGACTTTCCACGACAGATTCGCATGGGTCAGTTTGTGGCCGAGATTATGCTTACTCCAAATGTTTACGAGGGCTGGTGGAAGTGTGTGCCCATGTACAAGTTCAACGATTTCCATCTGATGTTGGAGAAGGCTCTCGATCAGAACGATTATGTGATCTTCCAGATCAACAATCAGATGTACTCGCTGTGGAAGAAGACAGATTTCATCTACTTGATGGATCCATATCGCCACAATATAGTGGGTCGCATTTTGGAGGAGGGCGAGGATCCGAAAAGTGCCACGGTTCGCATGTTCGGCAATATGGATCGTCTGTTGAGCGTTTTCCATCAGATTCTACTGGAATCGAATCGATCGGCTGTTTTCCATATACACACGCTCCGGATAAGAAATATTACGGAATGTCCGCCGGGCACAGCTCCTGCCCTACTACCGCCAGATGAGGATGTGGAGGTTAGATCGCTCAACGAGAATATCCGTTTCGATGAGAACTACGACAAGTGTTTGCAGGAGCTGGGTGAGATCAGCGATTTCGAGGAGGATCTGGTCTCTGAGATCGAGCCCATTGTGGAGGTCAGTTCCTCGGAGGAGATGGTCGAGGAGGAGGAAGGCGGTGGCGGTGGTGCTGTCGAGGGTGGCGAGGGAGAGGAAGATGATGAGGATTAACCTGTGGCCAGTGGATATTTTCTTTACTGAACGAAGCAGCTCGAAATTGGTTTAATTTTTTAACGCCTCTAAATTTGAAATGGGTTACTGGATTTGCTATTTGAACAATAAATTGAATTATGTAATACAGAAAGCACAGTCGGTTATTCAATTGTTATTTTATACAAGTAGTAACACTATAGAAACATCGTTTCTGTGGTACATATTGCTCTGCAAGTCCCTGTTCAGTAGCGTCAATTTGTCACTTACAGCTTTTCTACATTCAACTTGGTCTCGACATGTTATCCTTTCCGCAGGACTTTTCTACCACCATTTTTAACAAGCGCGACACGAGGACAATGTGTTTGAGAATAGCAGAAAAACGAGATCTTGCGAGGGCGCGCGTAAAACATTTTGAATTAAATGTCACGTTGTCGGTGTAAAGTCGCTTGTTCAGCGACACAATGACAACAGGAGGATATCTGGCTAAAATAGTCGCAGGACGCGTGGCTCCTTGAAGCGTTTGGCATCTCTATGTTATTGCCACCACTCGACAAGCGATGGGCGGCAAGAGTGGGCGTGGTCCGTGTGTGTCATTAAAAGCAGAGCAGGTAAAGTGGTGGCAAAAAAAAACAAAATGTGTGATGCCAGCGGCCTGCTGAGGAGCCTAACCATTTTCCCATTTACCCAAGGATGGATATTCCGGGATGGAAAACAGAACGGAGAACGGAACACACTCTGGGGCATCAGTCACTTTGACAGCAGGTTACCTGTGCCACCAGTGCCACCAGTTCGCTGCGTCTTCTTCTTCCCATCTCACCTGTGCTTATTTGCATGGCTGACAACAGCTACATTGTTGTTGCACCCGTAGACATTTCTGTCTTTATTTTGCATTTTGCATTCGAGAGCTGGATTCTCGCTTCTACCCAGCTACGACAACATTTCACAAAAGTCGACAGCGCGAAATTAATGGAAATTTAAAAATTGCATTTTTTGACATCCGGCGGCAGGACGAAGGAGAAAAGGATACGGAAGTGACATTGTGGTCTCGCCTGTCGCTGAGAGATAATAGAGACGACGGGCTGAGTAAAATGGTTTTCAAGTTGACCATTTCTACTTTTCAGCGGGCTTTAACTGCTGCTTTTACCTTCAACCATTCAACCATTTCATTATTAATTAATTGAGTATTCGGCTTACCTGCAACGACAAAAACGAGAAGAGAAATTATAGTTAGCTTTGGTTTTATTATGCACATTTCATATATTTATTATAATAAATCGCATTCACTCAAATACAATTAAAATTTCATCAACTGAACAATTAAAGTGCAAAAACACTCTTTTTTTTGTGTTGTGGCACATCCTTTATGGGTTGTTTGAATTTTTTCGCTGTTTGCTGATTGCATTAATTTTTAATTTTGCGTGTAAATATCGTTCCACTGCTGCAAAATTGTTGGTGCAATTAATTTGTAGTTTCACTTGTGCCACGCCCCCTGCTCAACTGTGGTAATTAAACTACCGCGACTGCCACGCCCTCGCCGCCCACATGGCGTCATATGTCAGCGACAGCGTCGAACGACAAGCTATGCAAAACAAAACCCAGAAACCTCGAAAGAAAAGCGGAAAAAATAAAAACAATGTATGGCACTGGACACCACACACAGGACAGTTGTGGGAAAATTGTGTGTGTGGGGGAGTGTCGCAATTTTCCTGCTAAGTGCACATGATAAATTAATGATTGAAGGCCCGTGTGTGTTTGCCGGCAAATCGAAGGTAGACGGCACCTATGACAAAGTGATTAATTGCCAGACTGTGCCCCGAAGTGGGTGGGGAAATCAGGGCGTTGGATAACTAGAGCAGGCACATACTATATCCATCGAACCATCACATGTAATTTGTGCAATTTTTGACGTGCCAGGTCCCAAGAAACCTGGCCATGTAAATAAACCTCGGTTCTAACACCCCACCTCGACATGTTAAGTGGACTTCCCACTTTGGTCTTCCCACTTTTGGCTGCCACAAAGTCAAAGCACACGTCATTAGGGCACACATTTGAGAACTTCTGATTAATTGATTGGGCAACTTTTGTGCCTCGATTGTGGGGACTCAGAAAAATGTTGCAGTCGATTTTGTGAGATAAACAGCACTTGACGGCTGGCGAAAAGAAATTCAAATACAATATAACGTATACGCAATGTTGCCGTAACAATGACATATAAAATGAATATAATATTAAGCTTGCTTTTAAAATTATAATTTATAAATTTAAGACATCAAAAAGATATATAAAGTTACAAGTTGGAATCAATTTATTAAAGCCGAAGAAATTTATAGTTAATCCCCAAATCAATATTATGTAGTTTATTATTCTCAACTTTTTTGTATGCCGCTTTAAAAACAAATGGAACAATTTTACATTTTTAGTTCAACACAAAAACCAGGACCACAAATACTGTATAAAACAAATTTACATTAACTGACAACGACAGTTACTATGTGTAAACCATGGATACATGCAAATAATTCCCACTGCAAATGCAACAACTTTGACAGCAACCAACAGCAACAGAACCACAAACTTTGCGATTTTGCAACCGAATCAATGTGCAACGGGAAAAGTTTCAGGCCAAAAACTTGGAAACCCTTTTACCCTAACCCAAGGGCATTCGAAAATAAAGTTTGGATTTAGGAAATTTAACAATTAATTCAATTATAGAAGTATCGTAATATATTTAAAGACATTTAAAAACGATAGGTAGCCCTACGACTTTTATAATAACAGAATGTTGAAGGCATAAAAAACAGTATCTCTAAGTGCATTAAAGCAATCAAAATAAAATCCATTAAACACACTTAAATATATCGATTTGAACAGGTGAAAACCATAGCCTCATGCTCCATTAGGCAGCAATGTTGCCTGAGGCAGAAATGCGTTTAAAGTATATTGCATTTTTATGCAATAAATTCTAGTTTGGTTGAAATTAAAGTCGAATCAAATCGTTGTTATTAAACGTTTCTACTCTCTGGAGGGAAAAAAATGTAGAAAATCCAGCTAATATGCAAATGTTTGCTTTAACCTGCAGGCGGGCATAAAACAAATATCCCAAAGAGTTTCATAGATACAACAAAACATAGAAGCATACAAAAAAAAAAAGAGTGGAAAACAAAGCAGGAATAATAACGAGTTTTATGGGAAGGATTTACATACATGTATGTATGCATGTGTGTGTTTGGTGTTTGCATGTGGAAGGATATAGCTCCCACAACAACTGCAATTGCAGCTAAAAGAAAACTCTGTTTCATGTTTTTCTTTTTTTATTTTTTTTGCGCCACCACTTCAGTGGCTACAATAACAAGGAAACCGTCAGACGACTGTTCTTTGGCCATGGCATCATCATCTTTTCGAGTCCTTTGGCATGTTGGCCATAGAATCCTGGCCGCAAAAAAGCGGTCCCGCAATCCACTGTCCCTGCAAAGTCAACGGTATTTGCATGTAATTAAATTTTCCACTCGGCAACTGCTAACTGCAGCTGCTTTCTCCTATTTGCGCAGAACTGAATAAAAAGTGAAGTCCAGTTTGGTGGTGGCACTGCACGAGTTTTTCCCCTGTGTTTTCAACTTTTTTTTTTGGATCGGAAGGTGACCTCTTCATGTTGGCCAGAAGTTCTGCCATTTAGTTTGTAATGGCCAAATGAGCAAAAATGGTTATCGAAACTGGACGTGAAGAATACAAATGTGGGAATCGCAATAAAAATTTTCGGTAAGAACAATTGTGTAAGAAAATGTCATAAAAATGTAAAAGCAGCCATTTTAGGTAATTGAATATATATCTTGTCTTAAAATAAATTGAAGACAATTGTTTTATTTTGTAGATGTGGAACACAATATTCTATTGCTATTGCTAGTGGACTTTAAACAATGCTACTATATATAAATAGTTAAGTTAATTGATTGCTGATTACTTCTTGTCATCTCTAATACGAGTAACTCTAATACACGCAACTCTTTTCCAGATTCGTATCTCAAATTGAATGGGAGCTCATTGCCAATGAAGTTATTACTTCTTGTCATCTCTAATACGAGTAACTCTAACACACGTAACTCTTTTCGAGATTCGTATCTCAAATTGAATGGGACCTCATTGCCAATGAAGTTTTTCCCCCTGACCTTTGACCCTCAATCGTGCGAAATACAATTTTCAATTATCGAGAGATCTGTGCAATTTCCCTGCCACCCCACAAACAAATGCAAATCAATTTCCCGGCAAGGAGCCAGCAAGGCAATCAACTCGCCAGCAAAAGGAGACCAACCAGCGAAACAATGCCAGCAAAAACGGCCAATAAAAATAAGCCAAAAATATAAACAACAATTGGCTAGAGGCAACCGCAACAGCAGAACAACACAAACATTTCACATGCGAATCAAATGTGGGCGTGGCAGCAGGGGCTGGCCAGGAGCTAGATTGAAGTACAGTAAACATTTGGCCATTTTGCCGAATGAACTTTTTATGAGGCCAAGCGAAAAACATAGCAGCGTGGCAGAAGCCAACAGCTGAAAGCTTATCCCTGCTGTACAATTTTCTTGGCCACACCAATTTAATGCTGCTGGCTCAGCGGTGGGCGGCAACATACCGAAATGAGCTGAATCGAATTCAATTCCAACGAAATACACCACATAAAGCAAAAATTTCTATTAAACCAAATGGTTGCAAGCGCATAATAAAAGTCAAAGAAAAGGAAAACAACGGTGCAAATTATTGGGGGTCAAAAAAATAGGAAAGATAGCTGCCAAAACTGATAGACAAATATAGAACTACATTTATGAATAAAGTATTCTGTTCTGTGATATCAAGGACAAGCAACTTAAAGCAAGTGATGATGGTGTATCACCTGGGAGCTAGTTCGAATCATCAACAAAGTAAGTTTTATGCTCATTAAGTATAAAACTAGGATATGCGAAAATTCGATCGGTGAGTGGCAGCTGGCTCCTCACCAAGATAGACAAGTAGAAAATGTACTGCAGACCACAAAAATAAACAACTTCGCTCACAGATACACACGCACACGTTTGGGGGGGAAAAACGCACTTAATGAATAAGGTGTAGAAAGAAATGTAAACAGATACTTAACCTCCAGCTAAAGAAAGGCTACAAACGAAATAAAAATCAACAGAAGTGAGATTAGGGGTGTGTGCGTGTGCTGTGTGTATCTGTGTGTGTGAATATGTATGAAAACAGCAAAGTAAAGCCAAATGAAATAAAGGAAAATGTAAGCAAATAATAAAAGGAAAACAGCTAACAGCTAAGCGCTTTTCCTTTCCCCGCCAGCAGTCGAAAAACCTCAAAGACCAACCTCGGAAACCACTTGGACATGAAAACGAACTGAAGGTGTGTGTTTATCTATGTGTGCGGTGTGCGTATATGAGCACCTTAATGAGAGTGTCTGTGTGGGTTTTCCAACATATAATTAAGTGTCTGGCAAAGCGCAGCAAAGTCACGTAATTCTATTTAAGATTATTTAATAAAAAGCACACGATGAGAACAGTTAATTAACATTTTCCCTCGGCTTTCATTTGCATTTGTCTTGTTCCCATTCACTCAAAGTACGTACTACGTGGCGCATGAGTAATGTCCAAAAGTTGCAAATGCTTACCATTGCCACTAAGTTTAATTAATTACTTCGCTGCGGAATATGATTTAATAAAAACCGAAAATTTGAGTAATTTTTTATACTAACACCTCCCAATTTAATTTTGAAAGCCTACAACGAGGCGTATACGTAATATTTACTAGTCATCTTAAATTTGACTACTATTAGTCTCTCCCATAATATAGTTTTTAAGCGTCAACCGTATTAGCATTAATATTTTATGGCATGCATTTATCAAAAGAATTAATGTTTGCCTTTTGCACGAATAAACCTCCGTTTTACTTTATATTTTTTCTTTTATCATGGCCATACATCAAATGGACCTCTAATCCAGAACGGAACTCTGAAATTGAATTTCAAACTGTTGTAATACCATCCGCACTCATATCAATGTCACATCTTTTCCGCCTATGATTTATGCTTGCATAAAAAATTAAATATAATTCCTTTATGCCCATTTCCTGGTGGGCAATTACACGAAGGGGAAAAAAAACCGACAACAAATGAGAAATATGCAAATTTTTGAAAGCTACCATAAAAAGGTAGATAGGACTCACGAAAAATTCGTTTTTGTGTTTGTTTCACCGCAAAATGGCAATTTATGTGCATAAATGTATATGCATAAAAAATTCTGCACAAATTTTAATGATGTTCGCTGAAATATTTAATATATGGAGCACTTAAAAGCCACAAAAAAAAAAAACAAAAAAACGAAAAAATAAATGAAATTCCGTGATGTTGAAAATATTGTAAATATTTCATAGACAAAAGAGGGGATTCTTTGCTTATGGATAAAATATTTACAAATAATTATGGCTGCTAACCATTTTTGGGCTTTAAACAAAATGAACACAAAGTGCAACGATTTTAATTAATTCAAATGGCGGGGAAAAAGTGTGAAATTCCCACTTGCATGCAAATGGCAAAATAAATGGGCGTGGCTGGCATTTGAAGAATGTCAATGCTACTCTTGTGTGTGCTGAAGCCAAAACAATGCCAAATGGGCCAACAAGTCAGGCCAATTCCACTCGGCTCAAGTCAAGCGACACAAGCGGACAAGTTGGCCAAAAACTTGACCAACTTGGATGGGCGCTTCAGCCCAAGTGGGCGGGGCCAAATCGTCTGTAACAACCTGCAGTCAGTTCGAATCCATCAAGGTAACCACCACACTACCCCATCCATCTCCCCTTCCACTCTGTTTGATTGGTTTATGTGTTTGATTGGCAATTTCTAAAAATAAAACAAAAATTCTCTATAATAAAAAAAGTATTTTTCTTGTGTGTATTGGTCTGGTCTGTTTGCCACTTGATTGCGGTTTTAGACTTTTCCACTTGTTAAGTCTCATTCCGCAGACGAGTTTTGCTTTGGCTTTGGCTAGTCGACTCCAGTCGCATGGAGTGGAGCGGAGTGAATAGCGGCGACTGACGTTCGAGTTGCAGTTGCCTCCTCTTCAGGCTTTAATTTAGAACGCTGAGCGTTGAATGCGGCCGCAGAGGCGCAAGTGGCACGCAGCCGGAGAAAATACAACAAATGGGTCGAATGTGTAGTGCCCTGTGATTCAAAGGAAAAAGCCAAACAGTCAGAGCTAACACATTCCAGCGGTTGTGTTCAAATATTAATATACAATATATTTGTATATTATTTTCTTATAATATATTACGAATATTTACAATGCATTTCCAAACTAATATGCCCCCGTGATCCATTGCCTCGTGCGAGGCATACAAAGAAAGGAAAGAAGCACAGATAGACGGCGTTCAATAGGCAACCAGACAGATAGAAAGAGACAGAGGCCAGGCATGGGTGCAGGTTTTCAGGGGGTTTCTGGGGGGTTTTTTTTTTATTTTACTGTGGTCTTAAAGGGGGCGAGCAGGGCCAGGAAAGACGGTGCAGGCAATGAGCGTATAAAACAAATTGCATATCGCTGCAGAGGAACCTCTCAGTAACAGAGACAACAAGAGCAACAAAAACAACCTGCAATAAAATAAATGAAAATGCGCTTGGAAAAAGCATTTCAAGTGCATTTCAGGGGGTTGGGGGGGAAGTCGGTGGAAAATCAGAGGGGAGGGCGGCAAAAAGTGGGGGAAAGCGACGCATTAAAGCACGGCCAGACTGAAAACTCAGACCCGCAGACCCAGACGGTTGTCTATTTAAACAGTCTGCAAGTGGTGGGTGGGCCAAAAACGTGCTGGCAGAGGGGGTTGGGTTCGAAAGGGGCAAGGGGCGAGGGGGGAGCTTTGGCTTTCGAGAGGCAGAGGGAGATGGAGATATGGCCGTAATAGATGGATAGCCTGGGCCCAAAACCAGAATCGACCGAAAAGCCAGCGAGGCATGCAATTGTTTTAGGCCTTAAATAACTGTATTTTCCGTTCTGTTCAGTTCCGTTCCCTTGGCCATTTTCGGTCGTTTGGCGCTAAGTGGGGGGAGGTCCCTATATCCCCAACCTCCGAACTCTCTTCCCCATATATCATCTATTTTACCCCCGTGCTGGCGGAGTGAAAGGGAGGCAAACACTGGGTAAAATTGCACATGCAAAATGTTATGGCATGTAATTGATGTCATTGTATCATTGCATGGAATGCATCGAAGACATGGCATATGGATATATAGATACGGACATTGATCGTGCCCGTGATTTATGGTTCGTTAACTTTCACCCTGTCGCAGGCACAGGCCGCCCACAAAAGACGAAAATAAAAAGGCATAATGAACATTTACCATGTGGTATAAGGTGACAATGGAATAAGTGGCCCTCGATGTTCGGTTGGCTGCCCGTCGATTATAACGGAAATTGATGGCGGTTATTATGGTCATAATTACGCTGGACTAAAGTGAAAATTCGGCGAGATCTCTGGGTGGTTTGTGACAGCATCAATAGTTGATTTAAGTTGCATTCCACATAATTTAAAGAAAAGTTATAAATGAACATTTAACAACAAATTCCGTTTAGTTAGGATGATGATTTTCAAACATTTTGATTATCTATTGATAAGTTAGCAAAATATATATAAAATATATAATTTAAAGTGTAGCCAATTAGCATCTGTATTTTGCATTCCGTGATAAGTTTGTAAAGCGCTGTGGAAATTTGTGTTGCAGTTGTTAAACATTTACCACATTTTTTACACTCCAGTAAAAATACCAATTATCGTTCCAGCGCAACTAATTTTGAAAATTTAAGCACTTTTTTTTTTTAAATGGCTTTACCAGGATAAAACGTATATGCTCTAATAGTTTAACCAGAATTTCATAAAAAGCTTGCTCAATTTCAACTTCACATCTATGCCATTCAGACAAATGGCAAACTTTGTGGAAATGGATCCAAATGAATCACGCGTATGGAATGTGAAATCAATTAAATGGAAATAGAAAAAAAGAAGGAGGACTTGGTCAGAGGGAGAGATATCTACGTATAGATAGATAGATTGAGAGAGCAGCGATAAAAAACCAGACAATGACAATCTCCCGAGAGGCAAAGAGGCAACTGCGGATGCGGACAAAGAAAAGTCCGTGAGCAGGTGCATTGACTGTCAAGCTCTAAACGCATTTCACCCCCCTCTCTGCATCTACCGTGGAAAACCCCTTTGGGCCAACTCAGCTCGGCGTTAACTGGCTTTGGCTTTGGCGCTGCTAGCTTAGCCATTCCATTCAGAGAACGAGGCGAGGCTAAGCGGATGCATTAGACGGTGTTGGATGTTGGACAACGGCAAGCGGAACAACGCCAAAGGAAAAAACGCAATAAAGCTGAAAAAAAAAAACAGGAAAAAAGCTTTGCAGAAAAGTGAAAATTCACAGAGGGGGGAAAACGGGGAGAACTGGTTGCGAATGGGGGGAAGGAAATCGCGAGGGGCAGAACATCTTCCAATGACGCGAAGCAAAGGCGTTTCTAACGGTTCAACAACATTGAAGTCGGGTCTCGAACAAAGATATATATAGGTATAGGAATGCGCCTCTATAGCCTCTATCCATCTATCTTTCTTTGTCACTCTGTTTCCACACTTTTGCTTGAGCATGTTCTCTTTGGTCTCTGGCAACTATACCCGCCTCAAAACACGATTCCCTAACAATGGCCATTAGCAATCTGCAGACTGTTGCAGATGTACCATCAGCAGCAACTTTGTTGCTATTTCTCTGGTTCTTGCTGTATTCCGATAGACAGTCAGTCCATCCAAGCGAATAGGCGACAAAAACTTGCTGCCGTAGTCATCGAAATTGCAGACGTCTGATGTTCAGCGTTGTCGTCGCACAACGGGGTGTATGAGTGTGCTTATTAGTAGGAAAGTAGATAGTGGTTGCAATAGGAGCATTTTCGATACACAAGGAACCCAGAAAGGAACACAATACAATAGACAGGAACTTAGAAACTATATATACCATTTAACAAGGACAGTTGGTTCATATTAATAAAGGATTCCCTTGATAAATGGTAGAAATCAAAGAGTAATCAAACTAAATTATCCCCTTAAAAAGATTAAAGCACTCTATTTCACATTTTAAAGATACATATCAGCGTGCGCTTCTATGCCTTCGTTTGCGCATGAAAAATTTTCAAAATTATTTTTGCGGTCGTTGCCTTTGTCAACTCATCAGCATCAGTCTTTTGCATTTCCCTGCGACCAACTAACTTCCAGCATTCGTTAGTCACAAATTTTCCCAACTTCGGCTAGTTAACAATTTTCATTTCCCTTCCCTTCCCGCCATTTACCCGTTTCAATACTCCGGCAATTTGGTTACACAGAAGAGGCTTTTGTACAATATTCAACATGTAATTTATTTTAATTAACCAACTTGACAAAGACAAACAGCGAAGATGAAGTCAGAGGGAGATAGAGTCATTAAGAAGAGTTGGAAATGAAATTTCATTTATTCATAATTCAATTAAAAATTTAGCAAACATTAAATTAACAACTTGATTAGCGCAATTCACGAGAAATTTAATGGGATTAGGCAGGCAGAATTTAATTTAAGTCACAACGTACAGTAATTGCCATCAAAATAGAAGCACCCGCAGGAGCCGCAGCAGCTGGAAAAGTGATAAAGTAAAGGGGAGGCGCGGGCGGAGGAAAAGCGGCAGAATCAACAGCGGCAGCGACAGACAAATTATGAAGCTGGCAATAAACTTCCGCTCAAAATTAGCGCAACTTCCTGGCAAGCCCCAAAAAGAGTGCCCCCCTCATCCCTCCCCACCACCAGGCCACGCCCACGACGCCCCCGCCAAAAATACGCTGAAATGCAAAGGCAACGCGAGTAGGCGAATGGCGATGACGCTGACAGCGGCGATAATGATGATGGGAAATGGGACGGGTGGCGGCAATAGAATGGCAGGGGGTGGGGGGAAGGTGGGGGTGGTGTCGCGTTGGTGTTGGCACGTCCTCAAACTGTTGCAGTGATTCTGCAGTCGCGAAATGGGAAAAGCTTTATCGCGGCATTGTGATAGTGTTCTACACTGAAAATAAAACATTTGCCCACTACAGAAAGGAATATTTTAATCACATTACTAAAAAATATAAAAAATATGACAACTTTTAATCATTAATTTTGTTTATTAAAAAATAATACAATTTTAAAATCAAATCAATTGTAAATACAATTTTAAAATCAAGTTTGAAACTTGTTAGACTTATTTTTTTAGTGTACCCCAATTAGTCATAAAAAGTTTATTAATAGCGCGTGAATAATAGCTAAATAGACTCTGTTACTTATTCAATTCACTAATGCAGCTTGTAGCTATACTCTAATCGCCTGTGCGAAACACCAGTATTAGTTATCGCCTAATAACTTTTACTTTCGGCTTACAAACTGGACATTCCCTTTCCCAAAATATTTACCTTTTTGAACTTTTACTTTTGTTTTTCAGTCGCTAAGCGTTGACTCAACTTGTTGGGGAGTGGCCACCAAAAATGTGTTCTGCTTGCTTTTGGCGTGTATTTAGCTTGCTTCGCTCCTCTTTTATTTTTGGAATAGGTGGCAATCCTGGCAGACAAGCGCAGACATGCACACACACAGAATCACACAAACACAACTTGAAACTTGCACGTAAAAGGAAGCTTTCTTTCTTAAATTCCTTATTTTATAATCAACAATTTGGATTTGTTGGAAGTAATTACACTAAATAACGAATATTTATTATTTAAGCATTATGGAAAAGCCGGAAAATGGGAAAATGCCAGTGCAAACACAGCAACAACACGCGACGCAAGTACAAACAAATGTGGCGGCTGAAAAAATCGATAAATTTGTCGGTGGCGCTGGCGTCGACGTCGGCGCTGGCAGAGCAGCAGGGGCGTCGTCAAAGGGGGCGGGGTTGTTTTGGTCGAAAAGGGATGTGCAATTGGATAGGGGTGGAGGGGGGTTGGGGATTTCAGCCAGACATTGCCGGTTGCCATTCATTATTACTGCCGTTGTTGTTGTTGCTGCATTTGAATCAAAGTTCAAAGTTGCACAAAGTTCAATTCACTTTTTACCCTCTCTATATCCGTGCTTGCTTGCAAATGATTTTCTTTTAACAAATTATTTAGATTTTTCTGCACTGTCAA
The DNA here is from genome assembly GCF_016746235.2 of Drosophila teissieri. Lineage (NCBI taxonomy): Eukaryota > Metazoa > Arthropoda > Insecta > Diptera > Drosophilidae > Drosophila > Drosophila teissieri. Next base: position 5,578,370 of record NC_053031.1, on the reverse strand, counting down.
AGTTTTTTTTTTGGTTTTTTTGCAATTTTTGCGCGCCCGTTGGAGTTGGTTGTTGTATGTTTGTTTGTTGGCTCTTCACTTTGACTGCTTGCTGCTCTTCCCGTGTCTGGTCTTGTGTGTGTGTTTTTTGGGGAATTTCTCCAATTTCAATTCGTTTTCGTCTCGTCGGCCCGAGCAACGAAGTTCAACTAATTGCCGAACGTGCTCTAGACTCTGAATCTGAAACTGAAGTCGAGCCTCTGCCGGCGTCGCGGTCGCTCTCTGGACAGCGCTGCGTTGCATGTGAGTCGAGACTTTGGCTTTTATTACCCAGTACTCGACGTGTTACGGGGTATCAGAATTACTTTGCTTTCTGAGATATACCACAGATAAGTTTGTCAAATAAGTAGGTACTTGAAGAGAAAGTTTTCTATTAAAAATTGAAACTTTTCATCAACAGAATCGAAAAAATCCTTAAGAAAACTTTGTGGATATGAATTATTCGAACGAAATATATAATATATTATATTAATTTTCGTTAACGGGTATATTTCAGTCGTAATTTTGCAATGCTAGTGTGTCTGTCGGTGTTTTTTTACTGTTATCGTTTGGCGCTCTCTCACATGCAACTCCAGTGGAGCCAAAGGTGCAAAGGCGGGGGAAATAGTGGCCAAAAGCGGGAGGCAGACCAGCAGGTTTCCCTTGGCTAGACAAAAGCAGATGTTGTGCACCGAGAATAATTTCAAAGTAGTAGTTTCAGTTGATTGGATTTGCTATATCTGAATAGAATTAAAATGAAATCGATACATCTTTTATATTATAGAATTGAAATTATATACTTGAGAATAGAAAATTCTTCTATAAATAACTGCCAATACTGCTAATAATAATAATAATTCTTTATATTAAAGTTCCCATTTCTGCTCATGGTAATTTTAGATTGGAAAGTTCCCATTTCTGCTCATGGTAATCTTAGATTGAAAGTTCACATTTCTGTTCTCAGTGTAAAGTTGCCGGGCAAGTTGCACTGCGCTCTTGTGTTTTGTCTGTCTCTTCTGTCTGTCCGTCTCTTTCTGTCTGTTTCTTCGGTCTCTTTCTATTGCCGGTTCGTTGCAAATATTTTGCCGGCCGCTCCTCAGTCGCTGCTACGGCCTCTGCCGCAGTCGGCGTCGACGTCGACGCCAGCGTCAACTGCAACTGAGAATCGAGAATGCGACTGTTATTCTGTGGAGCGTGGCTTTTGTTGTTGCTTGCTTTTATTATTGCAACTACTGCTGTTAGTCATTTTCTGTTCTATCGAATTGATTGTTGTTGCGACTGGAACTAGGAAAGTTTATCCAAGAAAATGTTAGATTCCTCGAAAAGCCTATACGGTTTTGTGGTCTAGGCAAATAAACCAGACAGATATCAGTTAATCATGTTGGTTTTATGCTAAAGCAATTTTAGGCATTATGTGGTATTATGGATTTCCTGTTGTTAATTTATTCAATACACTCGCATAATTTCATGTGGTAAAATTACATGCTCTACATGGTAATGTAGTAACTTCGGAAATATTATTTTTTAGATGTTAATCAATTTAAGCTCCACACAATTTCACACGACATTAAAGAGCGCAATAAAAACCAGACCTAGCCCATAATAAAAAAAACTTCCATAAAATTCGCATAAAAATAATAAAGCTCTTGCCACATAACTCCCTAATTTATGCGAATGCCCCTCCCTCAAAAGGTGTCAACTTTATGATATAATCCCAGCGAACATGAAGCTAATCCCCAAGAAACCTAAACTTCATTTACAACTGGTACAGACCAATTTTATGCTAGGCAAAGGCCAAAAAACTTTTTGGTCAGATCGCCAATTATTAACAACTTGCCAAGAATCACCCTTGTTAAGAAAACCACAATGGCGCAAAAAAAAAATAAATAAAAATGTGAGCAAACGAAATCGAGAAATTTCTGTTTTGGGGCAATAAAAATCTTGTACAGAAATGGATGGGGATGACTTGAACTTATATCGAGAAAAGTTTCGAGTTCCCCCTTTTGGGCAAGTTCAAAAGGGAATTTGTCGGCATTTCAAGAGTTGCGGTTTAATTGCAGCCCGGGAAAACTTTTGGAGGCAGTGGTGGTGAAAATTCTGTTGGCAGTTGCAGTTGCAAGTTGTTTGAGTGGCAAGCTTGGTGCTTTATTAATTAACCATGAAAATGACACCAAATGGAAGCCCACTAGCTGTCTCCTACTCCAAAAAGATTTCCACATGTCAACAGCAGCAGGCGGCAAAAGGAAATCTCTTGTCTGCAGACGAGAACTCTCAACTTAAAGCCACAAACTTTTCCCAAAGTCTTTGCTAGAACAAATAGATATAAAAAAAAAGATGGCAAAAATTAATGCGCGTGTAAACGCAGACAGAAACAAGAGCGAAATGGTCTTATAGGAAAAGCTGAAAAAGTTTCAACAAAAGAACTAATGCCAAAGGACAAAGCGCCAACGAAACTGAAACCAAACAAAAATGTTGCTAACGAGTAGATAAAATAAATACATCATAAAAACACAAACAAGAAATCAGTATCAAAAACAAAAGGAACAATAAAACGAAATCACCGAAATCGGGAAAGAAAACGTTGATTCTTTTCAAGGATCCGAGTCTTAAATTCTCTTTCAGCGCAAATGTTCTGGTTTTCTATTTAATATTGCGGTCCACAGTTCGGTGTTAATTTGGCTGTGCAAATACTGTCTTTTCAGTTTGTTTTGGTTTTTTTCCAATCAATCTAACTTATTGGCCAACTAAACTTGTTATTGGTTTGTGGTCAAATTTTGCAATGTGGCGAAAAATATTAAACAGATTTAATGGCCTTTTTTGGAGTTAAGCTGACCATATACAATGATGGCATTGGCTATTTTATAAGGCATGTCATTAAAAAAAGAACTGCTTAACACTGGTATTATGCAATTCCTTTCAAATGTAATAAAAAAATAAATATGTACATTTAAAGCACCATCATAATAATACTATTTTATGTATAGATATGTATTTTATACATGATTCCCTTAATGATCAGACTGTGCTAATAATATATTATACAATTTGTGTACAACGTTTAGGGCAATTAAAAATATATGTTTCCCAGATGGGAACCCAAAGATTAAGTAATGCCCAGTTGTAAGGATAGAATGTCTGGGTAAAAAACTAGCAAAAATAATTTGCAGTAATACGTCACAGCAGGCACATCGGCAGTCCTAGAAAGAGAGGGACAATGTGTGGTAGACAGAGACGGAAGCGTGGGAGTGGGACTGGGGCCAAAGGCAAGCAACTTTTGCAGTTGGCTCTGCCGCTTTTTAGCCAAATGCCAGCGAAGGCCGTTCGACTGACAAAAGTACCGTAAAGCGAGCCAAAGGCTCCCAACAGAGCGAGTGAGAGGGGGATTAAGTGCGAGAGAGAGAGGGAGCGAATTTCAAGCATCCTCCAATGACCAAAGATAGGTTAGCGTTTTTCTTTTTTTTTGTCTATATCTTATGGCTAAAACCTGACTGCAAAACATGGCAAAAAGAAACAAAACTAAAACGGAATGTTGCTTGACAAGTCAGCAAAGTCACACGGTGGGCCCAGGGGGCTTTGCGGGGGGTGGGGCTAGGGGGTCCCAGTGGGAGGGGGGTGGCAGGCGGGATTGCTAGAGGAGCATCGGAAGACTTAGCCAACCATGTCGGAAGCTCCCCAGTTCTATTGCCTTTCAGTGTATCTTTTGAAAAGGCTGGATTTCTCTGTTTCGTAGATTATCGCTTGCTGTTTTTTTTTGTTTTCCGTTTAAATATTTTATTAATTTTCTGTGATTTTAATAAAATAGATGCATAGTCCATATAAGTACTAGTTCTAATAAATGATCAAGGTTGCAAATCAGATAATAGGATCTTAAAATGCATGGTTTTTTTTATATATTTAGCGTTTTAAACTAACACTTTAGCTTTTCCTAGACCCAATTCCACAGAATTTGTGTGAAAAGAGGAATGCAAATTTTATGGTCAGCGCGGTAGCTTTTTCTCCTTTTAAAGAAAACTAGTAAACGGATATTGGTTGGAAGCCCAGAACCTTTTGCCCAGTATATATCCCATATACGATGCAAATCAGCAAAGCTTCAAGTTGCTGGGTTTGCGGTAGAATTCCGGCAAAGAGCCCTCATTTCAGACGTATGTACGTACGAATACAGGGAATGGTTGAGTGGGGACGCAGCAGAAAGCGACCCCTAAGCATTTGCCGGGCCTCTTTAGATAGGTGCCCCAATCGGGCTCCCCTCGTAAACCTACCCCCATCCGAGCATTCCCAACAACCGCTTGACAAGTAGCTTACAGCCAACGAAACGGCGCGTTTTATAAGCTAACCTCTACTAGAGCCCCACCCACTTGCAGCCCACGCCCCCATATATAGTGCCATCATCAAGGTTACACACTTACACTGCGATACGCACATATGCGGCCTGTAACACTAACACACACGCACAACGGGCTTTGTTATTACGTCCGGAGGAGGGCTCGCTTTTTTTTTTCCGTTTTTTTTTCTTATTTTGCCCCGTACAGCTCTTAACCGTCAGTCAGTGGCTTAGTCAGCGGGGAGCCATTCGAAAAGGTGAGAAAATATATGTGTATCGCCGGAAAAAGTTAAACAAAGTTTAGGTGCACAAACTTCAAATTCGTTGGGGCATCGGCTTATAAAGTTTGCACAGTACGAAAAAAATTAACCATAAGTATGCGGGTATATCGTTGGGTAATTTCTAAGAGCTTTAAGGGCGTGAAAGCATAAAACTTAAAGGAATACTAAAGCAGTTTTGAGCATATTATTCAGTATTAATGATAAAAAGTTCTTTGCTCGTAATAGTAGTAGTAGAATTTTTGTAGTGTTCCCCTTTTAGGACCCACATCACTGTTAAGCCCCCAGCACCATTTCGATCATTACGCATGTAAAGAATCCTTGCACATACGCGCTCAAACACACTTACACACACACACATATACACACGGGGCTTTAGTACACACACCTGAGGACATGTAAATATGTTTGGCTACTGTGCGTAGCCAAGGTATAAACTCATTTCGTGCAATTTCACCTTTCTCTAATTTTCATGTTCGCTGGCATTTCAGTGGCCAAGCAGTAGGTGGTGGAGGAGGGGGGGTCCTAGAAGGATGTGGCACGTGAAAGGATAGGGGTTTTCGGGGGAGGCGGTAAAGACCGCACGGCAAATAGCCCAAAATGGTGACATTGTTGTTTAAGGCTGGGGCAAGGAAGGCAACGCCGCACCTAAATCATGGACACAACCAGCAGCATCAGAAAGAAAGGAGTTACCTCCCACCTAGTTGCCTAGTTGCCACCCCCTTTGACACGCCGCCACTGTAAGTGGCTATTGAAAAATATCCACAAGCAAAAATCTCACTTGCAGCCATGGAATTACCACACCACAAAATCCCTTTGAGCACAGCCCAAAAATGTGTCGTTTTCTAGTTATTTGAAGTCGCATTTCGGAATACCATCTAGTGGAAGCATTTTAATTTATAGCTGACAGCCAAAACTCATAAAGAATTGTTCAAGAATTAGCCAAATATCTTTCATTACTAAATGATGCCCCATGTTGTGAGTAAATGCATTAAAGAATTTCATTAAGTTCCTTGCTGTGCAGCTTAGGATTTACACAAACAATAAATAATAATAATCAGGCTTTTAAGAGCTGTTGTGGCTTATTACTCAGATACATTTTTTCTCAATTAATATTTTTCAGTTTGATTAATAATTTCAGTCTGAATATGTGTTTAAAAAATAAATAGATTTTTGTAAAAACAAGTACAAACTCTTATTCTAAATCCTGGCAAAAATCTTGAAAAAGCATGCAACCCTTAAATGGGAAAAAACGATTAGTCTGCTTAGCTGTGGGCCATCCCTCGAGTACTAACTAGTTGCCTCTAATAAATGGATTTTTGCCTCTGGCCCAAGGGATGTACTCATGTTCTGGTGTTCCAGGGACCAAAAGGCAGCCAATGGAAACCTTAACATGATTAATGTTGTCGAGTGCGGTCTGTTCGGTAGGTAGGGCAAGTTGGTACGAGCATAAGCCTGGCCTGATGTATTTTCATGGCTTGCATTAAAAATACATGAAATTACATGCAGGCAATCGAAGTAGAAGGACCACGTCCATCTCAACAAGTTTCAATCGATTTTCCCCCCGCGTGCGTATTGAACATACATATGTATGTGCGGTTGTGCGATGGGAAAAATTATGAGCGATTTCAACCGTAGCCGAAAAATCTCTGTCGAAAAGTGTAAGAGCCCGTAACCGAGACCGAGATCGAGCCCTTGGTGTTGGCCATTAAAAATCCAAACATGCCATTGAGACAGAATGCGTGTCAGTCGGTACATGTGTGTACACGTGTGTGCATGAAAGTATCCTGCTGAGCCAGCCGTCGGATTCGAAAAACCGGAGGAGGCACTCTTGGGCATCCTCTCCGGCTCTCCGGTTACTGCCATTGGATTTTGGCCATTGGCCGTTGGATGTTGGCCGTTGGATGTTGGCCGTTGGATGTTGAATGTTGGGCTTTTTGGTCACGGCGGAGAAGGTGCGTGTCAGCTCCAATGGGGCTTCGGTTTCGGCCAGGCAATTAGCCTTGACAAATGTGCGGCCGGCAGTTTGGTTTAATGGATAATGTACCTGGACATGGTATGCGAGCGATGGCCACGATGCCGAAACGAAGCGATCGTCCCCAAAAACAAATGTGAATTTACTGGCCGAGACAGCAACCGCAGCAGAAACCATAGTGTAAAAGTACATTTTAAGCCTTAAATGTGCATCCGACAGGTTGGAAAATTATTGTTATTCTTTAGTGTACAAGAGGAATTTTCAATTTATGTCAAAATTTGTGGATTTTTCTTTCATGTTTTAAAGAGTCTGTTTATACGTCAATTACTTAACCAGTATTCAAAGTTATCTTCGATATGGATCTTGTTGTAAAGGTTGACTTACCTAAAACGAGACAAAAAAGGGAAAAATATTAGTTATAATTACATTAAGTAAGTTCCGATTCTAAACTATGATAAACTAGAAAACTGGTACCCCTTTTCAAGGAATTGCAACTACTTAAATACCTGAGACATCTTTTGCTCTCGGAAATATAAATGGATATATAAAAGTCACAAGATAAAAAAACTTGAAGAATCAAGTTGGCCAAAGAAATATTCCCATTTCCCTGGAATAATGTATTTGCAAGTGCCAACCGCAAGTTGAACGATACTTACGCATAAAAAGAAAATAAAAATCAAGCGAATCAGCAACAATTTTGCATCATAAGCGATGACATTAAAAGAGCGCACAGGATGAAGCAAAGGAAACAAAAAAAAGAAAAACTCTGTCAAGAATTTTTATGCCAGCGACAGGCGTGGAAGATATGAACTCAAGGCGCGAGATTCATTAAACTTTCATGGCCAGAAGCGAAACAGAGAACCCATCTGGCTAGCGGATATCTTAGCCAGGACGAGAAAAGGATTTGGGCGTGGGATTCATGTGGGGCGTATGGAAAGCAGCAAAGTTTATGTGGCCAAATGGAAAGTAACTGCCAATTGGCATATAACTCAACAACTGAATGCCACGCACAGCGACAGCCGCAAAAAGATACACAACTTCCAGAAGATACAAATCCCCGGGTGGAGCAGCAGATACATATTCTACATACATATGTATATACAGAGGCCGGCAGTTTTATGACTTGACTGGCGCCCAGTTTCTTCAACATTGAGCATTTTACGAGCTCAAAGGGACTGAGGGTTGAACTTGCCCTGCGAAACTCTCCTTTTGAGCTTGTTACCAACTTTCTTTTTGCTTGAGGAAAATGCCAGAGTGCACAAACTTCTTGCAAATTAGAGATGGAGAATCCGTTTTAATTGATGTGACCAAGTTCAAAAGTATGCAAAAGGCTCTTCCTCTAGCTGAATTCTATGGACGTGAGCAGCAAACGGAAATTCTTGAAATTATTCAAATGTCAAACCAATTTCTTTTCCTCAAAAGTGGTTTTATTCCCTAATAAACTGATTGGGAGTGCGAGAGGTAATGCAATCAATATCATTTTCTCTGAGAGGCTGTGTAAAGTTGTAAAGAATGAATCTATTTGCAATTGAATTCAAATTTTCATATTTGCGGTTATTTTGTGCACTAGAATATAAATATTTGAGTAAATGGTAGACACAAAAAACTAAAGTTATTTGTAATTATTTTTAAATAAAAAAAAAAGGTTTTAGAGTGTAAAATATTATTATAGCTTAACCCAGTGCTGATATTCATATCGAATTAAATTTGGTTTTAGAAGGAATGTGGAATCAAAGAAAAACATACAATTGATTAAAGATTTGAGACGGCATTTAATCCATTTGAGCGTAGTCCACAGACTGACCACCACAAAGGCGAGAACAACAATTGCAGTTTTATATAAATATTTGTAAAATTCCCTTGACAATTTCCATTTCAATTCCAATTCCATTAGCCTCCTGCTGGAGAAAAATCAACACAGCTGATGGGTTGGGATCGGTGGGATTTCGGAGGTCCTGCCAGCAAATAACGGAAGTGCTGATAAAAGGAGTCACAAAGGCATCCAGGATGTGGCAGCAAATGTTTCCGCTACACAATGGACGAAATGGCATCTAAATGACCAGGTGTTTTTTTTTTTTTTTTGAGGGGTGTGAGCGTGATTATCGCAACCATTTATAATCAGATTGCGGGGGGACAAACTCATCAAGTTTTAATATTATTGACAGACGATGGTCTGCAGTTCTTTTGGTATAACATCCCCTGCTTTCTATTCTTCTCTCGGATTTTATAGTGCCGTCTATACCTTATCGCAAATGACATAAAAACTTGGGCCAAAGTTTATGCACTTCTTGCACTTTGATGATGATGATGTGCAGGATGTGTCTCGTCCTCGCTTCCTCCTCGCCACTCTACCTCCTGAAATTATTCAATCGAATGACTGTTTGTTCTGGTTCTTTCTCTTTTTTCTGGTTTTACTTTGTGTGACCAGGTTACAACAAACAGACAACGAGCAGGCAGGAAAACCCCGAGCCGAATAGAAACCAAACCAGAACGCCTCATACATACATACACTATACCAACTCGCTTCTGTACAAACATTGTCAAAGTAGAAAAAAAAAAAATGAAGTGAGGTAGGGGAAAAATCTGAAATTACACACACTGTTCGGATGGTGGGGTAAAGTGGGAGGGGCAACTGGTGTTTGTCTTTCGTGTTGGGGGAACAAAAAAATATATATCAAGGCAAAGGCAATGGCAAAGGCAAATGCATTGGCTTGGAACTGACAACTCGGTTAAGCTAACAATATTTGAATAGTAAAACCCAAGGATAATGCATGAGTTGGTCAGGTTACCCTGACAAATCTGGCTAATGGCAGGTGAGGGGCCAAAGGGCGAGGGGGCGTGGCCCTGCAGCACTGCAATTATTATTGACATGCCCCCAAGCTGCCGTCCTTTCTGCTGTCTGTTTGCATAAAGTTGAGGTACACAAAATTCTTGAATTTCACACACCATTCGAAGATCAACAGAAGTTAAGGCCAGCAACTTTTGTCAGATATCGATGAGGTGGGAAAAAGCTCTATACATATGTATATATAGAATATAGAAAGATAACACATAGGTATTGATTAGTGATTGAGCAAAGTGCAGTATCATATTTTCCTTGCATATTTATAAACATGATCCATATGGCCTTCTGCATTTAATTCTTTAGAGCCTGATTTCAAGCATTTTAATGCAAATCTATGAAACCTCTGTTTTTTATACCTTCGAAATGAAGCAACCCAGCTCAGTTGCCAGCTCGATTCTTCATCTACGCAGAACTCATGACAAAAACATAAATTTCCTCAGAATTTTCTATCAGTGAGATGCGCATGTATAATGCATAAGGATCCATCATCAACAGATTGCAGCAAAGTGCGAGGAGTCAAGTGAAAAATTCCAATGAAAACGACCGAAATTATTTACAGCACGAGAGAACAGTGCGCAAAATGTGAGTGGGTAAATCCAAAAGCGGGCTGAATTCGAATTCTGAATTCGAGTGAACAACAAAGCAATAAAGTCAACGAAATTTGATGACGATTTAATAATTCAGAAATTTGTTCATCACAAACAGACAGCAGCTGTAATTGATGAGGCCAAAACCCGAAAAGAACAAAAAAAAAAAAAAAAAAGAGAAAAAGACGGAGTAAAATCGTAAAATATAAAATGCAAATAAAAATTGGTTTACATATAATATATCCTTCTACTATACGAGTATATGTACATATGCTCAATCGCCTGATAAACAACGCCGGATGTTCAATATTAAATCGTCATTGGGCATTAAAAATTAATGTTTATTTAAAAAGGCACAAAATCCGGGACACAATCGGCTTGACAAATTCGAGAACGCAAGACAGCGAGAACAACTGTCAAACAGATGAAAATAAATTAAAAAGAAAACAAAGAGAAAAACAGACGTAAAATAAACAGCAAAAAGTGGCCAAAATGAAAACAAAAGCGCGGGCAAGTGAAAACCGCGGATCTTGAAGTTAAGCAGCTTTCGGCAGGTGAAGGAAGTGAAATTCAGGTCGGGATTGTAATGCCATTAGCTTTGCGACTGCAAAAGGTCAGCGGTTAATGGTTAATGATTTCCCAGAAAAAAGGCAAATGAATGTAAAAAAAAAAAAGGTTGCTGATCAATTAACAAACACTGAATCGATGAACCTTTTTGGTTTTGCTTAATTTGTTTGACCCCTGAATATAGAGGAAGTTTCCAGTTTTCTTTTGTGCTCTCGCATTAATTTACTTTGTATACATTTCATTAACAACTAAAGCGAAAATTATCTCAAAAGGAGGAGTAAATTCTGCTGAGAAGTGGATTTTATCCATAAGCAAGTTTTTTTTTCTGCTGGCGCTTATTTAAATGAAAAGTAAATTTACAAAACGTGCGCAGAATGGCGAAAATGGTGGGACAAATGCAAAGGGTTAGAACAAAAACTCGGGTATAACAAAATATGTATATTTTTTTAACTTGACACAACGCACAATTTCGCGGGATGTTTTTTTGTTTTGTTTTTGTACATCCTCCATCTCTTAGGCACCCCACTCAATTTTCTTGTCTTCTTGGGTTATATATATTTTTTTTTTTGCCCGGCTTTGCTTATGTGCGCACAAAAGCGCGCTTCATTATTTTCGTTTCCGTTGCTCTTCTGTGACACGCACACACACCAGTGCATTACACACACACACCCACATAAATAAAAGTACGCACACACACATAAGCGAGAGCTTTGTAGGCTTTTCTCATTTTGCTTGTTCGCATGTAATTTAGTGTAAATTACTTTGAGTAGAAGCCCTCGCAATTTCATTCAACACACACCGAAACCCACGCATAGACATCCCCATTTGTTCAAAGAATACGCACACACACACACACACACAAATAAAGGACCCTACACATACATACATATGCACATGTCTGGAAGCCGTCGTCTGGTAGTATAATTTTTAATTGTATTTGCCTGACGTGTTATAAACGATATGAATTTATGCTACACCTTAAGTCTCACCCCAATTTTCATTTCCCCTCGTCGCTTTCACAATCTAGAATTTGTGTGAAAGGAAAATGGTTTTCTTTGTCCCCTTGGCGAAATGTCCTTTTTGTGTGTTAAAGAGGGCTATTTGAAAAGAATCCTGCTATATAGAATAATTATAGCTCTAATGTAATAAATATTAATTAAATTCAAATATGCATTAAACTTTTAATACGTCATGACAAAACTCAAAACAAATGAGATGCATGAATGTGAACTTTTGAATCCTTCTAAGTAGCGAGCAAATTTTCACCATTACCGCAACTTTAACTGCGTTAAAAGCTTTTCCTTGAGCTCATCTGCATAATTTAGGCAGCAATAAAAACACCGGAAAAACAACAAAGGCACGAAACAAACATCTGCGCCACATGGACGAAAACTAACGACGAAAACAGAAGCAAAAAGATGAAAATAGAAATGAAACAAATCTCTCAAATAATCCATTAATGCGTCTAATCCCGAGGAAATTTCCCATGCACAGTCAGTCGGCAGTAGTAGTCGTTTTTCCTCTGCCTTTTATATGCAGTAAGGTATAAAACGAAAAAAAAAAAAAGTATTAAGCGCATGTATTCCAGTTATGGGTTAATAACCCCTGCCCCGGTAGTTCGTTATGCAGTTGAAGGCGGGCACTTAATATTACTAGCCGAGCACTCGATGCAGCTGCTGCCCCGAAAAAGGATGCGCCGGAAGGGGAAACAGGGGTTAAACAGGCTGCTGCTGCTGCTGCTGCAATGGCGGCATCAAGCAAAATGGCGGCAGCCACTCACACACATACACATACACTGACTGACACACACACTGACACACACACACACACACGAACAGACATGCAGAGGAGAATGGCGGACATATGCATTGCATGCATATTAATAACACTAAAAACTTGCCACGTCTGTTCTCCCATTCCTCCTTCACACCACGCCCCGCTCCGCCCCGCCCCACATCACATCACATCACACGTACGTAGACAGAAGGACAGTTGAGTTTGAGTGTGTGAGTATGAGTGTGTGTGAGAATTGAATTGCTTCAAGTGCCCTTAAATTGCCCTCATTACATAGACAAACACGCACACACAGTGGGAGATAAAGTGTTGCTACAGCTGCGCTTTTGCAAAATGGCCACACCCACATATTCGCCTCGTTCCCCTTCTTAATCCCCACAAAAGTCCTCCCCCCCTTTTGGGGGGTACGATCCCACACCCACACCCCCTCCCCCACCCCCCTTTTATCACCACCATTGCAGAGCACTCACACACATGCCACTTTTCATTTCCGGCTTTGGATTTTTCACTCGCCAGAGTTGCCTGGCTTTTTCTAAACACAGCATCATCACAAGCTGCATTAGCAGAAAAGCAGCAGCAGCAGCAGGAAAATCTGGAAAAATACGGGGTGTGGCGTGGGAGGAAATGCAGTACAGAGCTGAACAGCAGCCACTCATCCATCTACTTACGCCTTATATTTTATCTGCTTGCACTTCTTTGCTTGACTTCTACTTAGCTTTTGCTTAGCTCTCTTCGATTTACATTAAGCATACGCCCTGTATGGCTTCTCCTGAACCGTACTTTTACGTTTATTATTACTAATAGAAATTATATTTCGTTAATTGAATTATTTCATACAGAACTTTATACGTCACTTTAAAACATACTATGCTACATGCATTTGTCGTGGGGAAACAAACTACTAAAAATAAAAAAAGTAGTTTGAAATAGGTGGCGTTGAGCTAGGAAAATAAACCATTATGTTGATTTAATTTCGGTGCCATTTTCTAATTATTTTTCGGCAAATTAAAATCAACAGAAGCAACAGCAGAAAATGGGTAGAAGAGCCAAAGGCATCCTCGGCATCCTTGATGCTTCTCGACTGCAATTTTCGGGTTTTAATTTGGCTTGGAATGCGGTCAGCTCGGAAAGCCTCAGTTGCATGCACATTTATAATTTTTAATTATTCCAATGAAATTCCTGGCCCGCAAAAAGCAACCGAAAATTGCGACGACAGACAGACTGTGAAAGGTCCTTCGGCAATCTCGCCTTCCATCCTTTTTCTTCTTATTTTTTTTGTTATATTTTGGAATGGGAATTCTAATAAAAATAGCTTAGCGTCTTCGAGCAAAATGTCGACACTCTGGATGGGATCGGATAATGTGCAGTCAACTCAGACAGGACAAGCCGCAATGTGAAGTAGCCCGCACGAAAATTCAAACACAAAAGTTCAATTTAACGTAAATACTTTTCAAGTGGGCGAGGGGAGAACGACGGGTAAGCCAGCTGCCAAAGTAGCTGGCATCTTCAGCCATCAATAGATAGTCCTCTTTTCTCGGTAAACCGAACCGAAAGTTCGAGTGGGAAATGCCAATGGGAAATGCCAGCAGTGAGGAAAAAACTACTTAAGGACACGACGTCGAGACAGGAAACGAGCCTCAGATCCTCGCAGTCGTGGAATGTCGAATATGAAATGTGGCCAGATGATACCGACGCCGCCGCCGCAGGAAGGAGTTAGCCATTCAAACTATTCCGAATTCCGAAAGGGAGCAGCTGCAGCGGCAAGTGCATCTGGAGAAATATGAGATGTACAAAATGAAATAGAGCGATTGCAGGGCGAACTGCCAGGGAAAATAGTCGAAGGAAATACTGGCTTGCTCGTTCACAAATATTCAAGTTATGTGACAAGAGTGGAGAGCAACAAATGGATAGGCACTCGTGGCAAAAATAGATGCCTCGAGTGCTAAATTATTAAAGAATTGTTTATGCAGAACACCCAGTTGAAGTTATTGTGTATTAAATCTTAGCAATAACATTTAGTAGTAAATATAACCCAATTTAATCTATACAATGCGGTAACATGTTCAACTGTTTCTTTAAATTCATTCTGATAGGCTGGAACTTCTCTCTGGGATTTTTCAAAAGAACTCCCTTGAAGGATCACTGGTAAAATTATTACATTACCGAACTCCTTTGAGGAAGATATTTCAAGCGTCTTCGATGCCCCTAAGTCCACCGCCTTTTTCCATTTACATATCGAAGCCTGCAACATAACTACGAATGCCAACGGACTCGTTTGCCATTGTCATTGTAACTTCCCCAAATTTCCATGCCCCTACTCACCGATAAATGTGGGCGGTGGGTTTGTGTGTGGGCGTGGGCGTGGCTGAGACAGACAAAGCACATTTCCGTCAAACACAATAAGTCGATAAAAAGAAAAGGGTAAAGAAACGAAAACAAAAAACAGCTAAAAAGACGCAAACGGAAAAACTATTTTCCAATTTTCCAAAATGTAGATAAAAACACACATACCCCACACACTAAGATGTGTGGGGCAAGGAGAGGAGGCGGAAGGGGCGTGGCAAGAGGCGAAGGTTCAAAGCTGCACAAACAGAGATATGCAAAAATTGGTAATGGCAGCGAGCTGAGGCAGCAAAAGTTGCGCCAAAAAAGAACTTTCCACACGGCGCTGAAGAAGAAGAAGCTGCTGCTGCTGCTGCTGGAGAAAAAAAGAAGATAAAGGAGATTGTAAAGGGGGCTGAAAGGGGGCGGGGTTCGAAGGAGCAGCAAAACACGAAGATGAATTATTAGAAACGTATGCAAAATGCTGCATATGCATTAGGGGTTTCTTTTTTCTTTTCAGCGTCTGTGTGTGCACCACGCGAATAAATCAAAAATGTTGCAAAAATGTTGAAATTTTGCGGAAAAATGTTGCAAGGTGTGGTGTGTGTACTACACAATGCTACGCGGTAATTTGTATACACTTGTCTGGGATTCAACACTGAAAGGTAGAAAAAAAAGGTAGAAAAAAAAGGTAGCAAAGAAATATAATGCTAAATATTTAAGGTAATTGCTTAAATACTCTAAATAAGTACGACAAACTTGAATGTTTTTTTTCTTTTTGATACAGTAATTTGAACGACTAATCAAATTTCAGTATGCAATTTTCCTAATGACTTCATCCGCTTCGTCCTTCAAACAAATATACAAAGAATGCTGGGTGTTTTCACAGATTTTCGCGTCTGTTTCAATCCCTTATTTTTTATACAACGATAACATTGTAGATATATACATAAAATGGGGGGAACTGTGTGCGTGCATTGGTGGAAAATTTGGCGTTTTTTCCCGCCCACAACTCACTGCCCCATGCAGCACGTCATTCGTTTTTACTGGGCACGTATTCTCCAAAGACTTGGCGTCCCAGCTGCACATTTTGGCTATGTTTTTAATATGCTAAGCACTTTTTTTATGCGCTTTACAACACTATCGAATGTGCCAGTCCGCAGCTGCAATGCTGTCCTTCGGCTTTGCCTTCTATCTATGTATGTATGTATGTGTATATGTGAGAGTGTGTATGTGGGATGCAGTCACATTGACAGTCAATGCAGTGCGACAAGTCACAAATGTGCATATCAATGGATGTGTCAAAAACGTTGCCGAGAGTTAATAATACATTTCGCATTCCTCGAAGAAGCTGCATCCCCATCGATGGGATCTGCAAAATGTTGTGGACGAGGTGGGGCAAAATCCACTCCGACTAACTCCACTTCACATTCGCCAATCGCTAAGTGCATGTCAAATAAACGGGGACTGCGGAGGGGGGTGAGTGGTGCCTGCTTTACTATGTGACTGACTGCATCCTGATTATGACACAGACTCGATATATTTGGTCCTGAAGTTTGACACTCCAAGCTGCCATTGGCTTAGCTCGGTTGCTTGCGAATGAAAAGTAACTTCGTTTGTAGCTAAAAGCACTCTTTGGTTGAATAGCTTGAAAGTAGATAGTAGAAAAGACAGTTACTTATACCCAAAGTGTTATTAAAACCACTTGTTTAAATACAGTGTGTTATTATTATGACTTTCTTGGAAAGCAGATTTAATAATCTCCAGATATAATCAACCCTCCCATAAATCTCTTCTCCCCAAGCTAACCCTTTTAAGCAACCCCAAAGCTAATCAGAAATAAAACTATATGATTTGATGTGAGGGCAACCACACTATATCACTATATCACAACTCTTACAAAGAAATCTTCGTAATGCAACTCAGCAATAAGCTAAGTAACTGCCATCCTGTGGCAAGAGAATCGAAAGCAAGACATGCCAAGTAATGAGCGTTCTGCAGTGCTTCAAGCGAGGGTCAAACCCTACAAACATACATATATAAATATTGCACACAAGCGGGGTTAACCCACCTCTCACACAACCCCTAAATGCTCCCTCAATTTTCCCTGCTTTCGAGCTAAAAACGATTTATGCCGAGCACGTATCATGCGAAAGTCGTCGGCACGTTACACTCCAGCAAAAGATGGGAGTACAGTCGAACTTCGCTAGCTTAAACTTTCCTAAATTAAATTTCGGATAAGTTATATGAATTGAAGTAGCGTATATAAGGATATTAGGATTTTTCTTAAATGTCAACATAATTTTAAGCTAAGACAGAGAAACCTTATCTAAAGGTTTTACATTTAGGTTAATGTACTTGAGCACTTGCAATTATACTTTCAATTTATAAAGTTGGCTGTACCTCTTCGGGATAGAACTTCAGTTCAACTGTAGTGTCCAACACTGGCTAACAGTGTTGAACGGCGCCATAATGGGAAACATCCGTTTAGCTCGAAAGGTTTGCAACAAAACACACCGGAAAAACAGGAACGAGCACACGAAAATGGAACGCAACAAAGGGAAGCACTTAGCGGTTTACGTTGGCGGTTGGATTGGTTAACAAAACCGAGAGATAGCCATGTGAAAGGGGACTGGGGAGCTGGTACAAGAACCACCAACAGTGGTTATGGTCGGACGACGACGATGACGACGATTTGGCCAACGGCGAGGCGACACTAGGATCCGGATTATGCAGCTTTGCGCACACACGTGTGCTGAACGTGACAATTTTCGGACAAAGCTAATGATGCTGCGAACTTGCAATTTGTTTAGGTGAAAGGAGATGTTGAAACGTGTTAGATATGTGGAAAATTCAGAGCTATACCCATGTTTGAGCTCAAGACAGCATAATACTCTGTGTTGACTTTTCCAGTTCGGTAATAAGGATAATGATATCCAGCGGTTATACGAAGATAGATACTGCACCGAAGAAGTTTAGTTTTAAATGTATATTCTCCATTTGTATGTTTCTGCAAGGAATATTAGTCACAAATGTCAAAGTTCATGTCCCATCCAAGCTCAACAAAAAGAACTGCAACTTTTTAATAAAAACATTGATTGAAACGAGTAGCGATGAAGGAAAAAACAAAGTGGGGAATCTCACTTTGACGAGCAACCGAAAAGAAAACAAAACTGAACCCTGATTATGTGAAACCAGGCAGCAGAAATGGGGGCGGGGTCACAGGGCGTGGCTTTGGCCAGAGCGTGTAATAAATTAATGAAAAGTTGATGAAGCCGGGACGACAAAGGCGTTGTCGGGACAAAAACGGCAAAACAAAAAAAAAATCGAAAAATATTTTCTCGCTCATCAAACAATTCAAAGCAGGGAGAGGGGGGGTGGCGAAGCACAAACTTTTTTCATTAACAATACGAAATCGAGAAAAAGTCAGGCGACAAAAGTTGATGATGATGGCACATATATAAAATTCTTGTTGGCCTTCACTTTATTTCATTTTTTTCGGGTTCTTGTTTTTCATGATTTCCCAGCACACACACACTTGCACACACTCGCACACACACATAAGCATTGAAAGAGAGATGGCGAGAGGCAGACCAAGTGTTGAAAGTTGTTTTAATGTTAATGACATTTCATTACGCGACAACGGGGGTGAAGATATCCTGTTGACAAATTGCTCAACATATTTTATGCCACAGCACCCCCTCCTGCGCCCCCACATAAACACCCTTCTAATGGACACCCATGGACAATGCAGTGGTGATGCTGCTATGCTCATTTCATCATCCCGTTTTGCCTGGCCTGTGCCAAATTAAATAAATAAATAAAGCATCAAGCATACGCACTGTGGTACAGTAGATAAATTTAACAAACCACCCCCCCAACCATATTTCTTTTCTTTCAGTGCGTATGTAACTGTACGTGTGTGCGTTTGCCTGTATGTGTGTGTGTGTGTACATTTCTCTAGAGCATCTACTTGAAGAGCGAAGAGGAAGCAGAAACAGAAGACGAAGGCGCCTAGAGAATGCCTCTTGATGTGCTATTTTTACAAATTTTAGGTTAAAATACTTTGGCCAAGTGGCTCTGGCAGCAGCACAAGCATGTGTCAGGACACACTCACACAAGCATCAGCCAACACACACTCAGCCACACAAACACACACAAATACGTATATGTGTATATATATACTATATATATATATATAGCTTTAAGGACGAAAGAGGAGCCGCATCTGCGGGGCGTTGTAGCGTAACGAATCTCAAAAGGCTGCCACTGCTGCTTGATGCCAAAAATAAAGCGAGAAATGAAAACGTGGCAAAAGTCAAAGAATTGTTAGTGCACACCCTGGGAAATCTATTTAAGACTTCAATTTTCCTAGTTCCTCCGCTGTAGCATACATTTAGTTGTCCCTAATTTGTTATCTCTAAGCGAAGGTGTATTATGCATTTTAAATGCACCTAATAACTGCTTCTATATTAGTCAGAATAATTTCTTTTCTTCCAATGTATAACTTTATAATAATTTTCGATTAAATTGTACTTTGTGAAAGCTTTACATAAATTAAGGCGCAATTAATTTAAGCAACCTAAATGCGTCAATTTAATAACTGCCGAAAACTTGGCCAATGCGAAAACAAAATTTTCTCAATTGGATTACAATTTATACAATTTGATCTAAAGGTGGGCAAATTGATTGGATTAAATTACACAGCTTGTAATTTATTTTGACAGACATTGATAGTCGTATGAGTGATTAGTAAATTAGATGAATTGCATTTAAGTGCAAGACCACACAAAGTCTTGAATGCAAAGTGAATTGAAATACATATGATTAATAAAATCGATTCAGACGGCCGAAGGTGGTGAATAATTGAGCTAAATTGGATGTTTAGCCATCAAAGGATACAATTTCTCTCTACCATTTCGAAAATCTAAATTTATTTTTCATTAATTCACTGCACACACACGCTGTGCAGTGAAATTCTGACATTTTCTGGTACCGAAACATATTCAACTTTGACATTTAACCTCCCCTTTTTCACAACTCATTCCGCATTTGGCAGAGGACTGTGCTTCATTGACTCAACTTGATTAGTTGCTGCGACAGTTGTCGTTGTGCCGAGTACACATCCATAGTCCCGAACATTTTGTACAAAATAATTACAGAGCATGAAATTGAATTGAATGAAATGCCATTTCATGGAATTACCCGGAAACTTTTTTCCTTCCTTCACTGGCACGTAAAGTTTCATTTCATTTTTTTGTTACCCCCAGTTTTCTATATATTTATTTTGTAGTGTCGTATGTGAGACAATTTCTAGCCTTTTTTATCATGGTTTTTTCCTTAGTTTGTAAAAAACATTAATTAAATGCTCAGTCAGTGGCATTAAACTGGGCAAACTGTGAGCAGAGAACATTGAATCAGTTAAAAATTTTAAGCGCACTACAAATATAAAATATATGGAGCATATTAAGTTTGTGGGTAAAAATAAGTTATGAATACGTTTTGCAGCAAGCAAAAAAAAATGTGTGAAACGGATTCAGATAGCCAAAGGGTCAGCCGAAAAAAAAGCTCAAACGAAAATGGTTTATGTTAAATTTGCTGGAAAACTCAAACAAACACTTTGGTGGCAAGCGGAGGAGGGTCAAAAGCAAATTGCAAATGATGAAACTTTGCCCATCATAAACGCCATTTTATGTTATCCAATATGGCGTCGCTTTCTGTCCTTTTTGTTTTTTTTTTGTGCCTCGGCCATAAAATTTTCACTTTTTAGTTTTGGGGGCCGAAAAGTTTTTGCCCCACCGAGGGTTGTGCAGATCGAGAAAGACAGGAAGACAGAGCCAGAGCTCGGCTAATCGCACATATTTCCACATCAATAACAATTACCAAAAGGACTAAGGACCAAGGGCCAAGGACCAGGGACCAAACAAAAACTCATCTCATTTGGTATGCAAGAGTATGGAATATTTTCACACACACAAAAAAGATTTTCCACACAATTTGCCGGAGGTTGGAATTTAAAATTCCAGAAGTTAAAGCAGAAAAGCACACT
This sequence comes from Drosophila teissieri, assembly GCF_016746235.2. Lineage (NCBI taxonomy): Eukaryota > Metazoa > Arthropoda > Insecta > Diptera > Drosophilidae > Drosophila > Drosophila teissieri. The sequence goes on along the minus strand of NC_053031.1, from coordinate 5,557,614 downwards.
TAACCTCGTCAGCAGCCACAATTTGGGTTAGTTGCAAATGTATGTCAGTTGCTAATTAGCTGCACTTCACCGGACTCCGTTGCATATAGAAAATAATAATGCATATTCATAGGCGCGCCTACTATGTGGCGATGTCACGCATACGCCATGTGAAACGCCACCACTCAAAGGTCCTTGAATGCAGCAGCAACAGTCAAAGCAACAACTGCAACAACTGCAACAACCGCAACACGCAGCTCATAAGTGACTTTTCCCGCGGTGGGCGTGGCCATCTGCCCACTTAGCACGGCAGCAGAAAAAAGGAAAGTATTATTGCGGTACTACCCATTAACATCGGCTAAGTTCGTTGAAAGTGATCCCTAAGTGCTGAGTTTACCTGCCGATAATACCATTTCAATTTGCATACAACAAAACTGAATTATACTAAACATAGTAGAAGATTTTGTATAAAGATTGCGATTTAGTAATTTACCTGAGAATGTTAGGCATTCTGCAAGCAATTACTTTGAAAGGAGCACAAGGAAAACCGAAATTGCAGATACAAAATGCTTACGAAAATCACATATTTTAACTGAAGGATTTTCTCTTTGGTTTTCTCCTCCTTTTTGTGCTTAGCATTGTGTCTGCCAGGCATTTTGCCAATTCATTTTCACTTCGAGTAAAATTAATTAGGAATCAACAAAATGAGCAGAAAAAAAGAAAAGGCAGTGAGCTCAGACAGTGCCTTACATAAATCTCGTTCGCCCGAGCCCTAAAAGTACAAGGAAAAAATTGCAAAACCCAAGAGGGAGCCAACGAAGAAAGACTCAAAAAAAGAAAAATAAAAATAAATAGAAATAATAAGGGAAAAACATTTTTCACTCTTGGCAATGGACAATGAGGAAAGACCAAGTTCCTCGCCCCTTCAAACAACAATGAAAATGAATGAATAATATGGAAAGATTTTTCAGTTGCATTTTTTCCCGCTGCTAAACTTATCGTTGCTTTCTTTTTGGACTTTCTTTGCTCTCCATGGTTATTTGGTAATTGAAAACATTTTTGTGGCTTTATGAGTGGTCGAACAACCCTCGCAAAACCCCCACTCATCCATCTGACCAAACACACAGGCTAATAATCATTATTATTTCAGATTTATTTGCGGTCATTGGGCTTGATTTTCGTTGTAATTATTGAAAATGTGCTGGCCAAGGCAGTTTTCCACTTTGCTACCCTCTTGAGCCCAATGGTTTGTCCATTTGCTTGTGGGGATTTTTAATGAAATTTTCCTTGTTCAACACACGAACAATGAGTGTCATTATCATTCCAGTTCGTCAAGTCAGTCAGTCAGTCAGCTAGTCGGTGAGTGAGCAAAGTCAGTTAGTCAAATATTTGTATAATTTGTCTTTATTGTCATTGACATTAGGCACATTTGTTGCCTCGATTATCTGGGCATTCTTTAAGTGGACAAACAGCTGACGCTGCTAATGGCAGCGGGCGGAAAACGGGGCTCTTTAAGTGGCTCTGTGGTTTCGGTGGTGGGTGGTTTCGGTGGTTTTTAGTGGGTGGTGGTTACCCGCCTCAGACTTCTGCTATTTTGCCCAAGATTACGTCTTCTTTTAGGGTCCCTAATTGAGCGGGAACTGTGTAATTTCCAAATATGTTAATTTTTCTTCATAAGTATTTTTAGCAAATTTACATAAGCAGTTCAAAAATCTATACACTCTTGTGCTGATTTGTAGGAAAATATTCTAATATAATATTATTATTTTGGAGTCATAAAAAGTTGAACAAATTCTAAGCAATAAACTCATTTCCCTTTTAAACTTTTTCTGCCTGAAAAACTCATGCGATTCACGGATTACCCCAAACACAAAGCCTCTTCAAAATTCTTTTCAACTTGAAAATATAAGCAACCTTCACGTTTTTTTCACGTACAAATTAATTCCACTCCTCAGCGGAGGATAATAAATGGTAATGAGAAACCAACTGGTAGGCGACACGCAGCCAGGAACAGGATAATCATCGGGCAAGATAAGCAAATTGACGGCGGCCATGGAGCCATTGAGGTGGCCAACAACCAGAAGATACCGGGCCGAAGTCCACGGCCTCACACAGCGTAATTATTTCAATATTTAATGACTGTAAAAAATCAAAAGGAGCCTATGCTAATGACACACTCACCGAAAAAACCTGGCAGTTACATTTTACTCAACTAAATATGGTAATTACATACAAATTCCAACTACAATTGCTTAAAACTGAAAATTCGTATATTCGCTTAAAATTTCATACTTAAAAAAGGGAATGCACTGCTAACAACGTCTCATTTGCATATTAAACAACAATTTTTCTTAAGAGGCCATTTCAATGTGAGCAGATTTAGATAAGTTAAATTAAAGGCAAAGTTGCAGATATTTTTCAAGGACCTCGTAGGACCTCGAAGGACACTCACCACGGGCACAGGTATCACGCAGTAGACGCAGGGATGCCCACCAACAGCAGCGGCGGCGGTGGCGGTCGGCAGTCCGTAGGCGGCGCACAGATGGTGATCCGTCTTAAATATCTTTGTTGGCGGCGGCTGGGCAATCAGCGACGAGGAGGCGCTGGAGCACGTGTACAGCGTCGTGGTGGTGCTGGTGCTGTTGCTGCTGCTGTTGCAGGTGTTGCTGTTGCTGCTGCTGCTCTTGCTGTTGCTGCCGCTGCTGTTGTTGCTGTTTATGTTGTGGCTGTTGCCGCTGTCGCTGTTGTTGCCGCTGCTGCTGTTGCTGCTACTGCTGCTTGTTCTGCTTGCGGTTTTGCTGGCCTTTGCTGCGTGTGTTGCTGTTGTCCCGGCAACACTTGTTGTTGCTACCGCTGCGGCTTCCTGTAGTGGTGGTGTTGTTGGTGGCGGTGGTGGCGGCGGCGGTGGTGGTGGTGCTGTTGTTGTTGTTGGTTGCTGCTGACTCAAGGAGCTGGCCTTAGGATATTTAACGGCTGATGGTGTTGCTCCTGCGGGTGTTGCTCCTTTCGCTGTTGCTGCTTGTGCTGCTGCTACTGTTGTTGCTCCTGCCGCCGCTGATGTTGCTGCTGCTGCTGCTGTTGTGGCTGCGGATGTTGTTGTCTGGACAACTGTTGCCACCAATTGGCTGACAGCTGCTGCCTTAAATTCGCCGGACTTTTGCTCCTGCTGCTGTTGTGCGTCCTGTTGGCTGAAATTGGCTAGCTTCGATGTTGCTGCGGGCAATGGCGAGGTTTTTCTCTTGATTGACGCAATTTTAATGGCTAATGGTGAGCAGGTTTGATTGTAAATTGATTTCCTGGCCTTGCGTCCGTTTTCCCTTTATTATTTGCGACTAGTTTTGAGCCTTTATGTCTGCCTTGGTTTTCGAAGTTTTCCTATTGATTTCTTATGTAGAACATTGACTAGTTTGCTATGCGATTTTATATTGGCTAAACACTGAACACTTATTTAAGTTGAAATTTTATTTACTTTATTTGCAGTTACTTAAGCACACACATCGATAGACACAATTATTTTTGGTTTTTATTTTTGGTATTCAAGCTAAGCTTTTTCAACTAATTTTTGGGTTTTTCTTTTATTTTAATGGCAATTTGCTATATCTTTTTCACTCACAATTAAGCTAGTTTTAATGTGTTTACTTTTAAGCTAGAGTCACAAATTTAATTTGGTTTTTTACTTTAACTTTATTGTCTCTATTTATCGCTTAGAGTGTTTCATATATATTTCTTATTAAAATAATACTGTAGATCTTTGCTTTGGTGTTCACTTTCAAGATTCCTTTTATATTTAGTTAAATTTCTATTTTGCTTGCTTTCAGAGTTTTTAACCCTTTGTAGTTGTGCTTTCTTCGGATTTTATTTAGAGTTCTTAGTTGGCTAAGATTCGTAGGAATTTTCGCTGACAATTGTTGCGCTGAGAGACTGGAATCCTTGGACTACTTTGAGTAGTGAGTTCTTGAGCAGAATATTTGGTGTAAACTTTACGATTTTCACGCCTTGTAAATAATACTGAACTTCACTTGCACTTAACACTTCCCGGTTCTCTCAGTGGCTAATATGTATAAATATATTTGTAAATCATGGACAGAATGAACTGACTTCGACGCACGGAAAATATAAATATAAATATATGTATATTTATATATATTGAATGCAGAATCTTGCGGTATGGCTTTAAAAACTTGTATATTCCGAATAACACAAAATGGCGAGCTTGCACAGTGTTGAAAGGATGTGTTGAAGGACTCCTTTTTCTTTTTTGCGTACTCCTCTCGCTTGGCTATTTGTTAATAGTAGGATTTGGTTTTGGGCTTGAATTTGATATTCGGTTAGGACTTCGATTCGATTTTGGCTTCAGACTTGGCTGTTGGTTGTCTCCGGCAATCTCAGTGTGCTTGGGGCTCTGTGGTCGCTTTCCGCTTTTGTGGTGCGCAAAATGAGGAAAAGGCGTTTGTAACTGAACTTGACAATCGTCGAATGGATTCTGAATTTCTCATTGAGTAAGGTTTTTGAGTAAGGCCTCAGCTCAGCCTGGCAGCTACGTTTCGGCTTTCCAGCTTCGGTTTTTCCCACTTCGTGTACTCGAATGCATTGGGGAGCCGGCAAAAATTGTTTTCCAGCAACAGGATCCACAAGCCGACGCAGGCGCAGGACTCAAAGGCGTTTCGTATGCCATTCAGCACTGCATTTTCAGTCGAAGTTGGAGGGAGCATTTTATATCCCCACCAATTCCGACGTCTGGTCAGCAGCTTCCTCAATTGAAATGCATCCCAGCCTATATGGTCGCAATTACCTTAACAACTTCGGCCTGCTCTTGCAATTGTCAACATTGAATTTAATCACAAATTACAACGTGACCAGGCACACAAAACTTTTTATAAGAAATATAAATATTTTGTGTGTTGCGCAAACTTTCTAGCAGCCAAACTCAAACACTGTAAAGTTTTTCACGCTTTCTCGAAACATTTTTCGGCTACCAAACTCAAATAGAAAATGCCAAAAGAGAAAATTATACATTGGAATGGGGGGCAAGGGAAAACAAATTATTCAGGTAGAATCCAAAACTGGGGTAGAAAAAGCAAATCAAAAGAGTGTAAATGATATTTCCTTTTGGACGGCAGCAAAGTATTTAATTTCCTAATTACTGAAATGGGAAATAAGAACTTGGACTGACAAGTTGGAGAACGCTGAAGGGAAATATTTCGTTTTCTGAAGCTTCTAGTTTATCAAACGGATTAGTTTAAATGACAGTTGGAGTAACAGAATGCACAGTTTCAACTTTGAAGGAGTTGCAAAAATGTAAAGAATGAACAAAATGGAAGCTAAAATCACAATTAAATAAATAATCATGGTTCATAGTTTTTTTTGCTTTTTATTAATCTAATGTAATTTTCCCTGATTTTGACATCATCTTGCACTTGCAGTTTTAGCTACAGTAAAAATCGTAAGCAAATTATTTTGTTTACCCACTCAAACTTTTTGAAAATTTAATATCCAAAACTCTCTTCAAACTTGACATTTGCAATTTTTTCTCGTAAAAACGCTTCCATTTCCATCACCAAGTGCGGTCCAAAGTAATTTTAAATATATATCTTCCCTTAACTCCATAAACTTCAGCAACTTGCCCGCTTCCACTTTTATTTATTTACTTTCCTTTCTTCATTTTTCTGTGTAGGACACAAAATGCGAAATATAATTTTCATTCCAGCCACAATAACTGACGTCGACTGAGACGCTGACTAAGCGCGAATGTTTACAATTTTAGCCGTATTTTCGCCACCCTCAACAACAAGTTTTTCTTTTTTCCAGAATTTTTTCCTTTTTTTTGGCGTGGTCCACCAGAGTGTTGTTGTTGTTGCTGTGAGTTGAAAGCTGTTTAAATGAAAGAACGTTCCCGTGAAAAAAGCCAAAGCAACGCCTGTTGGCCATTAGAGGATGCCAAATAGATGTTGCCTACAAAGCGAGCACACCTGGAGGGATTGCAAGGAGTGTGGGGGATTCGGGATTGGGGCTTGGATTGGGCTACCTAAAAACGCAGCAAACGAGCAACATCAGCCCCAGATTCGTACCACCCCCAACTCTTAGTATTATGCCGCAGCAGCTTTGAATAGTTTATTATATGGCGTACATATATAAAGCATATACACCCAGAGAAATGGGTTCAGGAAATCAGGCTAGTAAATGACTTGTCTCACAGATTAACAACCCCAAATGGATTATTAACTGAATGTGTTCATTTATATTTTCCTTCTATTGATGGTTAAAAATTCCTAGAAATATATAAACCTATAGTTTGCAGTGCATCCATATAACACGTAGGTAAACCTGATTTCGTCAGTTGCGGAAGGACGAAGGGAATTACTTACAAATGTTGCCTTTGTGTGATTCCCATTTCGTGCTTTACATTTTTTTTTTGTGGGTGTGGTGTTGTTGGTGCTTAGAAAGCAAATGCATAAATTACGATGAAAATTGCACAATGAACAAAACATTACACCCCCCACAAATGTTGTAATACCATTGAAATTAGCAAAAAGGGAATCCATCTAAAATGCTCCTTTCTTTGGTGGACACACACACTATGTGTGTGTTTGTGTGCATAATGATTTATCAGGTATGAGGATAATGGGGCACTATTGCCCCGATTCTCGCATCGAGATTAGACTGCCTGCACTGCAACTGTCAGCAAATTGATGGGGAAAATGGTTAGAAGAAATCCATATCATTGCCAGCCTGTCGTGGCAGCCGCATCAGCGGGAGCAATTTTCCACTCAAATGCGTATTCTTTCCCTCTCTCTATTCGAGGATTCCCCCCCCAGTTTCCCTGATTTTCCACCCATTTTCGTCCCGCATTTCCCGGATTCAAAGTACGCTGCGTATGACACATGTCGATTGCAGTGGCGCCCCCTATCGGCCGCAAGGCAAAAATGGCGCCTTCTATGTGGAAAGAAGCATCCGAATCAGAATCAAAAATCATCAGCCTGAGTCCGATTTGAATGAGCGATTGAGTGAGTGACTGTGTGACTGACTGACTGACTGACTGGCGAGAGTGCGAGCGAGTGAGCCGTTTGATTGCTTGATTGATGCACGGAGCTATTGATTGATTGATGCCTTTTGTTGATCCTTGATTGCTTAAATGTTTGGCCAACACTTTTTATACCACGCTGTTTCGAATTGGTTTTTGGAGTTTCAGTGTCTTTCTAAATTCAATTGAATTTCAAATATACATAGATGCGATTTGTATCTGACTTACGTTTGAATAGTTCTGGGATCTGGGAATCTGCGGCGGCAATTGCTGGGCGTTCGATGGTCCCCTCATGTTACCGCCTCCACCTCCCCCGCCGCCCTGCTGCTGGTGCAGCGGTCCGCCCATCTGTTGCTGCTGCTGGGGGGGCGGGGCTGGGCTGTATCGTGGATGCATTGTTTCTGGTTTCTTAATAGCACTCTCAAATTGACTCGCGACTGAAAAAAAGGGAGTAAATGAGAAAATGCTGATTAGAAGGGGTAAGTCATAAATAAAAATATTTGAGGTGGACTATGATAATCCCAGCACGTTGCAGATACTAACATTTTCCTTGCAAAGCGTTCACTAAATCAAAGGTTTAAAAACAACCTGAATTAATTAAAACAAATATTATATTATAATGGGTAGAAAAAGGTTAGTATTTTTTCCTGCTAATTAACCTTCACTTCTATTTTCCTACTACTTTTTTACAGCCCAACCCGTTTATTCTGTGTGCCGCACGGCAACACTGTTCTCTGCACTTCTTATTGCTCTTTCCCTCTCTTTCTCTCTTTTTCGCTATTTATATTGCACTTTTATCGCCTTCTGTGCCATATCCAGCTCATTTAGTGGTGTTTCTAATTTGTTATTAATATTTCATATTCAGCAACTTTGTTGATTACTTGCAGCACCACTCGGCTTATATTGTTTTTGTTCTTGCAACGGAGCGTTCAGCGAGTTATTTTAGCACTGTTTCTGTCTCTTTCCCGCGCGACAGTTGCAACATTTGCATTTTGGCATTAAAAATAGCACACAGCACAGGCCAGCCAATTTTGCAAATTTATTTTTACGCCGCCAGACGGCCACAGACACACACAGGGCACAATAATTTATTGATATGCACGGGGAAATTATTCAATTGCAAATTGTTTTTACGCTATTGCTTTTTATCAATTGCACTTGTTGTTGTTGCTGTTTTATTTTGTTATTGCTTATTTAAGGACAATGACAGCAAAATAGAGAACGAGAGCGCAGTGCACAAGCGAAAGAGTAGACGGAGAGAGAGAGAGAGAGAGAGAAAGAGCGCATAGAAAGAGCACCGGCAAACAACAAGTGAGCAAAGCAAAAGGTGAAAAATAAATTTGCACTGCGATAAGATTTAAATAATTATTGCTCTCTCTCTCCCACACCCACTCTCTTTTGACTTTTTCGTTATTCCTAGTTTTATTATTGTTTTTCGTATGGTGCTGTGCCGTTGTTATTTTTGTATTTTTATGCCACTGCTTTATGTATTTTTTATCGAGTGCATTGCTCTAAAACAACAACATTCGCTTTCAATTAGCTGAGAGCCGCAAATTTGTTGCTTTTGCCATTGTTACGTCTGCTTTGCGGGGCTTCCAAAGGTTGTTTTTCCCCTTGTTCGATTTGTCATTGGCTTTTAGCTTTGCCTTAATGTTGCTTACTTATTGAAATTTCGTTTTATTGCTGGTTTGTCAGCTGCTGATGGCTCTTCTTCTTGCTTCTTGTTGCACGTTCTGTTTTTTTTGCACACAAACCCACGCACACACTGTCGCACAAACACAACACACACACACAATCGCACGCACACGCACACTTTTTGCACTTGAAAGTAATTCAATTCGTTTTCGTTTCGATTTTTCGACCTTTTCCTTTGCTGGCTTCGTTATTTGTTTGTTGTTCCGTCACGCGCTTTAATTTATATATTTATGCAAAATATTACAACGACAAAATATAAGTTTGCGCAGCCGAAAAAAACGAAGAAAGCGCAACGCGACAGCAATCGGCAATCGTATGAGCTTCTTCTTCTTCTTTTTCTGCCGGCAATGCTCTCTTCGCTCTCTCGCTTAATTTACAGCAATCTACAGTGGCGGGGAAAAGTCTAGGTGCGACCCATAATATCTTAAATTTATTTTTACTTTATGACGTTGTGTATGAGAGACTCTTTAGTCGGGAATAACATAATAATACAGTACTAATCAAAATAGTAAGGAAGTGTAACTATAGCTTTGACATGTAGCCAAGTATAAAATACATACTTCGTACGTAATCTTTTGACCGCTACTGCTTATTTTTGCACTCTTCTGAGTTTATTCTCTTAGAAATTCTCTTACTATTGTCTCTTATGAGCTTGCGTTTTTAATGTTTAATAAGAACTGATAATTCTATTGGTTATTGTTTTACTTGATTATATTTTAGTGTAATTTTCTTATTAATATAAAATTAAAAAAAACGGAGTTCTTATAAATAATAAAATTAAACATTAAAATTGTTTTAGATACATATTTTGCAGTTATTTAATAAAATTCAACTAAGAATACAAAAATAACTATACAATTAAATATAGAACAGTACTTTGTTTTCCGTGCAAACTTTAAATAAGTTTCATTTTCGAACTTGATGCACATGGCTGTCAGTTTTCCCAATCCCATTATTTTTGTTCATTACGCAAATGTCGCAAAATAAAATGAAGGAAATAAAAATGCGGGGACGAAAAACTGTAAAGCCAGCAACAGCATCTAGTGTGTTATTTTGAAATATTTAAATAAAATTAATATTCTCAACAAGTGCGTCGCATAAAAGGGCGGCACACACCACACGTCCTGCCACCCACTTTTCACCACCCAGTAGCCACCGCCCACCGCCCCACAGCTTTTGGCACATAACAAAGGACTAAGGGACTAAACAAATGATGCATGATGACGACAACGAAAAGTAAGGAGATAGGGGGTTAAAACAGAAAAAATCGAAATGAGAGCGACTCCCACGCATTGTAAAGCACTGCCACGCCCACCGCACAGCATCCAGACAGCAGCGGGCGAAAAAATACGTACATATTAGCATTTTCGGAAAAGCCTTTTAAAAATCTGCATTAATCCGAAATTACTAAGTTTATTTGTTTTCATGTAGATTAAATCATTAAATAGTTGATTAAATTTTACTTAATTTTAATTATATTTTTTAATCGAGCTGTTTTATCCAATTATTTGTCTTGCGACTGTAGAATATGCAAGCACATACATATGTATGTACATACATATGTATGTACATTTATGATATCAGTCTGTAAACAATGTTCTTCCACTCCCACCGCCCACGTAAGCCTACCAACAATAAATTTGCAATAGCAACGACAAAATTTGAGGAATGGGCCAGGACCAACAAACAAGAAGAAGAATCAGGAGCAGACAGAAAGGACAATACGCGAAATGAAATTGGATGGCGCAAAAAAAAATGTTAATACAACAAAACATGCAAGGAATTTAAATTTATCTTAAATATGCAAATTTAATGACACTATCGAGATATGCAAATTTCCCAAAGCAGCAAGAACAAAAAACAATATACAACAAAAATGGAGCAAGAAATCAACAAATTTTAAAACAGTGAACACTGGTACAGGAAGACCATATTCATTTTAATAATAATTATTTATATTATTAAAAATGTTGACATCCAAAAAAAAAATGTATTATAGGTAAAACAAGTTTAATAACAGGAAGTGTTTGTAATAATTATGTTTAACCTTTTAAGTAAATAATAATAGACTACAATCGAGGAACTACTGTGCCTGAAAAATAGGACAAGAAATCAAAAAACGCCAATAAATCGAAAGATGGGGCTGATAGTAAAAAGAAGTCAGGATCTCACGCACAGTGGGCTGAAACACTTTCGCCTAAAACGCATGAAAAATAACATATTGGGGGAACGGAAAAACGGCATGCAAGATGGATGGGCTTGGGGGGTGGAAAGTTGCCGGCGAAACGGGTGAGGCGTGGCAACAGCCTCTCTGCGGCCAAAATGACGACGCGTTGGTATTTTCATTAAGTTTGGCACCATTTTCCTTTTGTTGCCCACTCCAGAAACCATTTTTTTCTACACTGCCTGCTCTTTTTCATGCATATTTTTCCAGTAAGAAAAGTATAGAAATTTCTGGATAGTGTGATTTTTTAAATATTGTTTTTTTAGTAACTGTTAATGTTATAGCATTTATAAATAATAAGTGTACAATAAAATTGCTTCACTTAAATGTATTATCTTATGCATTGTTTCAAACTAACACATATTTTGTATATGTTTCGATTGATCCATACAATGTACGCACATTTTTCTCAGTGTAAAGTTTCTTGGCCACGACTTGGAGCGAAAAAAATTCTTGTCGCGCAACAGCAGCAAAAAGGAGGCGGTGGGAGGAAGTGTGGGTTGTCCGGGGATGCGAGCTAGAGGGGAAGGGAGGGGGCGCTGCTACGTGACCGTAAGCAATTTGCAGTGTGGGCGAAAAGCCCGGAAAAACCGGGAGTGAGGGGGTGGAAAAACAAGAGGAGGATGTGGGGTGCAGTGGGCACTCCTCGCTGCGTAATCGCAAATAGGAAAGTGAAATGTCAGCTGTTTCCATCATCTTGGCGCTGCGCCTCTGTCGGCATGTGACTGCCAGGAATTCAAGCTAGTTAAAAAATAATAAAAAAAATAATAATAATGGAAGCATGGGTTCCAAGGGTCTACAACCACTAGTTTCCCATCGGAATGCATTGTATAGGTCACTGCGTAAGGACCAAAAATAACAGCAAAAAAAACAATAGAGAAAACTACAGAACCAGAAGAAGTGAAGTGTAGGGAAACGCTTTTGTTGGCGCGTGATCTAAGGATAATTTATGACTCGCCCAAGGAGAGCAATGTGCGCAGGCAGTGGTTGTCACAGGACAGGACTGACTTTGAGATAAGGAGTGCTCAAGGCGAACTCGAGAATTTAAATTCAATCAAACTGCAGTCGGTAATTGCTCGGCCATGGATGGAAAGCATCTCAGTTCAAGGTTTTCCCATGCAGGAGGTGGGAAAATATATAGAGACTATACAAAGTTTGATAAGAAATAGGTTGAATATCATTTATATTTCTTGTATATATTTATATAATTATTGTTACCCTGTAAATCCACTACTTACAGATTTTAGTATATCACCAATAAGCAAATATAACATTGTTTATTTAACAAAATCACTAAAAGTTATTGGCAGTAAAGCCCAACGAAAATAAGATTTCCTCCCCACCCAATTAAGCGCCTCTATCAATGTCCTTCGCTTTGGTTGTCGATACCACATTAATATGTTCGCAAATTCACATCAAAGAGCACCCCCATATCTGCAATATATTACGTTCATAATCCATTTTCACCCGAGCAGACATTGAATGTCATTGGTGAAATTAATTTATATAAAATGACATAGATTTAATATGCGAATGAAGGAAGAATATTGATGTTCCCCCATTTCCCTCCCCGTGCTCCACATTTCCGCGTAATTACCTCCATGTGTGTGTGTGTGTGTGCGGAAAAACCGATGGAAATGGGGGGAGAAAAGCGGGAAAGCCATGGTGGAGTAATGCCAAAATGGCGGCGTCGCCGGCATCATCATTATCGCCATCATCGTCGCCAAGACATCGTTAAATTAAATCTATTGTCGACGCATTCAATGTGCATATAAATCATTTATGGCCTTTCAGCCAAATGCAACAGTCGCAAGGGCGCAAATGTAGACATTACAACAATTTATTATTTAATTATCTATGCCGCAAAATTTTCATTCAAAGGCCGCAAACTCAAAGCTCAAGCCATCTGAAAACCACAGTACAGACATTAAAGTGCACCACCCACCCAGACACACACACACAAACACACACATGGCCACAGTGAAACCCCCTTGAACAAAAGGCCAAAACGAAGACAACTGGGGCTGAGCATTTCATAAAATTTGATTACAGTGAATGCGTAAAGTTTACGACCAAGTGATGGGAATTAACTGAAAGTGGCAAGGCGCTCAAACGCACACACATGTGGCGGCATCTGCGGCTTTCCTTTCCGTTCCATTCCATTCCTCTCTATATCAGGGGAATTCCACGCCCACTTTTCCGGCCCCCATGCCGCAGCCCCCGACTGTCCCCGGAAAATCCATTAGGCGGCAAATGAAAATGGTTCTTTGGCATCGTATCTGCCGTAGCGATCATAATTTTGTTGTTAAAGCTGCAAATGTTGATTATGATTAGGAATTTTCAAAAATACTCACCATGTTTATGGTTATACGGATAAAAGGGAAACTTTAGTTGCAATTTACTTTTGATTATATAAATAATATTTATTATTTTTAGTTTTTGCTTATACGTTAAGCTGCTTATAAAATTTGGGTTGTCCTTTTTCTTAACTGTTTCTACTCTTTATTAGTTCGTGCAGATTGATTGATAGCTTAACAAAAACAATATTCTTTAAAGTGTTTTCTTTCCTTGCCATTTTTTGGTCTACGAACTGTTTTTCAGCTCCTTGAAGACCAACTTCATTAGCCAGACTCCTGTCCAAAGTTTGAAAAAATCACAGCATTTTGGGTGAGTGATTGATCTGCAAAGTGTGTGGGCCAAAAGATACTCAAGGGCTTAAAGGGAAAGGCTTATGCACCAACTTCAAACTTCATTAAGCAACGAGGAATGATATAATCTAATAAATTTAATACTTTTAGGAATTCAAATATGTGTCTGTTATTAAACTACTAACTCACAACTTAAGCTCATTACTGTTGTAAATGACACTAAATGAAGTTTGCCTTTCGTTTGCGGGCTCTGCAATTGTTAAGTACTTAATGCGCTAGTTCCGCCTGAAATCGGCTTATTGTTTTTAGCATAATTCTGTTGTTCCCCAATTGGAGCTGTCAAAATGTTGATAACTCTCTTACAGTTTTTGGTTTTTCCCCAAAATTCCATTGGACAGTAGGAGAAAAAGGGAGTAGGAAATTTCCCACGCAGCGGCGGCAAGCTGTCGCATTTTGACAATCTAATCTGCTTTGGTATTAATCCTTTTTACCACAATGCTGGGTAAACAATCCCCCACCCCCCCTGTTATTTTCCCCAAATATTTCTTCCGGGATTTCTTTGCCCTTCCCCCCACTTTTGTAGGCAATATTTGCGGTCGTAGTTCTATTATCTTTCAAGTCCGAGGCCGCAATGACTCCAAATTGCCGGGCTGTAGACCCCGCAAAATGTTTCAGCCAGCGGACCACAACCCTCTGCATAAACCCAAAAACCACACCCCCCATTTTCCCCCCCTTTTTCCGGGGGCGCTAACGAGCTTTAAACCGCGTAAACATCTGTGCGAACAGAAAACAGATTCGGACTCCCAGTTTCCGCTGGCAATCGGTGAAGGAGTGCCTGAAGTGCCTTTATCTTGTTGGCTGGTAAAACCCTTTTCATGACATCACTCCACTTCCAAAAACAAAAAAAAAGCACAAATTTATCCTTGACGGTGTGCGTATTTTACTTTTTTTCTTAGCCAAAATTGAATTATCCTAGTACCAGTGACTGCGAACCAGCGATTGCCTACTGGCTGATTCGATTAGACCTAATTTGATTGGGAATTCGTTTGAGTAGATCTTGAATATGAGCTAGATGACTTTGGTACACAGAAAAAAAAGTAAGCAGCTTGTGAAATTAATCTATTTTATACACTAATTAATCCCATTAAATAAATACCAAAAAATACAACAAATATTTTGGTTTTGTTAGAGATTTTAGCCTTAATAATCGCAGTTCAACACAAAATCTATGGATGTTTATTGATTATATTGTTCTATGTGGACCTAAATCCAATCCCCTTTGCTTTCAACCTAATCGGGTTATTAATAAGCATTCATTAGCCGGCGGGCAGGGCCATAAATAAAATGCCATCTATTATGTACGAACGATTGCATTTCCACCCAAAACAATCACTTGATTTATTAAATTTATCAAACAAAAAATGGCTATATAGGAATATATATCACTGGCCACTTGAAGCCAAGCGTTTCGGCTGCTGGCCTTGTATACATATATATACATACATATATATAATATATATTTAAAAAGGGCCTAACTGCGTTTATCATGCGCCACAGGACATTGCCCAAAGTCACCTGGAAGGAGGCAAGAAACTAACTCCGGTCTCGGATTCCTCATCGAACCCCAACCTCTCCAGCATTCCGAGTGTTTCGCTTGGCTGGGCAGCAAATGTTCCATGCGCCAAAAACGCTCCGAATAATGAAAACCAAAGGCACAAAAAAAAAAAGGGAAGTTCTGGATTGAAAAAGAAAAGGACGAAGTTCCAGGCCTCGATGTACTCAATAAATAATGGCACTTTAAAGCGGCTGCTTCGGGAGTTGGGTCGGTAGGTGTCTTTCATTCTACCCACTTTATTTACAGCTGTCTCTGGCAATCTCATTCTGACCTCAAAGCTACCATATATATATATATATATGGTCCTTGTTAGTCGGTGCTAAGTATTTTTGACAGGACATTCGTGTAATTTAAAGCTGCCATCCCTTGGCCATTTTAGTTGTCAGCTTTGTTGGTGAGGGGCCTTGTTAGTGTCCCATGCTCCAATGACAAAGCCGTTTCGTTCTGTAGTTAACGTAATTAAAGATTACAAGTTAAACGAAATCTCGGCTTAGTTGGGTTTAAAAACTTGTAGTTTGCTGGACTAATTAAAGACGATGTGCTGTTGCTAGTACATTTTCACATTCTAGGGACAAAGAAAGCTAAAATGCTGCAACAAAATTACCAAACATTACCGAGCAGAAGCCACAGCTTTGAAATTATGTTTGAAAAATAATTGAAAAGAATTAGCTACGCACAAATTTGGTGCAACTTAAATTGAAGATTTTATTTGCAAATACTTTTTCATGAATTCAAGAAAATGCTTCGCCACAAAACGTTTACGAAAGTTTTATTTGCAAACGTTTGCCGAAATGCGAATTTCAATTTCCCCCCATTTCCCCCCAAATAGATCGCAAAATGTTGCGAAAATTAATATTGCCCAATTCCCCCTCCGCTCGACAGTCGACATAAATTCATCGCATTTCAACCATAAATAAAATTCCAAAAATACCGAAAACTGCCGTTGACCCATTTAAGGATGCCCCTTCTTGTGGCGCGGGCACACACCATCTAATTACAAACGTTTTGTGGAAGGGTGAGGAGGGGTGGAGGGTGAAAATAAATGGCATGTGTTGACCTTATGCCTATGACCCCCAAATAGATTATGCCAGAAGATATGAAATCTGTAGCGCAGCCAACTAAACGGAATCCTTTGCGAAATGAAACGAACTCAACTGAACCGAACTGAGTTGAGCGGAACAGAAAATGTGCAACACGCGATGAGCATAAATTGCAATTCCAATTTCCGGTTTCTGTTTCAAATGTCGCACGTTTCGCCCACGCCCCCCTTCGCCGCCCATCAATTTGGACGGTCCTCTGCCTACTGCCACGCCCACACCGCTTCCTTCAACTCACACACACACAGAAACACACACAGCTGTCGCACAGTGCAGCGTTGCACAATATTGTTGCAATTCATTTAATATATACGTTCCTCGTAGGTTACTGGGCACTTTTTCGGGTCTCGTAACAAATGTGCGACATTCTCTTAAGTGGCAAAAGGTTCTATTTGTTTGAAACGCAAGTAAAATCAACGAAAAAACATTTTGCCTACTTTTGAAAAGAAGATAATTGTTACTTAAATAATTATTTCTTTTCCAGTACATGTATAAAATTCCCATTAAGAGGCTTAAATCATCAGTGGAAACTGGAACCACATTTGATTCTCTCGAAATGTAATGTTAATTTTTTTAAGTGCCATGTGGCTGATGTCGCTGCTGCAATTGTAGTTCATATATATTTAACCGCCTAAATACTGTTTGGCAGTTGGTGCGATTGTTGCTTGTGTTTGTTGTGTTGTTTGTGTTGCAGTTGCTGTTCATGTTGTTATCGGCAGCAACCAAATGGCGGAAAATGCAGCAGCGGCAACAACGGGAATGAAAATTAAATGAAATTGACGTCAACATTTTGTTTCTTGTGTTAGTGGGCACCGCGCCCACTTTTCCACTTTCCTATCCGCCCATCCGCAATGAGGGCATTACAAGCTGCTTTTGTTGTTGCTGCTACTGCTACAAATGGTTATCGAACAACAACAGCATCAGCAGCAGCATCAGCAGCAGCAACAACAAATTGTTGCAGTTTTTGGCTGAATTACAACGAACATTGAAAGAGCATTTTGTAAGTCGCTCCATCTAGTGGTTTCACCGCATTTTCCCCATTCCCTCGCTGCATTATTTATACGTAGCTCGCTTTTCCTCTGCCCTGTTTAATATTTCATCATTAATGTTTTCCCTTCGCATTGCTAATTGCCTTGCAGTTTCTCTGTGTGTGTGTGTGTGCTAATGTGCTGATAAGTACTACAAGCAAACCATCCTTCTTCACCTCTTTTTTCTAGGGTATCTTGTAATAACTAGGAAAACATTGGCCACCCAAGAATGCTGTTACATGCTGTTATGTAAATTCTTTAATTATGATTTATTTGATTGAACTTAAAACTAAATATTACGCCTTTCTAACAAGTTTAGTATGTGTATTTAAGAAACTTTTACTTCAATTAAACAATTTAAAGTACGCTTAAATTAAATTCTACTGAAAACAATTCATATTTGTTTCGGCGTCCTAATTCTTCGACAAAGAACAATTTTTTACCCACTTCAGGATTCAGATCACGCTCTAAAACTCATCCAGAACGGATCTGTTTAAGTAATTGTATCATTTATCTTTCATCTCGCTCGCCCTTGATAATGTGCAGCCAAAAATTTACACATTCTGTCCAGCGGAAAATAGCGAAAAATCCATCCACATCCATGCCACATGTAGCAGCCATTTTCTAAGGATTCTCTGCCATTTTCTAAGCGTATTCAACTTATTTGATGTGCTGCGCATGATTAATCTTCAAAAAAGTGTCCACAAGTCAACCAGCAGCGAAAGAGATGGCAACTGATGGCGAATGTGGGTTGCGAAAGAGATAGATGGATGCTGGCGAATGTAAGCATGCCAAGGCGACCAAAAACGAAAAATGTCCTTTTTCCACCATGTCTATGTACAGTGGCGTGCAAGTATGAGTACATGTTTGCAACTTTTGACTGTTGGCCTAAATAAAAAAGGTATTAGTTAAGCAAATGAACCCAAATTTGTACTGTTGATTCTTTGATTATTTATTTACAAATTCATAAAAAAAAAATAACAATAATGTAATTCTTTTCGTTAGGAAAAAAATAAAATTTAAATTAACTCGCATGTACTCAATTATGCTCAATTTGAATTTTTCAACAAAAGTTGGACAGCTCATTCAACTGAAAGTTTAATTTTAAAATTTACCGTTTGTTTTAAGAAAGTTTAATATAAAAGTATAAATATTAAAGCTTTCAACAAAAAAGGTACGAATCTCCACGTGTTTTTGGCTCTTAACTATTAAAACAAATAATATGAAGAAATTGATGAATTGAAGTTGAAGATTCAGTGATAAACCTTACTGAAAATGGATTTTCGACGCGTATAATAGCTGAGAAGTTAAATATAAGCCAATCAGCAGTCATTCGTGTTAAAAAAAGGCGAAACGCGGTACCCAAAATTCAAAGAAGAAGTCCACGTCGATTGTTGACCGATGCAGATGCGCGGCTAATGATGCAAAATATTAAAAAGGATAACAATTGTAGACCCAAGGATGCTTCTGCAGCTATAGGCAAGCCTGTCAGCCAGTGGACAGCGTGTCGAGCACTTAAGCGTATTGGATTCGTTTCCGAATTAAAAAAAAAGAAACCGGCCTTGTCCGATAAAAATATAAAAGCACGGCTAAAATTTGCGAAGGCACATAAAAATTGGCAAGTGGACGACTGGAAAAAAGTTATATGGTCTGATGAATCAAAATTTAATCGATACCAGTCGGACGGAAAACAATATTGTTGGAAAAAGCCTGGAGAGTCGCTGCAAAGATGGCACGTACAGGAAACAGTAAAACACGGAGTAGGAAATGTCATGGTCTGGAGCTGTTTTACCTGGTGGAGCATTGGACCAATAAAGAAAATAGAAGGAACTATGAAAAAAGAGGACTATTTAGATATTCTGCAGACCCATCTTTGCGATTTTGTTGAAAAATGCGTTTATAATGAGAGTGATATCACATTCCAGCAAGATGGAGATCCGAAACACACGTCCAAAATCGTGAAGGAATGGATCGGAAATCAAGATTTTAAGTTAATGGAGTGGCCAGCTCAGAGTCCTGATCTCAATCCAATCGAAAATTTGTGGTCGATTGTGAAAAGACGATCTGGACACTTCGAATCGGTTGCAGCAAACCAACACGAGTTGTGGCAACGAATCCAGCAAGAATGGAAAGCTGTTCCGAAGGAAATTATTCAAAATCTGGTGGAAAGTATGCCAAAGCGTATAAAAAGCGTCATCAGAATTAAGGGTCTTTGGACTAAGTACTAAAAGATAAGCTTTTGTTGAAAAATTCAAATTGAGCATAATTGAGTACATGCGAGTTAATTTAAATTTTATTTTTTTCCTAACGAAAAGAATTACATTATTGTTATTTTTTTTTTACGAATTTGTAAATAAATAATCAAAGAATCAACAGTAAAAATTTGGGTTCATTTGCTTAACTAATACCTTTTTTATTTAGGCCAATAGTCAAAAGTTGCAAACATGTACTCATACTTGCACGCCACTGTATGTGCATATATGTATGTAGGTATGTAGGTATGTATATACCATATGTTGACTGAAAAATGATTAAAAACTTAACTTGCAAAAGAAGTTTCATTCCGAGCAGCAACAACAACGCAACCCCAAAAACTCCCCCCGCCCCCCTGCACCACTTCTCCCGTATTTGCCCTGTTTTGCGGGTAATCCTTTAATGCAGCAAACGCGTATGTCACAGCAGCTGCAACTATTTCTCATCACAGCAGACGCAGACGACAAGGGGCGGACACATCCCCATATATATCCCTGCACCCCCCTGCACAGCTTTACCCCTGTTCCTCGTTCGCCATAAAACCCAAAAAACCCGCCCACCTTGGATGTCTGCCGCCCCCTTTTTGGTGCACCCTGAATGACATTTTTGCCTGATTTTCCAGCTACTTTTGGCTGCAAATATTTTGGCTCGCACGTCTTTCATTTTACTCCATTCAATTACCCTTACTGCGGGTTTTAAAGTTTGGTAAGGAACATAAAAATAATTAAAGATTAAACGTTTAAAGATCTACTACATTAAAATGTAATATTGAAAGTGAAATAATAAAAAGCTTTACCGCTGCTTAAAACAAATACTTTTAAGAGCTCTTTATTGGATTATCTTAAATTTTTAAAACTGATAATATTTGTATTTTAAAAACGTAAATAAAACTATTTTAACTCCAACTGGCAGTTAAACTTTTTCAAGAACACTGAGCAAGTATTAAATGAAATTTCGAAGTAAAAACAGAGTAAATATTGTTTTAACTTTAAATCTTTTCGCTTTTGCTGATACCTAAATCCCGAAAAACATTTTTGCAAGTTTTTCGCACTCCTTACCCATGTTCTTGATCTTCTTACCCTTCTGCCCCTTGTCAAACGCTCCCCCCTCCCACTCCACCCACTCCTCATGCTGTCTGCGATGCATTTTACCGAAGATTTTGACATGGCATAATAAATTGTGTTGGTGCAAAAAAGGTGGAGTAGAGCAGAAGACACCTGTACAAACACCCATGCACACGGGGCGTATGGAAAATCTACTTATGCGCCTCGAGCTATGCAAACTTTAAAAGTGTTTAGTGGATTTTCTTGCGCACTTTTGCTCGCCGTTTTGTTTTGCCGCCTTTGTTGTTTTGGCCATTCGCGCGCCACAATTTTCCGCTACATTAATTGCTTGTCATTGTCAACATCCCCAATGTGCCCCTTTTTCCACTTTTAGCCAGTTCAGCCTAATTCCGCCTTGAGATACGAAAACGCTCATAAACTTTTGCACGCGTAAATTGTAAAATTTTCATTGCATACTTTCGTGCGTCACTCGAAAGACAGAGATGGCCTGATGCACAGAAGAGAGATAGCGAGTGCCGAATGCTGGCAACGCACAAAACTGTACACTTGAATATATTTTATTAAATTCAATTAAATTATTTCATACACTTCAATTCGTTTTAGTTTTTGAACATAATAGCATTTTAATAAAAATAAATCGAATATAATGATTTTTAAAAATTAATGTGTTATCCCTTTTTTTTCTGTGTGTAATTCGGCTCAAATCTTTTCTCTGCCTTGCCCCCGCAAAAGAGTGCGTTGGGTTTTTCGCTATTAACATTTTTGCCTTCCGGGGCCAATTGCAAATTAACGTGTGAAATTTGAGGGGGCGGATTTTCCGGCAAGGGAAAATGCGACGAAGATGAGGAAAACTGCGCTCGCGGCGGCCGAGCAGCTGAAGCTTCTGCATAAGTTTGACCAGAAACTTTTCGCCTAGATGTTTATGTGCTCGTGGAGTACTTATTGAGATGGCTTTAATTAAAGCCAAGTCGGGTGAAAGTTCCGGGCAAAGTTAATTAGGGGCAAGCGCATTTCGCAATGGGAATCTTAAGCGGAAATATTCAACTGAATTGTCTAGACTGCTGAAGTGTAAGAGTAATTAGTTCAACCAAATTTTTCGGGCCCAAGATTGAGCTAAAAACTGCTGAACGGCAGTTGGGAGCAACAGCATTTAAATCCTTTCAGAAATTATGTCGAATGAGGAGAATCCTAATAAACAAAGAATATTAATTTGTTATGATAATGAAGATAATATTATTATATATCAAAAGTGTGTCTTAAACTGTTTCCACCTTTATTCATTTCAAGCCATTGTAATTGCCATGATATTTTCGTCTATCTATACTTTTTCAAGCTGCTTACTACCTCGTATATATGTAGGTTTGATAGAGACTGACCGGTCTGCCCTTTGACCTGTTCCTGTTCACGCACACTTGTGAGTCCTTTCCCTTCCCTGTCCACCT
This sequence comes from Drosophila teissieri, assembly GCF_016746235.2. NCBI lineage: Eukaryota > Metazoa > Arthropoda > Insecta > Diptera > Drosophilidae > Drosophila > Drosophila teissieri. Next base: position 5,535,548 of record NC_053031.1, on the reverse strand, counting down.
GCCCAATCTTTCAATCCTCTGGAGGCAGTGCAATCCTCACGCTTTATAAACAACTCATTTTCCCGGCACGTCGGCATATTAAATGATTGCTAAGCGCAAAAGGCAAAAAGCAGAAAAACCATTTGCAATTCATAAGCCCAAAGAGAGGGGGCTAAACGAGAGATTCCCAATCCATGACGAAGTTTTGCCCGGGCTGCAATGAATAGAGGGGGGAAAATCGAGAGGTTTGGGGGCCAAGGGAAAATTGCAGACAACGCGCGACTATTAATAAAAATATGCGAACAATGCGGGAGCGTAGAGCCAAGGGGCGAGGAGCGGGGGCGGTGGTGCAAAACGGAACGGAAACCGCCTCCAACATTGATTTCAATATGGCGGCTCACACACAAACACACACCCAAACCACACACACACAGAAGCCCACGCAAACACACACACATATAGAATGAATGACGAACGTCGCTGAAATGAATGAAAAAGCAAAACAAAAACTTTAAATCCTTTAGTTAAACAAAAGGAGACCGCACCACACAATGCCCATGGGTGCACTGAAAATGAAATTCTTGTAAGATCTTCAATATTTCAGAAAATTCTAATGATATATCCATATCTGTCGGTCCAATTCTGTAAAAGAAAAATGCCAAGATGAATCTGAATGTGTAGTGTGTACAGAAGTTTACAAGATCTGGATATTTCTGTGGCTTTGCCGATAAACAAAATGCTTCCAGCAATAAAATCAAATACTTGGAATGCTGAAAAAGAGGATATCCTTAGGCAGGACTTTCTGCAGTGTATGTGGAATGGGGCGGCTTGTTTTGTTTGGGGAGTTGGGGGCTGCCAGCCAAGGACTACACACTGAAATCAGCATATCCTGCCGGCTGCGGCTCTGGTCTGAACATTTATATTGTTTACGCGATGGATTAGTGGCGACTAAACGTGGCATATTGGCAACGAGACTACAACCGATGATGATGAAGGACGACGCCGGATGGATGAATGGATTGGAATGGAATGGAATGGAAGCCTTGGCAGGACTATAAAACAAAGCTGACCGCATTTCTCAAAGCGATTAAATGCCAGCGCAACCAACTTTAAATAATGTCTTCGGGGTTTCAACTCCCAAATGAGTATCTGTGCGGATGAAATTCCATTTGGAAGTCAGTTTCACTTTACTGCTCACTGCTCTCTTATCATATTTTTTCCTTTTTTTCAGCTTTAACTTTCGCATGCTTTTAACTCCCTTTTTCCCCCAAAAAACCATTTTTTTGGTACGTGACCTTTGGACTAAATTCCTCCAGCAAAACTGTCGTCATCGCCGTTGACTGAAACCCAATATGTTTGAAATGAAATTGTAACAATGAACCCAGATATACAAACAAACACACAGTAAATGGGGGAGCCCACACACACATCCATAGATAAGAACATCCCACATGGCCTAAGGATTCGAGCCAAAAAAAAACAATGTTCCATCTGACATATCTCAAGTGTTTCCTCATTCTCATACCAAAGTTTGAATAATTTTCGATATTTTTTTCTGGCGTCAGAAATCTTTGCTCATTATTATTGGCGGTCCAACTTTGAGCAGAAACTAGAACAGAAATTGAGTTAAATATATAGCAAATTCAGGAACATTTGACAAAAATGACTCCATGATGGAAGAAGTCCCAACATAATAAAAAAAGGGTGGAGTTTTCAGTTCAAGCGCTTTCCACTTTGTAATTAAACACCGAATTATAATTAAAAAGGTTTAACACAGAGAAAATAGCGAAAACTTTACCCATAAACAAAAGCCAGCAAATTCTATTAATGTGCTCAATTTGTGATGAAATCAAGTCTGAAGCCTTCAAGAGGCTCATAAAATTATCGATGGGCTTTTGCAGGGTTGTAAGGGGTTAAATCAGGGGTTGGTCTTAGCGCGTTGAAGTACTTTTACTCACCAGTCCAATTTGGCGGTAATAAAGTTTTCGTAACTATTGATTTCACAGACCCAAGAGCGTTGTCTAATTAGCCAGAAAAGAAGATTTTCGGGGTGGCAAGAGTCGTAAAAGAGAAGAGGATTTTAACGAAGTACTGCCGTAAACTAACGAAAGTAATAATAATACTAATTAATTTTCAGAATAAGATCATTTATATGGCAGAGAATTATTCAAGTTGCTTTAATGTTCCAAGTATTTTTTTAAGGATATTACCCATACGCACTGTGTAACGCGACAATCGGCCAAAAACTTGCCTTAATAAATTTCATTAAACTACCGAAAAATTACAACAAGAGATTGCAAAACGCAAGCCGGAAATTTATTATATTTAACAAACATCTTCACTGGCCAAACGGCGTAAATAAATTTCGCTTCGAAAGGAAAATTGCTGAAAGCTGCGAGTAGCGCGAAAATTTATTATGCCTCGAAAATTTATTCGATGCTGCGCCAATGCAGCAAATATTCTCTTACCATCGCCGCGTTGTTCTTGTAAATGCAGCTGAGCCACAAACAACAATACGCCGAAAAACCCCAAAAAATGCGGCAATAAAATTGTATTTATTACGTTTCTTGAACTTTGCCACATGAAAAATTCAAAAGCACAAATACGAAACGAGCTACACATACACATATGTATGTATATACTCGTACATACGTACGTAGTTACTTACTGGAATATTTTTCAATCAAATGCAGTAAATAAAACAAAAGGGGAAAAGTAATAGAACGAGACTCCAACAGCAGTTGTAATTGGTAATTGAAACTTGTGAAGTAAAATTGGCGTTTAATTTGGAAAGGTGGGTGGCGCAGGCGGTAATGGACGAGGTTGCCCATTTCTGCGCTCTGCAACTCGTCATTTTAATTGAGGCCACAGTGCCGAGTGCCATTAAAAGTCGCTGCTGTTGCTTCCTGCTGATGTAGCTGCTGCTGTAGCTGCTGCTGCTGTTGCTGCCACTGCTTCCTCAACCAAAAAGCACTTAAAAGATTGCATTTAAAAAACTAAAAACGAAACCAAAACCAAACACGAGACGAGACGCAACCAAACCAAAGGCGGAGCACTTTGCCGACCCCACCCCCACAATCCAGTCCACCCAAAATCCACCCAGCATCGTCCAAAACTAACTAACTTTTTCAGCAGCCAGCCTAAAGTGGCCCCTGCCACGCCCACACGGCCCACGCTTGTTGTCATACGCCCTAATGGATAACGTTATCAACGCCGCCAACGCGAGACGAACGTTTAGGGGGAGGTCCCCAAATCGCCAGAATGGGAGCACGAGTGCACTGACAGAAAATCTAGCACAATTTATATTCAATAAATTTAATTACATTTAAAATAATTATAAATAGCTTTATTACGAAGTATATCAACTTGATAGAATACTATGCTATTAGCATTTTTTAACTAATATGTTATCAAAACTTTTTGTATAGAATTGCAAACGCTTATTAAAGTTTTTTTATCATTTATATAAAAAATAAAAAAATTGTGTAAGCTTATCCCTTTTTAAACGTATAATGTGGTTAAGCATTATATTCAGTTTTTCACTCCTAAAACCAATTATTAATATGAAAATACTTTCGAGCTAATTAATCCCATTGAAATCATTTTAATATTGACAAGCTGCTAAAGCGATTTATTTAGCAGCGCCAATAAAAAGATAGTTTTTCCGCCGTGTGAAATACGGCGACCGCGTTGAACAAAAAGCGGAAAAGCGAAGCGGGAAAACCGGGCTGTTGGATGATCCCCAATGAATGGGCCCTGGCCAGAGCCCTGTTAACCAAGTTAAAATTCAATTTTGAACACTGGGCTGCGTGCACAAAAACCGACAAAGTAAACAAATTGCGGTTACCAACACATGAGAGTCCCTCTCAAATATTTTTTTCATTTTTATTCTTCTCGTTTTCCCTGACGGAAGCAATGACAAATTCTCGACAAAAAACGAGGAAAGAAATGAAAATTGTGGAAATAGAGAAAATTCCGGGAATGGGAACGAGGGGAAATAACAAACCCGATTCGTGGCCTGTGAAATATTAAATTAATACGTATGTAACCCGATAGGCGAGCAGTGGGCCTTCATCTGTGATTTGAAAAGTGGGCGGAAAAGCGAGCGGAAAATGTGGGTGGAAAACGCTGCGGAGTTCACCAAAAACATTCAACATTCGACGTCGTTCGTTGCTTTGAAAAAGTTAAATATTTAGCAAGCGCAAATAGCAAAAAGCAGGCGGCGATGCCTGCGGGAAAGTGTTGTGGGGGCAGAATTTCCAAATTAGAAACAGACTTTGCCTGGCCAAATATTTGAGCATTTCGGCCTGCCAAGAAACTGCACTGACAGTTTAAGTTTTGGATTTTTGAACTCTGTTTTTTCATTTATTGGCGGAGTTGTCGGTGGTGGAGTGCTCGGCAAACAGCTCGGCAAAATGCCTTGAAAGGTGTCTTTGGTTTCACGTTTTTGAAATGTATAATATAATTATGAATTGGTCGAGTAAACTCGTAAAGTTGGGTAAACACTGAAACTACAGGCAAATACTGGCGTTCAAAGTTTTATTGGAATATCAAAGAGACTCCGCATTAAAGGGTATCTGTGGATAAACAAATACGTTTAAAATTTGCGTTTGATAACCTAAATTGAAATCCATTAAATGCATTCAGCATACAGCATCGCCTAAAGCGTTTTAGCTAAACAAATAACTAAACACCATTTTATTGGATTAATAAAAATGTTCATGATTTAAGCAAATATAATTGGAATAACCTAAATATGTTCTTGAATCGACACTTGAAGGTGAATTTCACGCCTTCACAGTTCTGGTCGAAACTAGGCCAATGCCTAAGAAAATAATCAAAATGAGAGAATGGGATGTGCGGTACATCCCCTTTGGGATGTTTTTCATATCTTAAGTGCAATATCGTGTCTCAGTTTCAATCACAATTGCTATCAAAGCAAAGTTCTGTTGGCACCGCAATAAGGCGAAACTATGCCTTCAGGAGGATATCAAAGGAGGAAGTAGATGGCTGGCTGGGCTAAAATTGTATTTTGCACAATCAACTGTGAGGGGAAAACAGAAACGTCAACCGTCAGGACTTATCCTTGGAATCGGAATCGGAATGGAAATCCGTAATACCCATACCAATTCTATGCCCATTGCCACACCACCACCGCCACCACCACCACGTTCGTCTCCGTCTCTCAATTTGCGTGCCATGGCATTCGACTTGAGCCGGAAACGGAAGTGTAATGCAAACAAACAGCGTTGGTAGGTGGAATGTGGCACGGTGTGTCTGCTTTGTGTGTGTGTGTGTGTGCTGCATGGTGAATGGTGAACAAGGCCCGAAGCGATGAGACTTGCTTGATTTATTGAGCCACGATTGATGCCACAAGTGCCTGCGTTTCACTGTTCTGGCAAATCATTCGCATTGAAGTGCCCACCATAGCAATCCATACCACATCCACAACCTCAATTGCTGCCCTCACAACCCTTGACCACCACTTGACCCATGTGTGTGGGCGGCTGCAGAGAGAAAAAATATACAACTTTTCATTTTATAGTATTCCACTGATAGTGGCACAGATTTCCGCAGTGTACGCCAGTAAGTGCGCTTGGACTTGGTGAAGCTGATAAGCGCCTTTAGCTCTACGGCAATTTGATAAGAATTAAAGGCCAGCAGTCAGAGCAATGGCAACGACAAGGAGTCGGACCAGAAGCAGCTTTGTTGTTCAGATCCCTGACATATGAAAGAGCTCGGTGGCAAAAAGCAGGCAAAGCAAAAAAAAGTGGAGGAAAAGTTCACTGCACAATTGTAAATCACTGGAAAAGTAAACTCCATCACGGGCTTAGCCTTCCCTGAATCCCTCCCACTCCAGTAAGCAGCCAACTTCTTATGCAATTTAGCCAGGATTCACTCACCCTCCTTCCTTTCACATAATTTCATCATTGCGAAATCCTTTTAAGGGTTCTTAAGTTGCCAGAGACAACGATCAGGTTGACAGCACTCCTCTAAGTGGGTGGTTTTGCTCATGGTTTAAGTCCCTTGGCTCCGATTAATTAATAAAATTATTCTGAAATACAAAATATAAGGTTGAAATATAATAATTCAAGTTAAATATTAAAAAAATAAAGATATGTATTAATGAAAAAAATGTGTTTGAATAAATGGAAATAAATTGATAAACATTGCTGCATTTGCATGCAGAGTATAGCCATTGGTAAAATTTTTCGAACAAGACCATCTCATGTTATACAATCTTTACTCTTTGTTTGCCCAAAACCTCAATTTCCATCCATAAAGCCAAGAGAAGATTTGCGCCCGGCGAAAAACCAAACGTGAAAAATAGAAACGTAAACCGAATGGCAAGAAAAAAACAGAAAAAAAATAGTAAACCAAGTAAAAAAGACCGTAAAAAGAGCAGAGGGATGGCCAGGACAAAGCTATTGAACGGGGTATTTGGGTCGCTAGGTAACAGCGGCGAGAACAAATGTCTATAAAACAAAGTTATCAACGGCAGCTACGGCCAAACTAGAAAACAACAACAAAAATTGAAATGGCAAACAAAAAAAAAAACATAAAAAAGAAAAGAATAGCAACAAAAACCAGAACCGAAGAAACAACAAGTAAAACAGAGAGCTGAAAAATGAAAATAGCGAAAATAAAACCGAAGATACATGGCACAAGGCTAAAACGACTGCAATTCAAGACCTCGAGTGTGCTCGAGTGTGTGTGTGTGAGTGTGTGTGATAGTGTGTGTGGGCCAGTGCACTATGCATAGTGCACTATGCCCACTGCAGTGGGCGATTTTCAGTGTGTGTGTGAGTGGTATTCAACTAACGAAGCTTTGGCCGCATCGAATGGCAAAAATGTTTGCGGAACGAGAAATGGCCAAGGAAAACGCCAGCAACGGTGGATAATAAACGAAAAACGAGTTCGGGTATTAATTATTGGTTTCAGCTTCGCCTCGTTTTGTGGCAAAGACCGAAAATTAAAAGGAACATGCGCTACGATTGAACAAATGGCCAAGAATGGTAATTTAGCCTAGTAGCCATTTTCTAAGTAAGCCCATGATTATGGATCTTTTAATGAGAGAACTAAACGAGCCTTTAATTTTAGGGATCATTCTTCAAATAGAAGACATGAGCTTTTCAAACTATATTTTAGGTGCTTTATTTTTAAAACACTTTTTAAATAGCGCAGCAACATAATGTATTTTAAAAAACTTTTAGAGCTTTTACAGCTATATCTACACTATATTAAAAGCACCACATTTAAATAAACGAACTAAGCATTTAACAATTAAGATATGGCTTGCACTGTGTATTTAGCATACTCTTCAAAGGTGAATAACCATTTTTTGATGCTTTCAAAAACCAAAAGCACAATTTGCCAGCCCCTCGCCAGGATATAAAAACAAGTAAAATGGATGAATGGAAATCTGCCGAAAGAAAGGACTGGCAAAAGGAATGCTGAGGAGCCAGAGGAGGCGGAGGAGCGTTCCCAGATTTGAAGTTACGCGCTTGTAGTGAAATTCAAAACTTATTAAAACACAAAAGCGCACAACAAAAGGATACCAGCTAGAAATGGCGGCATGTCCTGCCCATGTCGCAGTCGACACCCCCCCTCTCTCTCTCTTTCCCCCTCTCTTTGCCACTCTTACCCTCTCTTTCCCACCCTGTGCGGCTGTCTCTTTCGCTCAGCAGCAGGCGTCGCCAACGCTTGTTGAATAATTTTTGGTCGCCTTTTGTGTGTTTTATGCCTTAGCCCCTCCCCCTGCCCCCTCGCTCTTCATCCTTCTATATCCTCCAATGCAATTGTTGTCAGCTGCACTTAGAGACCGACTGTTGCCTGCAGAAAACCCCTCCCCACCCCTCCCCCCTGCTCGCCAATTCCCCGCAAAGGCATTTGAATAAAAAGAAATTTTCGCCTTTTAGTTTTAATTATGGCCAAAGTTTTGCGCTGGCCTGTTAAATGTGTTAGGCAGGAGCAGGCGCAGCTAAAAATAATTATGAATGGCAGGCTGAAATTAAAATAATAGAAGAAAACTTGCATTGAGCAATGGCAGTGGGATTTGGCCTGCTCCTATTTCAGGCTAGCATTTTTGGGAAATCCAAACTAAAATATAGTTTATCCCCTAATTATAGCCACTTGGAATTTAATACGATTATAATACGACTTTTTTAAGACCTAAAGTGTTCATAATAACTTCCTTTAGACGCGTAAACATTAAATTCCAACCCATTATCTCGGACCGTCTGAAATATTATTCATCCGCCATGTGGTCACAATTGTTAGTGGGCCCCCCCAAAAAGAATTCGAAAGAACTTCGGGGCACAGATCTTCTTCCTTAGCCAGGCCATCAAAATTTATATTTTAATTAAAAAACTGTATGCTGAACATCCATTGGCCAGTTGGAGCGAACTGGACACGCATGGCTTTAATTGCTCATCGTTCTTTTTTATAATACGCCTCGGGGCATATACTCGGATATAGCCAGAATCTGTGGGGGTGGGCAGCAGCAGCGGCAGCAGCAGCTGTCACAAGTTGACATCATACTCTGTGAACAACGAGAACCGCAAAGACAAGAAATGGCCATGATGGAGATGGTAGGCTGAGGGCGGTCGAAACGGGCTGGTAGATGGCTGATACACAAACCGCACGCGACTGAAGGCTAACCGAAATTCAGAGTTCCACCGAGCTATGGGTACACTAAGAACAACCAGTTAATACTTAGTACTTTTGTTACTATATATAATACACTACTTTATGGCAATCAAATTGTATTGTTTCAAATCTTCTACAAGGCAATATTGACCAAGTCCTTATATCCGCAAAAATCTATGATTTAATTCCAAGTTTTAGCATAATTTTTCGATCTGCAAACATAGAGGCAGTCAGAAAAGGCGACACATTCAAGGCTGCGGAATCGGTTTGTGCTTGGCTTGCAACGCTAACAAAACCAACAAAACCAGCAATTGCGCCAACAGCAGAAACAACACCAGCAGCCAGAGGAAACAAGCAACTCTGACATTGACAATTCGCAAGAACATGGCATCAGTCCGTCTATATCCGTATATCCTTGCACCCCTTATCCTTTTATCCTTTCCCCCCACCCCGGAATCCTACTGTCGTCGTGCGTGTATGTATGTGATAATTAAATTTTCCAGTTTCACTTCCTGCCTTTGGTCCTGCTCCTCTGGCAACTAGTTCTTTTTTTTTTTTTTTGGCTCCTTTACCCCAAAAATTTTTTGCTTGCGGTCTGGCTCCAGTTGATTCGGCTGACTTTTGTCTGATGCCTGGCTGTTGGACAGCGATTCCTCACTTGATTTGGCCCCAATGAACTCGATGAACTGGCCTGAAACCGAAAGTGCCAAAATGGTCATTGATGAACGTTTCCGTTATTGGTCGAGGAAATTGTATTTCCCATCTAAGCTCAATGCTCAATGCCCGATGCCAGCTGCCATCGAGGATGCTTAGCGCCCTGGTCAACCGATTGGAATTGGATGAGCTTAAGGGGAGACCACTATACTCGTATACCACTATACAGTGGAGACAGCCGAGTCGAGTCGAGTCGACAGTCCGGGCCTAATGCGATTTGTCGCAAATGGTAAGGGGTTAAAAGGGTTGCCAATAGAGCTCGATAAAGTCCATGTTCGAAGCTTTGCGGCTACTGTGGGTGGCTGGCAAAGCGAAGTAGTTTTAGGTGGAAGTCGCTGTCAGTTAGGGGAAGTGGTTTTTATTGGGACATGCTGAAAGGTCATGAGATATAGAACCCATTTTCAGCAAGTTCTGTTGATGCCTTTGAAACAATAAATACTTTGTCAACTGATTTGCAAGGAGTTTAAATGATCACGCCCCAGCAACAATGATTGGTTAAAATTTTGCTATTCTAACACTTAAAGATGTATCGCATACCCTGCTCTTTAAGATGCTTCCGCGTTGAAGAAGAACCCTTTTCACGCTCAAGATCAGCTTTAATATTATGCAAATCCACTCAAGTGTTTGCTTGGGGGTGGCAAATGTATGATGCTCATGTCCTTGATGAAATTACCAAAACGTGTTAAACTCTGAAATGCGCCACAGTATCCTTCACTTCAGTTCACAGTCCCCAAACTCTGGTCCTTTCTATTGGCGCCGAATTGTTTGCCAAACAAAAAAAAAAAAAGCAGGAAAATAAAGTAGCGAAGGAACCGCCGAAAAAGAGAAGAGAAGAGAGCAGCGGACATTTTGTAAATATTTTTCATGTGTACTATGGTTGGTGAAAGTATGAGGAAAAGCGGCTAAAAGGGAAGCCGCATGGCAACCGAATTTTCCCTCACAAAACATATTTATTTTAGTTGTGCGCGTTTGTATGTCACCATTTGCATCCTTATGGCTATATACATATGTATATCCTTACAAACGGCAAATATTTTGCAAAAGCGGCGCCTTTGTTGGCGTTAGTTTTTTCATTGGGCTTTTACTCTTCCAAAATTATGGCCGCGAGCCTTTAGTAGTTATATTTTATTAACTAAATTTTTAATTGCCCTGCAGTATATTATACATATATAATATATTATTGCATAGATCAAACAATTCCAATTGTTGTAAATTTAAAATAAATTAGTAATAATTCTATACTTCGTAATATTTGTTAGCCATTCTTTTGTAGATTACATAAAAGAATATATTCCACGACTACTTAGTGGTACTTCGATGTGTCTTTGTTTCTCTTTGTTAATCCATGTAGATGTATAATCGAAATTAAAGAGCATTTCAGTCTTCGTTGGTAAAAAGTAGCAGTTTTTTTTCGTAGTGCCGCCTGCTTTTGGTTGTTTAAGCAAATATGGCCGCGCTGACCCGCAGCTTTTGGCTCATTTGGAGGCCCGGGCCAGCATAAATAACGGATGGCTTGGATGGACAGGATCTAGGATCTTTTGCCCTTACCCTGAAATCTGTGATTTGGCAAGCAACTGCTGCCAACATGGCCCATCGTTCGTTCAATCATTCATGCAGTCATTCAAACATTGACGCCAGCTGCTCGGCTTTCAAAAACCGTCGAGCGAAACAAATGTGTTTGTTTTTCATTTTCTAGTCCCTCTGACGTTTTGCTGTGTATTTTTTTTCTTGTTTCTTTTTTTGTTTTGCTGCTTCCAAATCTTTTGCTCACAGTAAGGCTTTTTTAAGTAGTTTTTAATAATGCGCCACACACGCGGAAAAGGACAAAAGGGATAAGCCAGGCGGCGAGCCAAAAGGACACAACCCATAGATGTGGGCAGGATCAACAAATTACATTTCACCGAACGAACGAACCAAAAAAAAAAAATACTAAAGAAGCAACACAAAACATCTGTTGCCATCGAAAGGATGATGCTGAAAAATAGCAGTCAGTTAAAGGCTTACGGGAGAAGTTAAACGTCAGGGAAAAATGTGGAAAAAAGAAACCGGCGAATTAGAGCAAGCCAGCATAAATAGGGCTTAGATAATCATATATGTATGTGCGCTCCCAGCTTTTCAGCTCCTCCATTCCTCCATATATTCCCGCCCACAAAATGCTAACCAAAGATAATCGTGGAGTGTTCTTTTCTTATCTCCGCTTTAGCGGCCCTTAACAGAAATTGAATTTAAATGGTTGTCAGCAACAGAAATTAGTTTTTGCTTCCTCAGAAATAAGGAAAAAAAATCGAAATAAATACAGGGCAAAATAGGGGAGAGTATAAAGAAAAGTGCACGGCCATTCCCAGTGAATTATGAAACCAAATACAAATAGCGGCAATATAAAAAATACCTACAGTTCGTGGGGGCCAGCAGGCTCTAATTAAAAGATGACACTCGAAGATCCAAGATGAAAATGGTCCAAGGCATGGCAAATAATTAGGTGACATCAGCAGAAGTGCAGCTTATTCAGGTTGGACTCTTGAGTTGTAAAAATGAAATAAAAAGAAAATAACTGAAGTCTTAGATGAATAGCAATGTTGGAAAAACTACAATCAAACTTGTTTCTTCACAGTTCTTACTAGTTTTTACCATCATTCCCTTATATCTCTGAAATTTAAGCCTTTACCTTTGCCACATCTTTAAATTCATTTATTTAAATATTCGGTTTACTTCCTCTTCCTCTCGGCTTTCCGCCAACCTCTTTGTCAAGCCTCTCGAAAAGGAACCCCAAAAAAATAAAAACGAAATAAATATAAAGGAAGCCAACCGCAACAAAGTAAAGTCTACTTTAAAACACTTTTCAGTGCATGAAACTGACAAAGAGACAGAAGGCGGGTTTTTCGGGTGGCGGGGCAAAAATGGTGGCACGACCAGTGGCACTATCAAGACCCAAAAGGGCTGGGGGCAAAATGGGGGGCTCTTTCGAGGGGATGGGGTTGGGGATTGGCAGCCACAGCCCCAGCAACAGCAACAGCCCAGAGAAAGAGGAACAACAGGGAAGAACAATGATAATGATGATGGGCATGCTGAGGGCTGCTGATGAGTGAATAATGCGGCACACGTTGAGTGCCGGCTAACATATGAGCATCATATATTTTGACAAAAGCCGAGCAGAGACAGACCGTGCCACAGTGTTGTCAGTTTTTCAGTTAAAAAATTAACTCATTAAGAGATTAAACATTTCGTAATGATTACACTTAAGTTGTTAAGAATTCATAAAAGGAATTTTAAAGGCTCTATAGGTGCTGCCTGAGCTTTTGTATCATATATCCTGGCATATCATATAGGCTAACCACATTTCGTATTAGTAAATAGCATATATCATGTTGTAAATATTTTTAAAAAATAATTCCCACTTTAATGAAGGGATACGTAACGCAATTTATATAGAATTTTGTAATTTTTCTGTAAAATAGCTAAACTGACAGCTCCTGCTTGCATTTGACATGCATGTGAGTGGGGATGCGGTGGAGCACATGAAACCAGGACAGCCCAAAAGTACTCAAATGTTCATGTGTCTTTGTCGCAGCTGGCGGCTGTCACAGCAAACAGTAAGTGAGACCGAGGACCCCGCTACCTGTGCCAACATAAACATAAATAAATTTATAATAAGGGTTGTCGGGCTTATTAAATTTTGTGCCCCCACGTCGATGGTCGGTGTTTTTTTGTGCTGACTACTTAAACTCTATGCAAATATTTTTTATTACAATTACTATTTCCTTTGTGTTAATTTTTTGTTTTTAATTTTTAACGCCTCACTAGTGGCCCTGACACGATGGCAGTATCCGTGTGCTATTTGCACACGATATGAACACCAAAAACAGCACTGACCATCATATGGAAGAAAAAACGGCTGTTGTGCATTGAGTGCCACAGGTGCACGCACATACACTTTTGGGGCCAACTGCAGTGCGACACAAACGCAAATGAATTTTGCCACACAAATAAACACTGATGTTGGGCAAATAAAAATATTTAATAAAATGTACATACAAATGTATAAAATGTATATAAATGTATATGCAAATATTGAAAAGCAAGCGGCGCCGTCAAATTATGAAACCATTGAAGTTGATTTAAAATGGCCGATAGCGTTGGCAATGAATGGGCAAATAAAGTGCCCTGAAAAGTGTGCTTCATATTTTGTGCTAATAAAAATTTAAATTTCACTTTGTAGTTGTGGAGGCTTATGAGCTGCTGCGTTGATTTGACTGCTCTCCTTTGAATGCCATTCCTCCTTGGCACACACACACACACAGACACACACACAGACAAAGACACCTCATCAGTGTGCCATTAGAGTTTCTTTTCTTCGTTAATGATTTCACTGAGAGCTCGGAGTTGTTTCTGCTTTTTTTTTGCACTGAGAATATTGGCTTTAAGATTATTTTATCATCTCTTAGTAATAATTTATCCATTATATTTAAAAATATCTTTATTTATAGTTAAGCATTGTAAACTTTTAAGAAAAATTCTTCAATAAAAAATGGTTGTTGCTTTTTCGATGGATGGATGACCCCATAGAAATGTATTGATTTGCTTACCAATATATTTTTTCCCCAGTTTGACCGCCTTTTTTCGCTTTAATGGCTCCACCTGAGCAATGGCAAATGAAATGCAAATTAGTAGTTGGAGCCCGTTAGCGCAAGAATGTACTTAACGCGGCGCCAGAGTCATAAACTCGAAATGAACTCATTAGAGGTGTGTGTGCTGAATCACTTTGAATAATTGAGTTCCAGTCGGAGTTCGAGTTCGAGTGCGAGTGCTAGTGCTAGTTCCAGTTTGAGTCCTCCGTTTGGGACTAGGCAGCCAAGGCTGCTGATCCATTGGATAGCCACATCTTTGGGCAACCCGTTTCAGCATTTTTCAATTGTCAAAGCCAGCGTGCAGCAGGAGCTGCATCAGGATCGGAATCATCAGCAGCATAGTCATCAACCATGTGCAATCCGCATGCCTTGAGGGCGACTTCCGACACACTTATTTCTTGCCGCCCTGCCAGCGTCCATGTGGGCGTGGCTCCTGTCCATGTGAATGGGTCGCCCACACATATACACTTTCAATAGCACTTTCCATTGACACCAAAAAAAAGAAAAGTGTGCAAGAAAGAAAGCAATGCTGGCGAGAGTGAAGCGAAATGTTAACATTTTGCTGCCCCTCCGCCCGCAGACGGCTCCATGTGTGAGTTAACAGCAATTTGTAACGATAATTGTGTGTATTTTTCAGTGACAATAACGTTGAATGCTGATGAGTTTGCCCGGGACCAGCATCCTATGGTATGCTATGGAATGGACGCTCCAAACGAGTCCATAGATGACAGCCAGATATGCAGGATGCAGGATAGTGCTGCCGATTCATCTTGCTGCCAAGAAAAAAGTACTTTTACCATGGATTTTGCAACGGATAATGGTCAAAAGTCGACCATAAAAATGAAGTTTATTTCTCGTAGTTATGGCTTTGCAAATATTCATAATAAATCTCAATGGAGTTAAACAATATTATCAAACTGAAACTAATCTAAAACTTTCTATATTGATTTTATAATAATTTGATATAATTAGCTGCATTTTCTCAAGTATTTCAAATTTTCTTGATTTTATTTTTGGGCACTTCAGTGATTTTTATTATAGCCAACCGAGATCCATTCGGCCAGAACCGCCATTCGACCCCCTTTTGGCCTTTTCCAAAGTCTCCGTAAGTGCTGGCCTAAACGGCAAACATTTTCTGTGCTGAGTGCTGTGCTTTTGGGACCACGGGGCGGATGGAGGAAAAGTCGGAGCGAAGTGAAGCCAAGCGAATGCGAAGTCATTGTCAAGTGTGTCAAGTGTCGGGCAAACACCAATTTAAGGCAAAAAGAAATCAACTGAACAAAAAAAAAAAGATGAGAAAGAAGCGGGCAAAAAGTGGGCAACCTTGCCCGAAACGCAAAAGGAGAACATTTTGTGCCACGTCGCCAGGCAATTAAATTCAATTTGTCATTCACTTCAAGTGGACTATCCTCATAATTGAATTCATTTGATTGGTTGACCCCCTTCTGTGCAGCCCCCTTGGTGTGTTGTATTACCTCTAACTGCATGCAATTGTTCATGACAATTAATAAATGTTGTGCATAATTAATTTATGTGACGCTTCTGGGCAAACAAAAGGACATCGCCTATTGACACACGCGTCACATAAGGTTTTCTATTGTGCGGCCGCTTGTATTTGCCTAATATGTCCCGTAATTTACGAACAGTAATTAAACTGAATTATTTAAATTATGCACCTGGGGGAGAACAAAACGTTTATGTGATCACCCGAAAAAATTACTAAATAATAATAATAAATGACAGCCATCATATAGATAAAGCAAATTGTTTGAAAAATGTTAAACTGATTGAATTTTTTGTAAAGAATGTGGTTGTACAAATTTCTTTAGAAATAGCTACAACAATTAATCACTGCATAAAATTAATATTTTAATAGTAAGTAGCTTGAAATTGAATTAGGCACTTGAAAACCATTGATTTTTATTAATTTATACTTTATAATTACCATATCAAATGATTTATAATTTTATAACTGATTAAATGGTTTATTTACCAAGAAAAGCACTAACGTTAATTGATTGTTTATGTTTAAAAATGTTAACCCTTCTACAAGGTAGTTCGACCTAAACCTAATATTTCGGTGAGTTAAGCATTGCTGTTTTAACTTTGTTTATTTTGAAACCCCTGACCAGCGCATGGGAGTCCCAGCATTTGAATAGTTTTTCCTTTTAAGCCTTTCGGGCATTTTTAAATACAGGACCACAATCGGTGGAGAAGGCCTCACCACCTCACAAAAACCCATGCCGCAACTGAAATCCTAACAACTTTTTATGATGCTGAAACATGAGACGCGTGTACGTAGTTTGTATTTAGTAAAAGGATTTCACCATACACATGTACGCACACACACACACACACACACACACAACAGAGTCACAGGATTTTTCTACGCTTTTCCTGCTATGCAAACACAGACGGGTCGCTCCGCATGAAACACGAACACGTATTTTGTATAACGGTATTTATAACATGTTTACTCAATAACAAAACACTTGAGCTTCTAACCCAAATACCCATAAACAAGTAAGCCACACTCTCACACTCACTTTGTGCGCTTTAAGCGAACCTGAGTTTTTGGTTATGGGACTCGCTTCCTGCAGATTGGATTGGATTTCCACCAATTTAAAGGACATGCCTTTATGACAAGTTGTGGCAGGGTAAAAACGGGTTTAAATACGTTTAGATGTAGGGTATTTTATATTATCAAAACTAAGCTTATGGGTAAAATTCTACTCATTACTTATATTTTCGTACAATTTACTTTTAAATCCAAAATTATATGTTCAATTTACTCTTAAATCCAAAATTATATGTTCAAGCCCTTTTTAATAGGGAAAGTGTCATCAAACTGTTAATCCCAACATTGTGTGAATTATTTAACTGCAAATAAGCATCAGGAATTTCCCTGTAAATGTGGCTGGCAACTTTGTTGGACCAATGGAACGTAAGAGGTGCTGAAAATGGCGGAGAAAATTTCGAGGCGTAGAAAGAGACAGAGGTGAGTGCATACCATAAACAGGAGTCAAATAAATCAACGTCGTCATCATCATCATCATCATTGTCGTCATCAGCAGTCCCCACACGCGGCGATCCAACAACAAAGTAGCAGACGACGTACACACACACACGAACCTTCAAGGATTCACACGCACACACACACACACACACACACACACACTTAGAAGCACACACACACACACAGACAGGGAAATCTCCAGCAGGGCAAACCATAAAGCAGCCAGCGAAATATAAATGCAATAAAATATTTTTAATGGCTCGTAAATGTAAAAATTACGCAAAATAAGGAGAAAAAAACTCGCAGTACAACAACCACATCAACAGAAATATGTAAAACGTACAATTTGAGCAAAAATATTGTAGAGACTGAAGCACATATGAATGAATGAATGAATGGGCCGCAAATGGTCGCAGGATATGCAAAAGTATTTGCTGTATTGGGGAGGTGCAAAATTGTAATACGATTGGGTAAATTTTACAAATTAGTTAGCATAATAGTTGACGCAACAATGCAAACGCCGCAGGGGTCCAAAATTTGCCTAATTGAAAGCAGCTCAAATGATGGTCAACAGTGGCAGCAACAATAGTTGTATGGCAACGACAACAAAACAACAAAACAACAAAACAACAAAAAGAGCAACAATAATCGCTGTAGCAATAGCAATAGCAATAGCAACTAACTAACTAACTAACAATAACAACTCAAAGACGAAGTATGCATATTGCAAGCTGTGCACAAACATTGTAAAGGCAATTACGGCAAATGCCAAAGTGACAAGCCGAAAGCCAAACTAAAACTGCAACAAAAGTGGTCGGAATGATGGCCAGCAGGAGTGGCTAAAGGGTGGATTAGGATAAAAACTTTTGGCCACAACGAAAGCTCCCCTTTTTTTCTAGTTATCGATGTTGGGCGATGTTGGGAAAAATGCCGGGTCTTAAGGTTTTAGTGGAAAATAATGATTTAAAAGTTTAGGCAGATAGCTTAAATAAGTTGTTGGTATATTTAGCTATATCCTTTTCCTAAATAAATATTTATATAAAACTGAAAACCAGCTCCAACATGGAAACCCAACGAAACAAGCGCTTACATCTTGCCCATCAAAGGGTATTTTTTGGGTACAACCAGTCGAAAAAGAAAAAAACTTCAAACAATATCCTGTTCAAGCCCAACACGCTGGCATGTGTATGTGTATTAGTTGTTGATAAAATTAAACTGCATTGTTGAAAATCACAGCAAAATGGCGATAGAGATAATAAAAACAAAAGAGAGAGAGAGCCAGCAGGAAAAAGGATGCAAACTTGTGTGTGCTATGCTCTTGCGGTCGAGCATTTAAATATTTAAAAATATTTATTGCTGAAAAATGCTGAAATATTTATGGGCTAAGCTATGCACAAGATGTACCCAAAAGCACACAAAGTGGACATAAAGGGCAATTTTGTCCATCCATTTGGTATTTGTTAAAACAAAGCCCCGAGGACAAAGACACAGACACAGACACAGACACAAACACAGACACAAACACAGATACAGATACAGACACAGACAAATGCAGTCGCCTGCAGTGGATTTCTGTGTTATATATTCTTTTATGTTTTGAGGTGGGTTCATCGAGGTGGCTAGCATATGGACATATGGTAGGCAGCATGCGTAGACAGAGGAATTTTAAATATGCAGATCAGGCAAAAGGTTTTTCGGAGACGACAGGCCAAAAGGTTAAGACAAACAGCTCGGCACCGGCACCGGCACCGGGCTAACAGGACATGTCCTGGGGGAGGAATGTCCTGCTAATGCCCAACGATTGTCTCTCTAAGCCCAGCACAAACATAAATACTAACTAGCGCCCCGAGGTTCCTGTCAGTCCTGCGAGTCGATGGCTCCAGCAACGAGAATGGGAACAACAAAAATTTGCACATTATTAGCATTAGGGGCGGCTATACATTTTGTTTTTATTTTCGGTATTTCCAGTTTATTTTATTCCATTCTGTTTATTTGATTTCATTCTCGTTTTCCCTCATCTGGCTGGCAATTGGAATTGGCATTGTTGGGTCTGCATTTGCATTGAGTTGGGTGCAAATCCGTAACAAATCTTCGAAATTGTTTTACTGACTCTACAACATTGAAATTCATTTGATGGGCAAAATCTTTTACTGATTTTTATGCATATGCAGGACAAGAAGAGTGAAGAGTGAAGGGTGATGTGCTGGCTGTTGGCTGTGTGTGGCCAAGAGGAATTTTCTTTTTAGTTCGAATTGAATTAAATGTTGCTAGGGGGAAATATCAGCTATGTGAGGACTTTCGACGAGCTTAGGAAATTCTTCAATTGAATGCGATTTCCAGTCAAATTGCAATAGAACACAGATCAATTGAATTGAATAATAATTTGTAAACTAAGTATTCGATAAATGTTTATTTGCATCCATTTTGCAATGTGATTACTTGTGTAATTATTAAATTGGCTACAAAATGTAGCTTTGTCTACTAATGTAGCTTGGAGTACTTAAATATTTACCAAAAATTTCACTAAAACGTTGAATATATATTTAACCAAAACCAAATTGGTAATAGACAAACAATGAATGCGATACTTTTACAGTTCCGTCTTTCAGCCCGCCCATCAAATGCAAAACAAATGCAAATAGCAAATATAAAGTCCAAATCGGATGTGTGTCTCAAAGGGTCAAGCATTGAACTATCGTTATATATATTTTTGTGCTGCACTGGGAATGAGTATGGGGGTATCTAGGATTATATAAATACGCACGAAATGCTACGCCCACGTCCATTTCGAATTACAGAGAGACGGCGTCTCAGGCTGACCCAAAGCCAATTGCCTTTTGCAGTGACTAAGATTTATTTGCATTTCCGTCTGAATGCATTTCTGTTTTATTTCTATAGACCAACTTGGCTATTGCTTTTTGCAGACACGCACATGACTACACACACACACACACACACACATCCACTTCGTGGAGGAACATGTTTCGCTTTTGGCAACCAACTCGTCCTGCGTAGTCGTAAATGGTTGTAGTCGCCCAATTCATTGTGCTATACCTACTAGTCGCATTACTTATAATGCAGCATTTACTGTCCGATTTCTTTCTTTCCCATTAACAAACTCAATTTGCGAGCCATTTTCTGGCCGGCGTCAAGGATAATGGTTCTGGGATAACGCTTTATCGGTCCTTGTCTTTGCGGCTCCTGACCAATGCAACACGTTCCATCTGATACTGCACTGAGGTGAAATGAAGTTAAGGACTCTAAAATATATATGTATTTTACATCCAATTTACCTTTTAAATAAAACTTATATTATGAAGGAAAGAAATATTTATGCAAAACATATTGGACAGCTAATTCGTTTACCTATTTATTGCTTTAAACTTCTTGACTTATTTTTGATTTTCCAGTGCACTTTTAAGTCTCAGTGTTTTGGAATTTGGTGTCCTGCGCTAACAATGTTCCATTCTGCGGGCTGAAGGACGGGTCCTGCTCCAAGTTCTGTGTCCTATGCAGAGCAGCAATTTAAAAATCGCTTACGGGCACGCCACTGCCATAAAATCAGGCATCGCCATCATCATCATCTCGTGGCATCGTCATCATCTTCATGAGGTGCACGGATCCTGAACATTCGCTTCGTGCCTTTTCCTGCGTTTTGTCTCCATTGCTTTTTTGTTTTTTGTTTTTGTCCTTTTTTCCTACGGCTCTTGTGTTTTTCTTTTCTTTTCTTGTTTTTTTTTTCTGTTGCAAAATGTTGAGTACGTGACAGATTTGTTATAATTAACATGATTGACGAGCCAGCGACGCCCAGACACTGGTTCACAAAAAGAAAGAAATCAAAAACCCAATAGCCACGGCATCTACCTTTCCAAAAATTTCAAAAGATGAATATCTGGGAAAAATGTTGCAAGCATAGTTGGCATAAGGTGTCCCGATGATTTTGTCAGTTTTGGGCTGTGCAGCTCAGTTGGCAAAGTTGGCAAAGTGCATAAATTTCAATGTTAACAAACATTTCCATCGCATCCAGTAGCAGCGCATACGCTTCGATTGAAATCTAAATTGCATTGCATGCCATTCCCTCCCCTGCCGCCCACGATTACCTCACGCACACAAACACACACACACTGACACACACACACACTGACATACACACAGCCACAGATACTAGCCCAGTTTAGGGGCTACAAATTCAACTGTAAAAATTGCTGCAGTTAAATACTGCACTTGATAACAACTACAAATGCCCGACGTGTTAGACGCCGAAGCTAACAAGCAGCGCAGGCAGTCGTGGAAAGCGGTGGAAAATGGGTGGAAAATGGGGGTAGAATGTGGGCAAAATCGGGCGGCGAAGGGCGATGGCGAACAAAAACAAACAGGATATGGGCGGTCTGCGATATGTGCGTGTGGGTGTTCTCGGTCGGCGTTGTTTGTGTCTGTGTTTGTGCAGGACATACATTACATTACACTGCAGTTTTTGCAACTGTAAGAGGGACTACTGCCATCGGCAGCAGCACAAGGAATGACAGTGGTGGCTGAACTACTAGCAACTGCAGTTGCAGTAGACCTATTTACATAGATTTTTATTTGTGTCAGACTCCTGAAGCGAGATGCTCTAGGATACCAATCATGCAAAGAAACATATAATATGCTTAATTAAAATTTAAATGTTAAATTTAAATGTTAAAAATAAATGATGATTATGTTTTGCTAGTTTCTGCCAGATAATTCTCTTCAAGTTCTTTAAGTGTTTATAACATAGGAATTAATATTAACTATAAATTCTAAACAGGCTTCTTTGATTATGATTTAAAATCCAATAAAACCCTTTAAAAGTTTTTAAAATATCTTAGCTATTCGCATATATCCCGCCTTGTTCCAAAGCTCAAAGTTATTTAAGCGAAAGGGTGTTATTACAATTGCCAGCGACTCATTGGCCAACTTCAGGCCAAAAGAGCTGCTGTTACCCCCCTTTGTCCTTCAGCGCTGCCCCATCGCGTTTATTCAAAAGGATATTGCTGGGACTGCCAATTGGCCGCCTCAGTCGACGGCGCTGCCCTTAAACACAATTCGCAACTGGAGTTGGTGTTGCACTTGCTGCTGCTGTCATTTACAAGTGCAGCGGCGGCAGCAACAACAACCGCAGGCATCATGAAAGAGCATTGTAACCGCAAAACGGAGATCAGCATTGCATATGCAAAAATGTAACTGAAATTCGTAAAATGCCATTCGAGGCGGCGGGCCAGCACCGAAGTCAGCGGCAGCAGGATACGGAGTTCCAGTCCAGTCCATGGAGTCCTGCACTCTGATGCGGGCATCCTGGTATCCTGGCCATGCCATTGGCCAATCGAATAAAAAGTGCATGAAATATGTTTACGGTTATGTGTTGGCGTTTATGTTACGCAAATGTTTTTTTGAGAAAGTGCACTGAGGAAAATGTATAACAGTCAGTAATTCTTTTGTGTTTAAAAGGTTCGTATGAAAAGCTGTGAGCTAAACAATGTGTATAACAAATTCGAAATGTCAATCTATCTTTAATTTACATATGATATAAGTAAGAATTTGCTCTGTGCAGATATGGCTTCAACATCAGAGCCATAGCATTTCCTGTTCTCCATCCAGAAGGTCAATAAAAGGTCATTGAGAAGGTTATAACAGCAAGTACATATGTGTGGGAGAATTTCGAGTGTGTGTGTGCGTGTGTGGGTGTGAGAGAATTCGCTCATGCGTGAGCATGTGTGAGTGGGCAGTGGGTTGCTGCTGTGTGGGTGTGTAGGCACAACCTGGCCAAGAGTCAATAGGTAATCCAAATTTGTAGATTTTTTTTGGCAAGAGCTTTTTGGGTCGAAAAAAACTGCTGGCTTTGCCTTGCCAAATACCAAAAGTTAACAGATTAGAATGAAGTGTGAAATGAAGGATAAAAATGAAGCAAACGAACTTCGTTTTAATTCGTTTTTTTAAATTTCCAACTTTTGCCGAGTGCCTGCGCAACTTTGCTGGCAACTTATCATTTCTCATTTTACACCTTTTAATTGCCCCAACGGCCAGCTGACGGGTAGTTCATTAGCACAATTATCTATGGGTCTACAGCTGAGTTCTTGACTCTCCTCCTATCAAATGGCAAACACTCAAAGTTGTGGTGCAAAAATAATGGTACAAAAATTGCCAAAAAAGAAATCCTCTTGTCGGAGCATGGAAATAGAATTTCCGCATTTCCAGCAGCGAATCGTATAAATCAGCTTAGAAAACTTTCATCGTATATCAACACACTAATTATGGTAATTTTATAATTTTCTAAAAATCCACCCTCGCCATTGAAATAAAAAACGAGAGGCAGCAGAAGGCGAAACCACAAGCTAAAGTCAGGGCCCAAAACTCGGATCCCTGGAGGCGTTTACTGTTGATGTTTAATAAGCCAAGGCTCTCTCCTTCCCACACACACACACATACAAACACCCACACACACACACAAACACACCCACACACACAAGCTCTAAAGTATTTTTTGGCCCTATGAGCCTGAGACTGGCTGCAGGAAAACAAGTTCTTTTCATGAAATTTGAACATAAATTCCAATGAACGAAACAAAACCAAAGTGCAAAGCTGCCCACACACACCCCCTGATTTTCCCTTTAGTTTTCCGTGTGGCAGTTTTCCCCTCGCATGCAGTTTAGTGTTACTAGGCCCCCAGGGGGAAACGGCATCGGGAAAGCCGGGCAGAGAAAACTGCCCAGTCCCAGTCGCAGTCGCCTTTGCTCAGTGGCAGTAAGAAAACGCCATTTCCCCAGCCGAAAGCGGCGAACTATAAAATAAATTAGTCGAGCTGTTGATAGAAGCAGTAATACCTTGTACACATATATGAGTCTTTAGGTTTGGCATTATAATTGGAAATGAACTACTCAAAGGCACGCCTGAAAGTATGCAATGAAAACGTAGTTCGCAAGGAGAGCTATGGATTCTTGGCTTTAAAAACTTTAGGCTTAAGTGTTTCTTTAATTTTAAGTAAGTAGCCAAGGAATATATCTGTGTCAAAGTAAGGAGCTACGTAGATTGGCCCACTAATCCAGCTAATACACCTTGGAACCTAATAAAGCCGCGGTACAAGCAGCAAACGAATGCCAGGACCTTAGCCCGAGCAGGGCGTGGGGACCATAAAGTTTTCCACCGGGCAGAAGGGGTACAGTGGGAAAATGGGAAAGTGGGCACAGGACATGGGGAGGACGACCACTGGCAAATCAACTTTGCAACTTGAGACTGTTGCAGTCTATTAAAATTACGCCGACGGGCAAGTGGGCAAGGGCTATATAAGAATGGGTGTGTGGCCGTGTTTGTGTGTGGGCGTGGCGCCTCTGTGTGTGTGTGTGTGGGCGGCAAAAGGGGGCGTGTCAAGCGCAAGCACAGCAATGGGCGCTAAATTAAAGGCAACTGCAACTGCGGCGGCATGGCGGTAGTTCCTGCTGCTCCTGCTTCTTTATCATCTCGTTACCACCCCCTCCGTTCCCCCCCCCGTTACCCCCTCCGTTACCCCCTCCGTTGCACCCCCCGTTTCCCTATCGCTTTTCCACTGATACCGCGTTTTCTTGTTCTTCTTCTTGTGCTTCATCTGGTTGTAGTTCTTCTTCTACTTGGAGCGCCTCATGCAGAGCTATGTTTCCGGCCGCCGCTGGCAGTTAGCAAACGTTCCAAGTCGCCGGCAACTTTTGCAATTAGAGATGGCAACGGGAAATGGCTTTCACAGCAGCGAATGGCAATGTAAAAGAAATGAGATAACAAATATCTCAAACAAAAATTGGCAACAAAGGATAACACCTTACTGTTGACCAAGCAATATACCCTAGTGATCCTTGCTAAAATTATTGCTATATGTAATACTTATTTATATTTAGCGTAAGCCGTAATAGGTGCAACCTATAGTTAAGGATACAAGCTACTTATATTGACCAATTTAAAGTTAAAGGCTTTACTTACAAAGTTCCTTTGTTAACTTGATTACTTCTAGGCAAGCGTCATAAAAACTCTTTCGAGTGCCCAGATCGTATATCTTTGCTGGTAACGCCGATCTCGTCACGCGACCAACGCTGTTGGCATATCCTGGCCCCCATACCATGCATCCTGCCAGGACTCTCGGTTACGCTTGGGCTGGCCCTTACTTCTGCTACGGCTTCTGTTTCGCTTACATTCGGGAAGTGGCGAAAAGGAAACGCTGGGGGGGGAATGGGAGATGGGAGATGATGGGGCCGGCCGCCCTGCATCGTAAATTTAAGACTATGCAGCTACTTGAAAAGTTTTTGCAAGGCGTTGCCGTGTAGTTTATGGCTGGACCTAACTGGTTGCTGTTGATGTTGCTGCTGATGTTGTAGGTGGGCCGTCATTTTCATATCTTATGGCGGTAGTTACAATACCAAAGCGCCCAAAATGAGTGGGTCGCCGTGGTGGGGCTGGTGGTGCGGGCACTTTTGCATATTTTCATTGCCGGCGAACGGGCACTGATTGAGCAATTTCTGTACCGCTGATGATAATGCTGTTGCCCCTTCCCCCCGCTTTTTACTATAGTACACGAGTATGCATATCGAGGGATATCCGTGTGGCGCCGTCATCAACTTTATTACGTTTATTGACGGCATCGAGCAGTGGTTTCTTTTTTGGGCAACATCATCGGCATCATCAGTGCACCATATCTCATCGCTGGGGCTATCACTTTGTAGCGCATTGTTCAAACTTAAAATTGATAGTTTTATGGCTCTTACCCTCATTCTGGCTTAATGAGCGGCACTTGCCGTGTTTGTAGTGCCCGTAAAGTATGGCAGAGATTGTTGCCCCAAACGTGGCAGAGAAAGCCCGGACATGAAAATCTATGGAAATATTTGCATTGATTGCAAGTGGCACGTTGCAAGTTGCATGGCTTCATTATGCGCTGATTGATACATATAAGAGATAGAAAACTGGAGAGCTGATGATCCATTGAAATGGCTAAAAAATACAAAATAATTATACTACTTTAGAAAGAACAATTAAGTGTGCTCACTTCCATTCCTAATTTTCTGTGCGGACAAAGGGAAAGTGGCAAATTATTGTCACACCCTAATTAAGCAGATCATCCCCCTTCGAGGAACATTTCCCCGCTAAACATTTAGTACGCTGATGGAGTGACACATGCCGCCAGCTTATTTCATTCGTTGTCGCACTCAAAGTTTGACAAACAAAATTAATAAGTTTCATTTATACCTTTTGCGACGCGCAGAGCGGGGAAATGAGTTAATACCTGGGCTCATTAATTTGAGGCCTGAGTGACTGAGTGATATATATGCTAATTTGCCGACTTGATGGCTGGCTGCTTAATTAATATGCATGCGAAAAGTTGGCCATAATGTCGTAATTCAGAGAAATAGATCTTTAATGCAATTGCCAGGGCCAAAAGTTTCTGATCATCGTTCTGTGTGTGTAAAGCTCAGCGCAAGTTTTGTTTGATTTTTAATGAATACTTGAGGCAAAACTCAACGTGACTCGTTACCCAGCATCTCGTATCTCGTCGTATCTCATGCCGCAAAAGTTAAATGTACTTAAACTTATTTGTTGTCGACTTTCCTGTGGTCTCCGTGGAGCCAAATGATTTGTATGACCAACTTTTTGGTTGCCTGCTTGATTTCTCGGTCGGGGAGCTTAATAAGTTTGACACTGAGTTCAGTGCGAGTGAGTGAGTGAGTAGAACTGCTGTATTTAGTTTGCATATCTGTTTGTCTTGGCCAAGTATAAATCTAGTTTTAATTGACTTGATCGAATGGAAGCACAACTTTCAAGTCATAGCGCTGGGTAAATACAATGTTTAGCCCGCTGCTAAGCAACTTCATACGCTTAGGCACAAACAAGACTATCAGATACCCTGCGGCCACTGTATTTTACTTAGGGGGGTTAAGCAACATCGCGTTCCATTTCTGTTTGGCCAGAGCTAATTAATTTCTTACTTCCATTCAGTGTTGGCATTTGCGCCCCCGCACACGAACTTCTCATTCGCAGTACAATAGCAGCACTTGGGGGAGAAAGTGGGGAAAAAGAATCTCGGCTGCGAACTCAAAGCTTGTAAAACAACAACGGCAAATAGTTGGTCTTCCCTACTCTCTTTTTTTTAACACTTTGTAGTGCATTTTTTCGGAACATTAACTGCTGTCTGTTGCCATTATCCCTAACTAGCAACCGATAGACTCACACACTTCTGCTTGTCTCTGTCTTTTTTACCCTGAGCAAATGGCAACTAAAGTGGCAGCCGTTTTTGAGGCGGGAAGCAAAGGAGCACAGCGATGCACTGAGAAAAATGCCAAGCTACTTCAATAACGAATTTGTAGTTCTTAAAACTTTGAAGCTCACAAAAGAATATGAAAAGGATAATATATCAAAGAAAGTAGCCGCAGTTTAATTAATCTCTGAAAAAGCTTGGTTTTAACATTTCGTTGGCACTCAAATTTAATGAGAAAACTCCTTTTTTTTCTCTGTGCATCCAGCCAAAGCACTCAAGTATTCACACGAAAAGGGCAAGCTGAAGAAGAAATTGCTTTCCCCTTGTTTGCCCCTCGTGCTTAGCATTTCTCGGTAGTCTTTCAAATGTTAAATGATGCAGTTACAACAAATTACGCAGGAATGTTGAAAGGCGGGCTGAGGCTCGGGGATATGGCGGATTTAAGTGGAGGGTGGGGGGCTATGCCAAATGTGCAGCAAGGGGAGGCATGCAACCAAGGTATGCACTTGGAGATTGCAGCTGGAGATGGCGGCGTGACAGGAGACAGATATGGCCATCCCTTCTACCTCTAATTGCAGTTTGAGTGGGTTGTGCCTGAGATTTTGGT
The DNA here is from genome assembly GCF_016746235.2 of Drosophila teissieri. Taxonomy (NCBI): domain Eukaryota; kingdom Metazoa; phylum Arthropoda; class Insecta; order Diptera; family Drosophilidae; genus Drosophila; species Drosophila teissieri. Next base: position 5,507,730 of record NC_053031.1, on the reverse strand, counting down.
GCGGTGTTCCTTTGGGTGGGTGACCAAATATTAAGCGGTCTTTTGAATAGTTGGCAAACTCTCTACCTGTGTGTGTGTGTGTGAGTGTAAGTGTGTGGGCCAAAATGAAGTTGTTTGTCGTTTCAATTTTGCTGGCGAGAGCAGGAGGCGCGAAGAGCTCTTTCAATATCCGTTGTCGTTGGATGTTGACGCGCAATTAGGAAATGTCAGCAAGTAGGAGTGGCAACTGCAGAGGGAGGGGCAGCGTTGGCGGCTAAAGGGGCGTGGCAGGTGCACAGACATGTCGCGAGGCTTACTGCAAACATAAACCGGAGAAATGACTGCACATAAAGTTGCTTTAATTGAGTTTTATGCTTTCAATTTCGGCGCTATTATGGCGCCCAACGTGTAAAACGACGGCCACACACACACACATGCAGACAACGAGACTCGCACACAGAGACAATGCACACACACACATACAAACATACTCATAAAGAGAGCGACATCTCCACATGACAAGCACAAAAACCCATAAAACTCATCTGTCAAACACTGAAACGCCGCCTATCAACATTCATGTTCACTAATCCCTCGCATATATGCGCAAACGGATATATCCTTGATAGTGTGCGAGTGTATGTGTGTGTGTGTTCGAGTGTGTATGTGTGTGTGTTGTCCTTCTGTGTATAAGTGCGCGTCCGTGTGAGCTGCCATTATCAAGGTTTTTTGTTTGACTGACTGGAAGAGCAGAGGAAACGAAACGAGGAGTGTGCAAAAAGGATTAAGAGCAACGAAATGCGTCGCTCGACAGAAGGTAAAAGCTCCAAAAGGACGAAGAGCAGCAATGGCGGCAGTCAAAAATCATATATGCTTCACTCCTGGAAAGATGATCTATCAAATGGCATTAGTCTGGGAATAACTTGAGTTAATGGAAAAGCTGGACAATGTACTGCGAAAAAGTGGTAAAACTTCTACTAAGAAAATAACATGAAAATAATATAACTTTAAAAATATAATTCTGTTAAAATATATTTTGAGGCACAGCTTAGTAAAGTAAGCTAGGCAATGAATATTTCCAAAATGTATATAACAATTTCGAGTGTGGTGGTTATTTTCCACCAGCTTAGCCCCATAAACCAAAGCCGTATTGTATCCCCACGCAAATAACTCTCCAGATATTTCACCAATAGCCATATATCTGCTTCCAATAAGACAAATGACCTACGACTACGTCGATGGCCATATTTCCACACCTCCATTAAGACTTTCACTCCCAGGCAACTTTTTGGTTATGCGCAAAGTCATCTATTTATGGATTTGACCAAAACTTTAACAAATCCACGCCGCAATAACAATACCACCCATTCTCGGGAAAAAGTTCGCCCTTAGTTGAAGCTTCATTAAGTTGCTTTCACCGCAGAGCACACAAAGCTTGGGGGTTTGGGGAGGGGGGAGGGTAGGAAAATGTCATGACATATTTAATTAGACGCTTGTCGGCTGTATTAATTGATGGATTATGCATACAGCCAGCCATTCAGTACAAACGTATAGTGAGCATATATGTATATGTAAGAGTCGGCAATCTAATTTGGTTGTTTGTCCTGGCGGACAATTCCTTTATGGTGGCCATTGATGCAGGTTTTTCGCCTGTTTTCAGCTGCTTGGCTAACCAGCGACAGCAACAGCAACAACAACAACAGCAACTGCGTTTTGGTCATAATCTTGTTGTTGACATTTTGTGCCCACACACAGACACATGGAGCTGTCAGTCCCGTCGCCTGTTCCCTCCGCCCCAAAAAACCAGAAAAGCCCCGCAGTTCCACTGCTCTGTGACACCAACAATATGCAGCCAGGACCAAAAGGCTCAGCTCGGCACACAGACGTAAAAATTAGGAGAGGTATAGCGAAATGGGGACACGGCAACGCTTTTGGGTCTCATGTGTGCCTTACTAGCGGTGGAAATGAACTGTGTCACGAAGGGAAAATATACACAAATATTAAACAGTGAAATAAGCCAAGGCTATGACTATTTCTTAAGGGACTTTAGATTTCTCTGGGAACTCATTTTTATATATTTCAAAGAGTTAAAAACATGATTAAGACTATATTTCTCAACTCTACAATATTTTTCAACTCTACAATATATAAGTACTATATTTCTCAACCCTACAGTTTCAAGACCTTTCCAAAATAGTAAGTAGTGCTTCAAAAACTATAGTTAAGAAAGTTAAAACTAAGTTTAAAATGTTATCAAAAATAAGCAGGCTGAATGAATTTTGTCTTCTTTTCCATTGAAATCTTTGTCAGTGAATCAAGGTCTTAATTAAATTTGTCGCATAACTAAACTAGTAATCTTTACCTCTTAAACTGTCATCTCCAACTACATACATCGTCATTAAGTTTCCTTCTGCACAATTTTCATGCAAGCAAAGAAATTTGACAAACAGAAACACCACAAAACCAATGTTCCCGCCCCTCGCTTCAAACATTTTTCAGCCACATGACCACACACCATATACCATACACCATACACCATATCGTTCTAGCTCAGACATTTTTGGCCACACTTTGCCGGTGTAGACGAAAATTTTAATGCATTTGCCATGATTTGGCGCATAATAAATTATAAGCATGTGCATGTGCACATGTGTGCATGTGTGTGGTTGCCATAGAGTTGCTACCTACAAACCAAAGGGGCTCTACTATTTATATGGGGAAAAACACCTGACGGATTTAAGTTTTATCACGAGCTCAACTGCCGTTGACTGACTGTCTGTCTGTCTGTCTGTCTATATGTCTGTTTGTCTGCCTGGCCACAATCCCACCCATTTTGCAGTCATCTTTTGAGTTCGTCTTGGCTGAAATAGTTTTGTTTGCCAGTTCGGCATGGGTATGCGTGTATGTTAATGTTTTAAGTCTTTAAGCTCTTAATGCCTTACATTCTTTGAAGTGGCTGTCACACCTGAGACACATGCATACTCGTACGTACGTACATTTGCCGGGATTTATATTACATTTTTTGGGCACAATTGCATTATGTCGTTTTAAGCCATACAGACAGCCAGAGAGTTTTCCAGATTGAATAAACTTTGTAAAGTGCTGATGAAAGGTGGGTCTCTGCAGTGCGGGGGTTTAAATTTCCATAAAGCTCTCGCTTGGCAAAAGTGTAGAAATTACCGACACTGGTATGCACTTTGACATGATCATAATTTGCTGAAACAAAAAACTTTGTTAAATGACAGAGATTTCGCTTTTAAATGAAATTACACAATTATGCGGCACAATATTAATATTAATAAATCGTAAATGAAAGTTATGAAAATGTTAATAAATTCCGTAACTTTACATGTCAAATTCCGGACATAATTTATGTTAAAAGGGTCAAACAAAGCGAAAGCAGACAGCACATTAGCCGCACAAAAACACAAAAAAAAAACACAAATAAAGTAAAAAGGACATCGTTTTGACCAGTTGGAGTTATCTGCCCCTTGCATTCGGTCACTGTAATTAATCACAATTTGCGGATACACAAATTGTCGCAGTAAAAGTCACATTTCTTCCACAAGAAAGCGAAAAGAAAACGCAATGAGACAACAAATAAAGCCCAGCCACCGAAAATGGGGCCACCGTAAAGTCAGGCTAAAAGAAATCAAATAAAAAAGGGAAAATAGAGGGGCGGCATGGGAGGGGCGGTTTTGCCTGCAAAGAAAAAAAAAAAGAAAACAAAAATAGAACTGGCTGCACTTCCGCTGCAGAGTTTCCGGTTCTGGCCATGGCTGCTGCTTGAAACTTCTTCGTGGTGGCGCAGTCAAATAAATTGCGCTCTCAAATGGAAATGCAACCCAGACTCAACTATTTGTCTCACTAAAAATGGCGAGACCATTTGCCAGCCGCCCATTGCTCCTGCCCAGCATCCAGCATCCTGCGTCCTCCATCATGGCCTCGTCAAAAGGATGGGCTGTCCGAAGGGCAGTGAGAAATCTCAAAAGGATGTCGTTGGCATTGTTTGCCTTTGACTGCGCACTTTCTGGTGCCATCCTTCGTCTTAACAAAAGTCAATGGCAATTAAGCAGCCGTCGCCGTTTCTCAGCTGACGCAGTGCCATACAAACTGAAAGCCAAATCCGAAGCCAAACCCACATTGATGGCCAAAAGTTTGTCGCTAAGTTGGCGCTGGCAACGGCAAAGATTCCGCAAAGGAACCAGGCCAAATTACAATGAGTGGGCCCACCAGACGTATGAGTTATGTTTGCAAATGTCGGCGAATGCCATTTGCCAATTTGGTGGCCCTACGATGCTTTAAAATATTTCAATCAATGTGTGGGCACACCGGGCGTATGAGTAATTTATTATGAATATTTGAAAAGGGCATGCCAGTTTATGTAAATATAATCAACTTTTGCATGCTTAAAGTCAAATGGTTACTTTAAACGTGTTTAATGTTTAAACAAAAAGGTTTAAATGTAATAAAAATGGAATGTGCGAAAGGAGCTCTTAGTATTCAGCGTGTTCCCTATAGCCATTTAATAGCTCACAGATATACCATTTACCACTGCCAGCAGATATGGCCAGCTAGCCAGCTAAGTTTGGCCAATCCCGTCCAGAGTCCCATGAACAAACCCATTTCAATTTTAAATGACAAAGTTATGGAATGCCCCAGTCCAAGATTCTAATAAGAGAGTTTTGGAGCAACAGACAGCTAAATGTTTCCCTTGAAACCGGATGTGTGCACAAAGTGTGTGCCTGTGTGTGGCAGTGTGTGTGTGCATTGCGGTTGCATTTTAAACAATGAATATTGCACATGTATCTGTGTGGGTGTGCGGTGTGGCTGTGTTGGTGGGCTTGCTTTAACCTTTTTATGACTGACCCAGCCGAAAACCGCTGGGAAAAAAGGGAGGCGAAAGTCCGACCATTGCACGAAAAATTAGAATTGCTAATGTTTGCGGTAAAAATGCTGCTCCCCCTCGTATGTGTCCCTTTGTGAGCGTGTGTGCGTGCCAGTGTGTGTGTGTGTCTGTTTGTGTTTGCATGTGTGTTTGTGTGGGTGTGTGAGTGTGGGTGTGTGTCGCGAGGTTTGTGTTGGTCAGTTTAGTTTTGACTCGGCTTGCAGAAGCATGAAATTAATTTAAATTTTGCGCACTTGGCTAATTTCTTCTGCCCTGAAATAGAACAAAAAACGTAGAGGGAGAAACCCCCGGAAAACCCCGCCAAAAAAGAGGGAGCACAGATCCCATTTGGAACGTATGGCCGGGGAAATGGGTGTAGTGGGTAAAAACGGCGACTCTTTGCGAGATAATAGTTTTAATAGTCCCTTGAGCGGCCTTAAAAATGTATGCGCCGCGTTATGAGCAAAGAAACGCTACGATAACTGAAAACTGGGAGGCCTGCGGGGCTTTCTCCTGCAGAGGGGATTTTATTTTCATTTTTTTTTTTTTTTTTTGCTTTTTCTGGGGGTGGGCGGCATTGGACCCTTGGACCTGGACCATTGGGCCTGGGCCTTTCTGCTTCGTTTGTATGCAAAATCGTTTTACATTTTCGCTTCATTTCATCTCGCCTCACCTCACCTCGCGCTATTTCGTAACGGGCAGTTTCTTTGGGGGATTGCGGTCCTTGGTGAGTGAGAGTGGTTCCATTGAGTGTAATCTATGATTAGCCGGCAAACGTAACGAAAGGTGAGCGCCAGTCTCCGAGGGTCGCAAGTTCGTATTGATATAATATGGTAATTTCAGCGAGTAATGCTGCCAACATTTTTGGGATTGTATAATGGCGATATTATGGAGTTTCCCTTTGTGGAATATTAGAACGATCCCCTAGCGTTCAATGAAAGGCTCCACAACAAAAAAAGGCGAAGTTTAGCAAATAAAGTAATATAGAAGATAAAAAAATAACTATATTTTAGTTTAAGAACCTTTTCTAGTACACATTTTAAATTGCAGGAACATTCAATGGGTACAAGCAATTCTTTAAAATTGAAAATATGAAAAAAAATGTACTATGTTGAATGATGATATGGAAATTCCCGCTATCTTCGGCCATAAAATCAACCACGATTTTCCCATCAAAGGGAAAATATTTGACAGCGGGGGAATCCACCGCGTCCTCTGAACCTATGGGACGCCCCTCCAAAATCGGCCAAGTCAAACAACACTTCCAATTAATCAAAACCCATAACATCGCACAGTGCCTGCAATTCGTATGCAAACATGCATTTCACATGGGGATACATTCCGGTTCCCAACTAACCCGCCTGCTAACTGCTGATGGGAAATGAAGGGGATGGCTTTTTTATCGGGGGAAGAGGGAGGGAAGGTAGAGAGAAGGGCTGCGACGACGATGGCAACGCATTAAGTATGCGTTTTAATTAACTTTTGATGGCTGGACCCGAGTTTTCATCCTGGGGTACACAGCGGGCGGCAGATGGCGACACTGAGCAACAGGACAGGCCCGAAAAACTTTTTGATGCCAACAAGGAACTAAAAACAATAAAAAAAACACATCTTCGCTCTGCGTGTGTTATTAAATATTAATACTGTTTTGAGAGGCCAAAAGCCGGCAAAAGAGTTATTCTCTCTCTCTCCATCTCTCTCTCTGATTTTTTTGCAGATTTAGCGGCTCACCAAGTGGATCCTAAATGCACTACGCATGTCCTTAGAGAGCGGGAGGTCCTTCAGAGTTGGTGCTCTGAATGAGATAGGGAAGGTTTTGGCGGCGACTGCGCTATGGGAAAAGCCGGGGAAAGTCTCCGAGTGAGAATGTCACTACGCCAAAGGCTCAACAACTGAATTTGGTATACACACACACTCGGGGAAGTGTGTGGGTGTAGGGCGTTCGCAAAAGGAAAAAGGGAAAAGTCTGGGTGGAGTTACTATTGTGTGTGGGTGGCGCTGCATTCCCAAACAGCTGTTGCCGCTCGCTAGCACTCTCCCTCTCTCTCACTCTCTCTTAGCATTTGTCTCTTTCTGTGTGACGTCAAGTGCGGCTACCGTAATTAGCCAAGACAAAATCAAGATTATTGTTATCAGGTTCGTTATTATCTCACACTGACCGCTTGCTGGGCGGCAATTATCGTTATTCAAGCAGCCCATTAATAAGCCAGCCACAATATGGGTCTATTCATTGGCCAAAATCGCTGCATCCAAAAGTCGAAATCTCGGCCAGTCAAACTACATATGAATATATATATTTGCCCGTTCACGATCGTACATAAATGTAGGCGGCACGCCATTAGTGGGCTTTCAATTAAATGCGCTTGCCCTCGCATAAATCACGCATACGCCACGTGGCACAGCAGCCTTCGTTTGCGATTGCGATTGGGATTGGGATTGGTTTGGATTGGATTGGAATTGGCGTGGTTGGGTCTTGGGGACTGAAGTGGAGCCAGTGTGTGGGTTGAGTGGAAAGTCGGTGGTGCTCTATTAATTTCACCACTGTCACTTGCCACGGCTGCTCTTGTATTAATGGACCTCAAAAGCAATTCGAGATGAACTATTACAAATGTCTGGGATGGAATCGAGGAGCGACAATGAATTCTTAGCTTATAATAAATGTGCAGATTTCTAATCCGCTTAAATCATTAGAATTATAATGAAATTCAATTCGATTCCTGCTTAAAAACTCCAAGAGCACATTTAATTAACGAGCTTCAACCAAGGGGAAGCACTTAGAAAAACAGCTAGAATGCAGATATCTTCATTCGTTTGACACATTTGAGCAAACAAAATTAAATCAAAATTGCCCCCTAAACACTCATCCGCCCCGTGGCTCATAAAGCGATGCTAAAACCCAAAGCAAAACGACATCAAATATGCCAGCAGCTCCAAATGGGCAGATGAAGCTGCAGTCGAAACTGTGTATATAACTGGTTTCTATAGCAGATTGCATCTGGAGAGCGGGACGAATGGCGACTGGGACAGATAGACGGTTGGATGGATGGATGGTTGGTTGGATGGATGGATGGATGCGAATGATTTATGCACAAACTCTAATTAAACTGTTGACTCAGGCAAATGAAACATGCGGTGATGTGTTATTAACACCAAAAGCACTTAAAATGTTTAAATAGCAATTTTCCCAGAGAGCAGTACGGGCATCCGCCCGACAAATTTATGCCCCCATAATTACAATAACCACATATAATTGAAGAGATGAAGAGCGTACGAATTGGTTGACATCTTCAATAGAAGGCAGACGAGGCGAGGATAGGTCACATGAATTATCTAAGGTCGTAAAGTGGGATTGGCCAGGACGTAAGCTCTGTTTAATTGAACGATTTTAATTTGCCGATAATGGCGTAAGGAAATTTTAAATTTCCCATTCTCGTCGGGCGTTGTAAACTTTGCGTATTACGTATACGTCATGTTGTAATGAAACCCCTGCATGAAAAACCCCGCCCCACTTTCTCGGCTCTTTCTGTTTCACCCTGTCCTTCAGATACGCTTCGCATATATCCACCTCTCATTCCCTTTTACACATCAACATTATCATCATCGTCGTCATCATCAGCCTTCCATTTGTCCATCCATCCTCCTTGGCTGCTCTGATTATATTGAATGGAGCGCAAATTGCGAGCAGGCTGAAGTCGGCAATGGCAAAGCCATTGCAGGCATACAACTTATTCATGAAAAACGGAATGAAATTAATTGCAAATATGAAAACTTTATTAAGCGAATTTATAGCTGCACGGAGCGCGCACAGCAGATTTCCAGCTCGACTTTAACCGAACTGAATCGGTGCGCTGTCCCAAGGTTTTGGTCCATCAAACTCTGAGAAGCGCCCATAAAAAGCCAGTCAAGACATAAAACCGAAAGTAAATTCTGCTTTATGATTAAAACTAATCATTTCGGTCAGCCCCGAAATTCTCGAGTAAAGGGGTTGGAACCCAAAACTGGCGTCGTGAAAATATAAAAATTACGAATTATATTGTTGCTTGCACAGGATTTTCATGACTATGAAGATAACGTTTTAATGGAAACCTGAAAGAAGGTTATGAACTGGGGAAAATAAAGAAGGCAAATTAGATTTGCTTGGTTGAGTTGTAAGTCCATGCTTAAAGGTGATAAAGAACATTTAAAGATTTGATCAATTTTAGGGCCAATATGATCTTATTTAAAGCCAGAAGAGCTGACAAATTTGAGCAATTAACACAGTAATATCCAGTTGAAGTGCAACCATATCTTATCCATCGCAATAGTTTTGCTGCGCAAGAAAAAAATCTGTAAGACGGATAACAGCCAGCAGATATGGAAGTGAGATTCTGTGGGTGGCATTCGTCGTTTGGCCCAATTCCCAAAAGCCACGAAGTGAGATGGCCAAGTTGCTAGTTGACTTCTGTTGACCTTAATTACACCCCAAATGCATGCGACATGCAGCAGCAGCAGCAACAGCAGCAGCAGCAACGAGTGTTGTTTTGTGGAATCGGGGACAGCATGGGACATCGGGGTCAGTCAGTCAGTCGACGCTATGACATGCGAAAAATGCAGTTAATTAGCTATGAAGGACCCAGTCACCCAGTCAAAAATAAAACCCAGCCAAATAGAGCGAAAAAGAATCCAAACAGAAAGGAATGTCAACCCGCAGCAGCAGAAGCAACAACAACAATAGAAAACCGAAAATTTATGTGCTTTCAAATCAATTGCAGTTTTCGTCATCGATTGAGGCATTTCGCTACCTCCCTGCTGGCTCGTTTGAAATATGCCAAAAACACTCGCACACACAATGGGGCCATAAAAATTCACTCAATGGCAATTAAGCCTGACTATCGCCAAACAAAACCGTACCAAATCAACCGGAGTCCGAGCCAAGCCATCGGCCAGGAAAAGCCTCCAAAAACAAAAAAAAAAACCCCGCGAAAAACCCCGAAAAACCCCAAAAACTGAAAGCTGCAAACCGTTGATGACAACGTCGACATCGCGGCATTATGACTTTTGGCCTTAAGCCAGGGATATTGGAGCGGCGGTAACCGAAACCGAGGCTAACCAGCAAAAATCAGCCAAGCAGTCAGTTTAGTTTCTATGTGAGTTTTTTTTTTTTGGGTGGGGAAGGGTGGTGCAGCAAATGTGGCATAATGAAGCAAACCAGTTGCAATAAGAGGGCCAAAAAACATAACCAAAAATGGCCAGGGCATCGAAGCAACGCATTCCGCAAAAGGACAATCGAAACTCAGAGTAATTAACAATCAATACCTTTCAAATTTCTTACCTATGAAGACGAGGTTTATCTCTTAAAGTAGCACATACTTAAGGATACTTAGAAAGAAATCAACTGATACAATATATGTATACCAGGTCAACAATATATAATTACATGACATATTTTTGAAATTTTTTATATAACAGCTAAAACAGCTTAAGTTTTAAGCAACGATTTGAGTTTGGGAACATCCTTCGAGCTGATTTCTATCAAATATTGCAGCCTGCAGTTGCTGTAAGCCAAAAGACATTCAAGGTGAGCTGAGCGCAGGTTGACTAGCTGGCTGGCTTTCAGGATCGCAGGATGGCAGGAAGGCAGGCAGCTGCTTGGCACTGGCCAATTGGCCGTGGTCACGCCAAATGGCCAAATGGCGAAATGGCTAACTGGCAAACTGGAGGAGCTGCAGCTGGAGCTGCCCACCCACACAAATGCAGAGCAGAGCCAGACGAGAACGCTTTTTGAGGTGGCCACATGGTCAGCGTTGGTTTAAAACGATAAAATATCGCAAATCTATGAAGTGGCCTGCCTTCCCAAATGCTTTGCAGTTCCCTCCGCTTCGGGGTACTTTTGGAAATAAAATTGAAAAAAATTGCACTGACGCCATAAATCAAATGGTTATGTGTCAAAGCATCATCATAGTGTGTGGCTGCTTAGTTCGTTTAAGAGCAGTGGGTTACTTGGATGGTGGGAGTGGCTGAAAGTCTGTGAAAGGGGTTCTTAAATTGTTGATTTATCGAAGAGCCAGTCAGTCAAAAAGGGAGAAGGTATTAAAACCTGATTTGGAAAGTCAAACTCCCAAATGGCAGCTTTCTGAATTGAATTAGACACAAGATACTTATCTTTCCATATAGTAGAATCTTTCGATTGCAAATCTAAGCATACCAAACTGTTATCTAAACTACAAAATGTATTATTTTATACAAAGATTCCTTTTAGTTTTCACTTCTGCATTGTAAGAAACCAATTTGAATAGCCCAACAACAGTCGACCATTTCCATTTGAAATCCTGCATACAGAATGGTACAGAATTCCATAGTTGGATTTCTGCAACTGAATTTATCAATTTGCTGCCTTGATTTCAGTATAAATTTTGCATAAATAGTATTTCCACATTTTCATAATTGATAATTGCAAGTGATTTACATTTGCTGCAAGTGAATTAAGCCAAACGAGCTGGACACACATGGCAAGTGTTTAAATATGCAAAGAGTAAAAAGTTTTTCCCCAGAGCAGCCAACTTGTTGCACTTAAACGGAGAAGGAGTGAGTGAAAAATTTGTTATGTGCATATATGAAAATTGTTCCATCAGCAGTAAACTGTTCAAAAAAAAAACAAAAAAAATAGGATGAGGAGTGGGAAAAAAATGCATTCAGTGTTGTCTGAAATAAATGCAAATTAAATGGCCAAATAGTAAAAATGCGATATTATCGCCATGTCACCAAGGAAGAAATTGAACTGAACTTTTCGACTTAATTCTGTCCCGGGAGAACCATTAAAATTGCTGAGCAAAGGAAAAACATTTATTAGCTACATTAAGAGACACAAGGCTACAACTACTTATGGGCACTCAGGACAAGTTTTAACTAAAACTCGAACAATGCGCCCGTTAAGTGACCTCTTTATGCGCCGTAACTGTAAACGTAATCTCAGCCAATTGTGATAACAACAATCAGCTACAGCTACCAGCCAAGTGGACCATAAAAAAGTAACCAGCAGCGCGGCAGAGAGGCTCTTAAAAAGCAGTCGGATGAAAACAGCGAAGCGAACAGGACCAAGATGAAAGGAGCATTTCAAATGAAGCGCATTGCATTTATCCAGTTCGCTCGACGAGATGCTTAAAGGATTACAATTGCAGCGAACGGGACACAGAGCAAGAGCTGAAGATGAGCTGACTTACGCACAAAGGACGAGAGCAAGCAAAACTTTGCCCCGGGTCCTGGAAAAGCTCCGCGCCCAAAATGGCGAGTCTCTACACAAGGAAAAAAATACCTTTAAAATGTAAACTATAAAATGTGTTATGAGAAATTTACTTAAACAATGAGCTATAATAACAAAAATTTAGTGTAAAAGAACTATGTAAGTATACTTGCCATAACAAATTTGTACACATTTTTTGACAGTGCACACTTAAAAGTAAAAGGCCAAGGAACAACGTTGACTCCATGTAAGGGAGTGGCGCGAAAAGCCAAAGTAGAAATGAAATTAGCTAAAGAATACATTTGCAGCTTCAATTAGCAATTGCTGGCCATTGTGCGCTCATAATTCCCGGCTCGTATCGCAACTAATCAAAAAGTGACAGAAGGACAACACACTGGCAAAGCCCGACCATGGCAACCGACTGACGACAAGTGACAACCACATGGCATTGGCCAGGCCCAGCAGTTGGCCCAAACCGCCGTCACTAATTTGCTAACATTTAACAGCAATGGCAGCTACACACCCGCACACCACCACACACACACACACACTCACACACACACACAGAGCAGCAGGGCAAAAGCGGCGGGAACGTGAAACAACAATTGTTGGATCCAGGCGAAATGCATCAACATTGCAGTCGGCTCAAATTGTAATGCAGCTGATGAATTAGCAGCTTCCTGCCCCCAAAAAGCTGGGGCGGAGGGGGCGTGACCATCTGAGTGAACGGAGACGGGAACTGGACTTTGGAATGAGCAGCAAATTTGCCACAATTATGGATGCCATATGAGCTAGCGAATTGTTGCAATTAGGCAAAGGTTTCAATGCGCAGCGCAAAATCATGCATATAGCGTATACGCCATGTAAGTCGGCTCATTAAGTTTAAAATTGGAGTAAAAATTATGGGCTAATGTGTGGCAGCACTGGCCGGTCGGTGGCAAATTAAAATCAGTTAAACTGCTATTAGTTTCTTAGATTGCTTAACATTTTAGGTCAAATTCGAGTTAACCTTTTTCTTTAAAGTTTAAAATATTGCTCTTTTTTCCACACATTTATATATTAAAAATCCAGCACACTGCAATGGAAAATTAAAGAAAAATATTTGTCATACGCACAACGGGAATAACTGTGGCAATTCCCATAGAATCCAACTCTAATTAACCACAATCCAATCCAATCCACTTCATTTCAGTGCCATCCCGTCCGGCAGCAGTAACCCCAGATAGCCAAAACCAATATTTCACATCATCTGCTCATTTTGTGCACTTTCCAATTGGATCATGTCTCCGCAGCAAATGAATTCGGTTGCTGTTCCGTACCACAGGGCGAATGCTTTATAAATTTGCATAATTTTATTTTACATGCATTGAATTGAATGCAGGCACACTAACAGACAAAAGCAGCCAGTAGAGCATCAGCAAAAATCAACAGCTGGAACAAAGATAAAATTTCGAATTCGATGCGACCTTCGATTTTTGGCCCACAACGTGTTACGTTTTATTAAGCAGCACATTTCCGGGCTGCCATTTCCACGGCAGGACAGACATGAAAATTGTGTTTCTAAAATAATTGCAAATTGATCAACATTCCGTCCAAGTTCAGCGGTTCAATTCAAATTGAAAATCGCATTTTGATGGGTACACCAAACCGGTCGCCGTAGGTTAATGCAAGGGCGAATATTTAGCATAGATTTTGTGTGCAACTTTTGTAACAATGCGGCATGGGAACATTAAAGAAAACACTTGCACACAAAAGTCAACAGCATAAACAAGGCTCGAAAAAGTGGAGAATGCTGGCAGAGGGGTTAAATCTCAAGCGCACTTAGCACTTTTAACGGAAAAGTGGTAAAATGGGGCATGGAAAAAGTTAAAAGGGGGTTATTGGTTATTAAAACAATTAAAATTAGACTTTCTATTGGGTAATCTCTTTTTAAAATCCTTAAAAAATATAATAGTTGAAAGGATGTTGCATTTAAAATATTCAGGACTACGTCCATGGACGACGGAAAGTTAGGCGGGAGGAGCAGCGTTAAATGCACTTACTTCAAAGCGCCAAAAGCAACAAAAGAACCAAAGAGTTGAGCCAAAAAGTGTGGCCAAGTCACACACACTTAGTTAGACGCACACTTACACAGTTGCACTAACACACACACACACTCAGAGGCAACAAGGGAAACCACTTAAAAGTAAAGGCAAAAGCCATCCATGTAAATTTCTTTAACTTTTCTCCTTTTCCCATTTCAGACACGTTTTTTTTTGTATTTTTGTTCACCCATCATATTTATTTAACATATTTCGCACTGAATGAGTGTGTTGGTGTGTGTATGTGTGTGTGTGTGTTAGGCACGCCCCTAAATTAAATGCCGCCCGTGTCCTTGTGTACATTTCATGCAATTGGATTACATGGCACTGCTTTCCATTTTTCTTTATGCTCTCCTCGTAGACTTCTCGTTGTGTTTCTTTTTGTGCCTGGCCTTTTGTACAATTTCATTATTTCGTTTTGTGAGAGAAGGAAAATGTTTTTCCACTGGATTTTCTCCTCGTTAGAGTGCGAAATTCGTAGTAACTCTGCCTGCACGATGATTTTGACATTTTGGAGTGGGATATGGGTGGTTTTAACTTAAGTGGATGTAACTAATTTGGTTATGGTGCCAGAGAAAAATACATTAATAATATGCATTTAAATCTTAAAACAAATATCTCAATATGTAGTTATAAAACATTCTCATGTTTAATACACAAAAGGTTTATTTTTTTAAGTACCATCTAATCGTTTTATTTATTAATCAATTATTAGATGATTTATTCAAAAAGTGCCCTTTCATTGCATTTTCTGAGCAGCCCTTAGCTAATTATTTATTTAGTGCCATTATGGATTGCCGTTGAGTGGAGAAAATGGGAAAATGTCAACTCAGCACAATTAATGCTTGAGTGAGCCCATTACGCTTTTCAGGTGGTGGGGAAAATGTCAAATAATAATTGAACAACATAACAATGCATTGCAGTGACCGCTTTGTTTGTTTTTTCTGGTTTGTTGTGCTGGCCAATTTTCTACTTATTCGCATTCTTGATTCAAAAATGTAATTAAAAGCAAAATGAAACTTCTCCCTCTATCTCGTTAAATAAAAACTTTATTAGATAATTTATGACATTTTGCGCCGCGGGTAAAACTATGCAAGAGTCCAGATGAGGAGAATGGTTGTTCGGTGGTCTTTGGTTGGGTGGACTTGCCCACAGTCAAGATGCTGGAACATCCTTCGCATCCTTATCTGCTCTCCAAAAAAATTCAATTAAATTCTCAAGTGCCAAGCACGCACACACAGAGGCGCACTGATGTCACCGCAAACACATTCATTGTGCCTGTGTGAGTGCGCCTCCCATTTTGGCACCAAGGCACCAAGGACATGGCCCATCCACCCGAAAACCGGCTAGCCATAATGCTGCTTAAGGTTAAGGAATTTAATTACCTTGCGGTTTGCTCGCATAACTTTCGCACAAAAAAAAGAGAGTGAGCTGAAAAGTAGCAGAAAATTCTGGCCTATTTTCATTGCATTATTCACACACACACACACACACACACCGACCCATTGCGCCTGGCCCTCATTTATACCTCACCGCCTTTCATCCGGCTTAAGAAAATTTACATTTTGTGTGGGCCAGAAATATATTTATTTCCATACCAGACGGCTGAAACGTACCAACTTTGGCCTTCCCATAAATCTTGGCACATTTTTGCATACCATACTTTTGCTTCTACATTTTAGAGAAAAGTAAAGACCAGATGCTATAGTAATTATCGTATTTATGCCAATATTAGGATCTCATTTGCTTAGCTCCTTTGTGTTAAATGACTTTGTGCCTTTTGGCAATCACTCAAAACGCTGTTTGCAAATGTAACCAAGGAAAGGCGCACCACCAAACGCGCCTTTACAGGAAGTTTTCCTGTGGCCTCTTCACCGAATTTTCCCCCCACTTCGCCTGGAAAATTGGTTGATAACAATTGGAAGCAGAAGCTGAAGCCGAAGCTGAAGCTGCAGTAGAAACCACGAAGCCAAGTCAACCAAATAAACCATTCAAAATCAAACTAACTAAGTTGTAAGTGGGAAAGGAAGGGCACGTGCCGAAAGTGCCAAAGTCGTTTGCCTGAAGATGCTGCTCAAAAAGCACAGTTAGCGCTAAAAGAATTTCCCGCCAACTATTGCATGTCAAACATTTGCATCCTGGTGGATGACGATCCCAGAACGTATGGCAGAATGTTCAAACTTTGTTTCGTTAGTTTCGATGTGGTATAAATCCTTGAGCTTTCAACTTTGTTGCACTGTGCAAAATTACACCCACAAAAAAAAGTTGTTAATAACAATTGAGGGGGGGCCAAAAAAAAAGGACAAGTTGTGAGCTAAAAACACAACAAAAACGAAAGGGGAGAACAAAATTTGAGTTTGTTGTGAAAAATGTGCTACAAGCTAAGCTCATTTATCACAATGATGAAGTTGCCAAAAGTGAGCGAGTTGCGAGTTGCGAACTGGTCGCCAGGATAACGATGAGTGTGAGAATGAGGATGAGGATGAGATTGGGGCCATGTCATGCCGTACAGCATTCGATATTCATGCTTTTACTTTAATCATAAACCGGGACACAGGCCCTTCAAAAATGTAAAATAAGTCGCCCAGTCAATGTTTTGTTCGACGGATGGATACGAAGCTACTACACCCCCCTTTGAACTTCGACCCCCGCACATGGCGCTTCGATTTGATTGCAGTTCTCAACTTCAGCTTCGTTGATGACTTTGTTTTTGTCAACGTCATGACTGTCATGCAGAACGTGTTCCAGTTCATGATCCGCTCCACTCATGTTGTGTAACAGATTTGGCCTCTTCGAGGCGATATTTATTGTTTTCCAACTCGTAATACTTCGAGTGGAGCGAAAGTGCTCGGTTAAGACTGCAGCCAGCTGCTTATTGCCATTAAAGGCGGTGTGTTTGAGTTACGGCTTTGAAGTGTGACTAAAGCAGCTTGACTGCACCCTAAAAACCCCAGGAGCTTAAGTGCACAGTGAGAACTACTTCAAAATCACCTATATAAACAAACAACATAAACCGCACCACAATAAAGAGCGCTTAGTGGTTCAACTAAAGAATTATATATTAGTCGAATAATACTGGTTGAAAAAGGATATACATGTGTATAAATTGGAAGCCTGACAGATTTTTAACAGGATAAACAAATTCTATGATATATTTATCTAGTCCGACTGTCGCGAGTGCAGAGACCACTAAAGGCTTATGTATAAAATAATTGTTGACCTCAATCGACCAAGAATTCAATGCTGCATCTATCAGGCATTGACTATTTTGGCATTTTCAGATATACAAATAAGTGAAAAACCATCCATTAATCGAGAGCAATTAGAGTCTGCGGCAAATGTCACATTGATGACCTCTGAACCGGAACCGCTCCTCGACCGACCATTTGGTCATATTAATCCGCATCCGGATTACGGCAGCCGACAAGATGAAACAGAGAACACACAAAAAACCGCTTCACATTTCAATTTGATGACCCGATGACCTCGCTACGGTGGGCGTGGCCAGACCAGAGCAGGGGCAGTGGGCAGTGGGCGTGGCTGTGTGTGGTCATTGTTTGTGCCACATCGAAGGGTTAAAGGCCTTAAAGTCAACAGTCAAGGCCTTATCACTGCGAAGGGAAGGCCGCAGCATTTTAAAGGACACAGCTTGCCATTGTGTGTGCCAAGCTTTACAAATTTGTTATTAAGATGTTTTACCCCAAAAAACCGCCACAAATGTGTGCTGAGCACATAAAGAACCAAGCTGGGTCAAAATATATAGAAAAAATGGTCCCAAACAAATGAGCAAATAAATAACCAGTGGCCACAGTCAGACGGGTCGCAGGATATCTCCAGGCTGACTCCAAGTATGAAGGTATGGTTAGTTTTGCCCCCAGGTATTTTTTGTTGTCTGGTGCGTGATAAGCACTCGAGAATCTCGTTGCTGGACAAGCGATTTAAGCTATGAATGGAGTCCCTTTACACAGATACACACTCACACCACTGCAGTTTGTCACTGTCCTTGGGAGCACATATCGCCAAAAACTAATTTCATCAAATGCGAGTTACAACCCAACACAAATTGAATTTTGATGGGAAGCAAATCAGTGTTTAGTATTATGTGTTGGAAATGAAATTCTTCTGCTGCATTTAAAATTAAGTTATCGCTTGCAATTGTATTTAATATCTTTAAGTTTAGTTTTATGTTTATCAGTCACATAAACACTTCCTTGCAAAAGACGACATTTGTGATGATCACAAATTTCAGCAATTTCATCGTTTGATAAATTGATTAAAAAACTTTTTGCATTTTTTTTTTGAACATTTAATTATATTATAAAATCAGTATTTTCAGGTCATTCTATACACTTTCCTATAGCCATCTGCGACCGACCAACCCAGCAAAAGTTGGATATTTTCCACTTGCACGCAGACATAATTTAATCAAACATGTACTCGCCCACACAGGTGGAAATACTGGCGGCACATATGTTACGCATACGCAGCGTTGAACACTTAAAAATGCTGGTCACTGGCCGTACGCAATTGCGTGGCTAAACCATAAATCACAATGCTTGTACAGTGCCAACACCTGCCGGCTGAACTGGGGCTTAAAACGGGTGAAATCGGTGGGAAGAATATATGTTCGCATATACTCGTATAGATTTTAGCCATCGGCGAGGCGGCCCTTGAGCAAATGCACTAATTTCAACCTTTGGCATGCAAATTGATATATCAACTGAAAACTATCTGCGGGAGGACGCTGTTTGATGTTGTTTGCCTTCAGCGGCGTCATTAGCATCAAAGTAGATTTACGTTTATAAATTAGCCCAAGGGCGAAACGAACCGAATGGCGGCCATAATTCAGCTAAATCATATGACAGGGACAATGAGTGAAATGGAGGTGGAAATTGCAGGCGAGGAATTCAGGCAAGACCTGAATGTATGCAAAATACTTTGCTGTAATTTCCTTCGTCTCGCTGCACTTAAACAAATTTTGTTCATTCAAATCGAAAAATCTTCTTTTCGTAGACAAATAGACTTGAGCAAAGCAATAATTCCAACTAAAAGTCTATTATAAACCTGTTCTATATTTAGAAATCGAGTGGAAAAGATAGGAGCCACATTAAGTGGATTGAATAAATTTCTAAAGATAATAAAAACCTATATGTTTAAATTATGTGCAAGAGATTGTATACGCCAAATGTTATTATGAACAAGCTTTTCAGTATCTCTTCGCTGAACTCCTTCATCAAGCAGTCGTGGCCGAGCGGTTAAGGCGTCTGACTAGAAATCAGATTCCCTCTGGGAGCGTAGGTTCGAATCCTACCGACTGCGATCGTTAAATACTTTTTTATACACAAATATTTTTTCAAATTTTTAGAGCTTCGAATTTTTATAGGAAAGTTTTTAAAAAATGTATTTTTGTTAGGATGTTTTTTCGGGTGCATCCAGCTAGTTTGTTCGTTGGCACAACTTATGCAAATTGCTATTCCTTGCCTTGGTCTTTGTCAAGCTACGAAGTTGCATACCAGCAACTTGCTGGAGCTCATAGTTTCCCCCTTAGATGGACTACATAATATATATGTATATGTATATAGCTGGCGTATATATAGGAAAATTGCATGTTTCACTGCAATGAAAACAAATCGCAAAATTACCATAATCAAAGCATAAAAGGGATTTCTGTTTTATTCTCAGCCACCCGCACAGCATCCCCCACATAGCCTGTTGCCAGCTCTGAGTTTCCTTACCAAGACAAAAGAACCGAACCTCTTTGCCTTTTCGGTTACTTTCTTTTTGTTTTTCGAAACTTGTCGACCAAGTTTGCTCGACGAAATATTTTAAAGTAATTGGCCTCGTTTGTTGGCTGCCCTGGATGCGAGCTACGATTGCAAATTGAATTTCGAAATAGATCTATTTGAGTTTGGTAATTGGTGCGGGGCTCCTCCTCGAATTGTTTTTGACAACTTCCAGCTCGCACTTTATTGTGCTCCTTCATCCTCGCGCTGCGAAGATTTGCAGTGTAATTGAGACAATGGGTCGAAAGGAAGTGTGAGACACGCCGTAAAAGAGCGTCAGTCAATGAGCACTTTTTATGCTTTTTCAGGCAGAAGATAAGTATTGTGATCAGCTTCTTTTGCTGCATTTTGTTATTATTATATTGTAATTATTTAAAAGAGAAAAAAAACCTGAATTATAACTTCAAGTTTGACAGCTTTAAGGAGCTTACCAATTAAAAGTTGGCAAATGGGTGTGGCCAAAGCTGATTGGCAATTCGACGTGGGCCAATAGGAAAGCGCCCAATGAAAATAGCTGCAAAGGAGGAGTTAACTTAAATTGGCCAATCGGAGCAGACCAATGGGAGGAGCTAAGTAATTTTTATCAAAAATGTTAATTATATAAACTAGTGCAAGGTTAAGCATTAGCACCAAACTTGCCTGCGTACATTACTTAGATCCCCAAAAATATATTTACATATTGAAATTGTTTTTGATATATAATGTAAAATATTTTATGGACTGTTGTATATTAAAAATGTTGGCAATAAGCAATATCACATTCATTTAATTAGATAAATCATTTACCAATTCTATTTCAAAAGCTCTCAGCAAAGCTTTTGGCTTAAATAGTTCTTGTGATTGGTTTTAGCCTTAGCTAAACGCCAAAGCGGCAAAAATTACAAACATTAGATTAGTAATTTACACAAAGTAGTAATTTGCACAAATAGTGAACATTTCTTCTAAAAGAAAAACAAAGTCCGTGGCTTTTGGTTGTATTGGTTTTTATTAATTTACAATTTGTTTAAAGTTACTAAAGTACAAAAATTTGTTGCTAAAAAATATGTTTCCAATTTTGTTGCTAATTTACAAAAGACCTACGGAAAATAAGAACTTGTACAGCTGGAAGACAACAATCGATTGGACACGCATACATACATAAGTACAGTAGACACTAGAAGACTATGGACGTAGGTTATGTACCAACTAGGAACACACAAGTTATACGAGACGAGACAAGACAAGACACTAACTACTGAATCTAGGACAAATATTGCTTTCCAGTTTTCAAAATGGATGGAGGTGGGTTTTTGGGTACAAATTCGATTGGGTTCTACGGGTTAAAATAGAAGAAGAAGCCTGCTCCTCAGCGCCTACCACGCCCACTTGGGCGAGACCTGGTCAAAGTTCCACTCATCAGGATGCCCCTCATGGCCACCGCCCTCCTCCACGGGACTCATTTCCGACCACTTGAAGGGTCCGCTGCCAATCTTGCGCATGGCAATGGCCCTCATATCATTTCGCACTGATCGCCGTTCCGTGATCAGTTCCATCTCTGCCAGACTATCCGCATCCTCGATGCTCACGCTCAGCCGCTCGTCGCCCATGGAGGCGGCGGGTGGAACAGCACCATCCTTGCTCTCATCCTCGAAGATTCGCGGCTGGATATGCTGAAACTTGAGGAAGACTGGACCCGCAAAGGCGTGGAAATCGCTGCTGCCCAGTCGGGCATTGTAGGAGAACAATTTCAGATCTATGTTGCCATAGGCAATCGACTCCTGGCTGCCCAGCAGATCGCCACGGAATCCATGAGTGCGCAGGTACTTATCCACCGACGCCAGGCTGGTCAGCTCCTCCTCATCGGCCGCCGTGAGCTGTTGATCCTCGCTGTAGTTGACGCCGCTCAGCTCCAGGACATTTTTGAAATACGGCACTCCATTGGCCAGCCAGGACGTGTTGCCCGGCATCAGGAATCCCTGCGTAACATCCTTCTTGGTCATCATACCCGGCAGCTGCTCGGCAATCCAGACCATATCCTTTAGCTGATCGTGACGCTGTTGGATGGCAGTTCTATCCTTTTCGTTCACCATCACCGGCGCATCGTCATGTTTGTCATCGCCTTCGAGGACATTGTACAAGTTATCCTGCACCTTCATTTTATTCAGATCGACGGTGATCCACTGCTTGGCTCCCGTAAATGGATGCCTGGTCATGGCACTGGCCCAAGTCTGACGATTCTGGGATATCCGATTGGCGGCCATTACGCGTGCCACCAAGGGCACCATCTTCTTGGGATCCACCGTCTTCCAAAGCTGCAGATTTTCGTTCTTGATGCCCACTCCTCCGACGATTGCGTGCAGATGACGTCCTTTGATGGTGTAGAAGTCATCGGTGGATCCGAGGATACCAGGATAACCGGTGAAAGTGATATCCACACCGGGCACCGTGTTACTCCTGAGTTTCGGCGAGAAGTGGTAGTGAAACTTGTACCGCTTCTGGATCCTCAACATGGAGGAGTAACTGCCAGCCGTGCTGTGGCCGAAGAGCAACTGAAGCACCTGTGGCGACTTCTTCTCCTGGACGATCTTCGTCAGCATGGTGGCACTGGGCAGAAAGAAGTTCTTGGGCTGCTCGGTGCCGGGTTCGTCGGTATGTTCCGTACTATTTTGCAGCTCATAGTTCTCGTAGTAGATCTTCAGGTCCTGAATATCGGCAGCGGCATTCATCAGCAGGAAATCGGAAAATGGTATCTCCTCCTCCAAGTCGGAACGTGCTCGAGATGCTCCTCGCTTGTAGCCAGTTTCCAGGCCCTCCAGCTGGGTGATGAACAGATGCAGCTGATGCCAGTAGTGATCATTCTCAGCCTTTTCAGTCTGCCGCTTCAAGCGTTGGTAGTTGGTGGTCAAAAGGTCCCTGAGCCAACCGCAGAACTTCTGGGTGCTCTCGTCACGCTCGCAAGACGAGGAAATGGTACTAAATTGGGGGAAAATATATATTAAAATAAAGAAATAATTCAAAATAAATATAGGGCTATCTTACTTGGTCCACTGATTGTGGATGTTCCTCCAGGTCAGCGAACCCTCCAGCATTCCGGCGGCATAGGCCTGCACCCAATCCGGATAAGTTCTTTGCGTCTCCACTTCGATTTGGGCCCAACTAAAGATTGGCAATGGTAAATTAGAATAATCCCATATGTTATGTAAAGTGGTAATACGCACCCATTCTCATAAACCGAATCCTTGTAGCAAATGCGTCCAACACCCGTGGGTATGTTGACCAGATCGTTCTGCTGCTTCCAGTTTTCAATTTGGAAGCCCACCTGTTTGGTCCACAGAGCGGTGGCACAATAGGTGCCATCGTACTCCGGCCTCTCCATGTAGCCAATGAAGAAGGCTCCGATGACCAAGAGACCAGCACCGATCAGGATGTAGGTCCCTATCCGCGTTTTTTGCCACGATGCACCAACGACTTTTAACATTGTGCCGGCCGTCGTGAAGCTGCTACGATGCAAAACAAGGGAAAATCCTCTCAAGAATTGATCCTAGAATCAGTGTTCCACTATTCAGATTCCAAATAGGCAGGACTTATGCCAGATAATTGTGATCGGCACGAGCGGCGTAGGAGTGTCCAAGACGGTGGGCAATCAGGTGGCCAGTGTGCAGGTGGTTCTGTGGATGGATGGTGAAGGTGCTGGAGGAGCAGGAGGTGCTGATCTCGGTGGCCACGCTGTTGAGCGCCTTGGCCGATTGGTTCATGGGTGGTGCGCTGCTTTCAAGCAGAGATTCCAACGGTTTCCAGGTGTTTTTATATTTCTTGCTAACTATTGCGTTTAATTGGCTTCGGTGGTTTGGCGGTGGGTTTATTGAAGCTGGGCTATGTCTTTTGAGGTTCAATTTGTATCCCTGAAAAAAGAGCAAACCAAAATTGATATGTTTGAAAACCACGCAAAACTTGATCATAAAGCAGAGACTATGACGTCTCGAAGGAATATTTATTTATGCCATACTCGTATAACATCCATTCATCGATGTAAATATTTACTAAGAAAACAAATCCAATGATTTGTGCTTGCACTGCGTTTATTACTAAATGCTCATTAAATGTTATAAGCCGTACCGGAATCTTCCAAAGTTCCGCCCTTGAACCATTTTCAATATTTACACACTTTCCCTGATGATCCCATAATCCCAAGTGTTTACCTCGCACTTTCGCTACATTTGCCAGAGGAAATTCCTTTTTTGCAAAGTCCAGAGAGTGGTAAACAAATTTAAGCATTTGTAAAACTTATAAATTATTTTTATTGCTCGAATAGAACTCGAGTGCCCGAATTGGTATATGGCTAAAACAGCAGCTGGGCAAATGGTAAGAGTGTGCGAAGAAAGATAAGCAGGTGTTCTACAGATCTCGTAGAAATATCTACCTAATAAAATAATCGGCATGAGCGTAATGATGGTGAAGCTGCAAACAGCGGAAAATTCAGTTTGGCTGAGGTCTGTCCTTAGTTAATTAATAAACAACATTATGATTACAAAATGCAAATTGCTTTGGCGTCGATAAATATTACAATTTCAAAGCCAATGCCAAGCACATTGAAGATCTTGCTTAATCCATAATGTAAATTGGAAATTCCGATCGGAAATTCCAAATTAAACCTGTACTAGTCTGGCGTAAACAATATGTGTATTTGTGTACATTGGACACGTGGTGAGAACATTCCAAACCGTATCAGTACTATACCATAGTACACTTTTGCTTTCTTTGCAAATTTTTTGAACAATTCTGAATGGTATTAACATCAATCAATCGGCACGCTGATACAATTAAAAATCTATATTGCATGTGTATTCCCAGATTGTTTGCTCTGATTTGTTCCTAAATGTATCGCAAAATGCGCTAGTCTTTTCGATATACGAAAACGCAAATATTTAGATTGATATCTGGCATGGATTTACGAGTGATTTTATGGTATTAACAGGTGTAAAATCGTGTAATAATAATAATAAGTCTTACCTTTTGTTTCCCGGGTCCAGGAAGCAGCAATATCACAAGTCAACCCATTTGAAGAACTGCAATGAAAATAAAAAGGAAATCAATTTGTTGGTCAATTTGATGTTGGATTATCCACGATTAAAAGGCGCCTTTAATCCAAACATTTTCTCAGACATTCGGTCAACGTTTTATTAATTCGCATCATTGTTTATTTATTCAATAGTCGCAAGTCTCGTGATTTGTCTGAATTCTGCCGACATACTCGCATAGTAAGGAGTCTGGAGTGGTTTTGTTTACTTTGGATTTTATTGGACAACGCTGAGCAGGCGCACGCGCTTATTATTGTTGGCTTATTTGTCACAAAATGTTGATCCTGGCAATTACTGGATATGCGATATGACATACGATCGCCAATTTGGCTGGTGGTCTTCGTTGAAGTTCGGAAGGTTCGTAATTGAGTTCTCAGAAAGCCAATTGGGGGCTTCACATCGATCTATCAGTTGATATTTTCATATTCAAATTATCTTTTCCCTAATTATTCATAATACAAAAATATCTTAATAGTCTAGTAATTAATATAACATATGAAGGAGCGTTTTTAAAGTCTAGCACTTATGGCATTGAAAACCAAAAATAATGTATTTCTCAGTAACAATTTCGTAAATTTTCCACTGTAAGTTAGGTCATTTAACTGGAAGGCCAGTTTGATGGCCTGGCAACTGGGTTATTTTTGTACAGCAATTTTAATTACCTGGCAACTGCATATTTTTTTTTGCTTACTTAAAAGCTAATTTGAATAGCGCCTTATATCAGAAAAAGGGTAATTTTCACACGAATCATTCTAAATCACCTGTTTAGAATGCTCTTAATGAAGTAATGCTTTCGGATGTGTGACTAATCCGGGAGCGATAATCAATTATTTAAAGACGCTGTGTAAACAACTGAATTGCAAATTCGAAAAATATCACAAGTACGAACGGAAATTCTTTCATTTCAATTTCACTCATTTCCATTTCAGTTCGTTGTGAAAATAAACAGCAATCAAGATATAAGGCAAAGAGTCAGCCTCAACACATCAATCGATGCCATTCAGTATCAATGAAATAAGTTTATATGTTTAAACATATTAAAGGTAATCCATAACAGAACTTAATTGACTTGCCCTCATGGAAGGCTGCTGCTACCCACAACCAGACTGTCAATTTACCCACGTATATAGTAAATATATATAGACAGATCCAACTGAAAAGTTCGAAGTAAACTTCAACTGACGCATTAGCGCCAGTTCAGGAAAGCTAAATGCAAACTTGGCAACCAAAATAGCACGGGGAGCATAAAACTGGGGAAAGGTTGTGAGAGATCGCACTGACGTCTTTGCGGCTCATTTAACTACTTAACTCGATTAACGCTATTATCATTATCGCTGTGCAAACACAGTTGTTTTGCCTTTCATATCCATATGTATCCATCTAAATCCTCAATGTGCGCTACCGAGCTAAATGCTGGTGGCATTGTTTTCATAGCCCTGACAAAATTATCACATGCATTTATGGTACAATACTGGTAGTTTGTCAGTTGATCAATCAAAACTTAGTCGGTGTAAATAGTTTACACATGCCGCACCGAAAATGGGGCTCAACTTTCGCTGTCGCCAAGGGAGAAATATTGATAAGATTGTCAGCATATTTATTAGTTCAATATTTAGATATGCATGTCTAGCTTTTGGCATATTAAGAACGTAAGTTCAATCAGCGGAGTTCTA
Organism: Drosophila teissieri; assembly: GCF_016746235.2. Lineage (NCBI taxonomy): Eukaryota > Metazoa > Arthropoda > Insecta > Diptera > Drosophilidae > Drosophila > Drosophila teissieri. Next base: position 5,481,050 of record NC_053031.1, on the reverse strand, counting down.
TGTAGTTTGCTCTGATAAGATAATCCTTAGTCTAGCCTCGATGAAATTTTCCCTACAGCAGAGGAAATTTACTGGGAACCTGTTAATTTCTTTATGAACTAGATCCCTCCCACATAGTATGCTCTAGAAACATTTCCATAATTCCATAATATAAACTGATATTTACTTATTTCTTTGATTAAGAATGATTTTCCATTGGAAACGGAAACTTTTGATGGCTGCCTGGCCATTACTTCTATTGCTCATTCATTTAAAATATATGCGCACTAAGTAAACACTTGAATATAATTCACATTCTTGGTATACATTTTATTCCGTCTGCTCAATTCCACATAAAAATGATAAACTTTCGTAGAATTCCAAACGCCACATGTGGCATTAACTAGAATAGAGTGCTTTTCGATCACTGAACGTGCCACGTGTGTTGTTCAGGAAATAATGCCATTATTAGCGTATTGGATAACCAACTTAATTCACTCCCCTTTTGATTGTGGGAATCACTGAATGAATCCCCGCACGGATCGTCAACGCTGCAAAATCATTTCGGTCGTGTGTGCCATGCTTTCCATGGCTTTCGATTCAGGTAACTGGAAAACTGCTAACTTGGCCGATGCCACGCGCCGCCTTCCAGTTGACAACGCCACCGATTTTGATGAGCCCCATGTCCGAGTCTAAAGTCTGGAGTGAGTGCCGTGTAAACTGATGCCTGGACAACTACAACTAAGTTGATAGTCAGCACAGAGAATGCACCCGTTTTGTAAAGGCAGACAGCGCCGCACTGCAGAAGGCATACACTGAGCACAAATATGCCATAAAATATTGTTACAGAACCAGATTACAATCGCTCACTGAAACAAAGTGATTCTACTTTAATACTGCAATATTCTATTGATTGTATTTTACCAAAAACTACAAGCAAACCCTTTATCTTTTACCATATTTTATGTGATATTTTTGCTCATTCTTTTAAATATTTAATATCAATATATCTTGAATCCTACGCTTTTATCAATTTTTTTCCGCAATGCAGATACATTATCTTTTGTTGGGATTGCACATTTTCGGAATGGAACCCCGTCCAGTGTTTAGACTACTGACAGACAGACAAAACCCCAAGCGCCGCGTCGCGACGTCTGGACTGGCTGATCTGGCGAATCTGGCAAATCTGGGGATCTGATGGATCTGGGGATCAGAACAGGCGGAATCTCTATGGTCCGCACGTGGACGGAACAGGTTATTCAGTTCTGAGAAAGGGGGAATTTATGGGGGATCGTCTGAACGTGAGGAGCGAGTTGTAACGAGCCAAAGGCGTAGTATTCCATTGGAGACCACCGGAATTCACTCATCTCAGCTGATCCGATCCAACACGCTTCAATCGAATGACTATCGAGATGCTAACAACCCATCCAGCTGATTGCAACTGAGTTGTGAATGATACGTTCAGTTCGCTGATTTAATCAGATTAAATATGGCAACAATTGTGTATATATTTGATTAGCTAGGGGCTGGTGCGGGAAATTCTGAATTAGTATATGCTAATAGGCGGCAAATGAAATCGGCGTACAATAGAATATTCATAATCTGCGATCGCGAATAATCAGGCATATTCAAAGCAATTTCATTGTCCCCAAATGATTATCATTTTCACATTGAGTTCCCAGGGGAAGGCGATTTATCGACCTCATGATATAAGTAAAGATAAGAAAGATTCTACTTTACATAAGAACATCACTATAAAACTGTACCATATTGTATTCTTTTTAGGAAAATGTGTTTTTTTAACAGTTTATTCTATATTATTTTCCTCTATTAAGTCGCAATTTTATGTTATTGTTGAATGTCATTGGCATAAACACATTTGTGAGACCTCTTAAAAACTAATCAGTTCACAAATTCTGATGCAACCGAAACCGGTTATTTTAAGGAATCCCACGGTTGATAAGTTCGTTTACCCCGTTTGATAAGGCACTTACCAAAATCTATTTCGCTTATAAATTAACTGCAATTAACTGAAAATGCGATGGGACTGCGACTTAATTTGTATTAAAATTCTTTGTACGAGTATTCCTCGTAAACCGGAAAAATCTGCACCGAATAAGTATCTCGAAGATACAGCGGAATCTCCTTTACGTCAATCTCTTAGTCCGATCGCCCAGTATCTGTTTGGATCGTGCGAATGCCTTGACGTTGCCACCGAAACTGTCGGTGCTTTTTCGACACTCGGCTTTTTGTCTTTCGGCTCTCGGGTTTTTCTAGCCACGCCGACGATGGCGGGAAAATCGTGCGAAATTTTCATACCCGCTAGCTGAAAAGTTCACGGGTATGCGGTAAATTTTCCTATTTGATAATTTGTGAAAATTATCTGTGCATTCTTAATCAAATGAATTATAGTTATACATATACTTTTCACATTTGCCTAAATATTAGCTGTTGGTATTTGCTGTTTTTTAAAATACGGAACATAAATGATAATGCATGGAATTATTGAAAACAAAATTCAAAACTTTCGATTTATGGCAACGCATTAAAAGAATTGGGGCAATTTGAAAACTGGGTATTTTATAGTTGGTACATTATTTACTTTTATTTTCGTGCTAGGTCTTTTAGAATCAGCATTTCTATTGAACTTGGCCGCCATTTTCGAGGAAGGGGTTCGGTTCGCTTGGGCTTTCTTCGGATTCTGCGGATTGACAGGTGCTATATGCTATATAGCTATATAGACAGCTAGGCAGTTATCTCTGCCTAAGAAGTGCAATCGGCGGTCGGAGAAGGTGTGGTTGTGGGTTAATTACGCAAGGTTCTTTGGTCAGATTTATTTATGGCCACTATGTCTGATTTATTTGCGCATTATGCACTTGTCCATGCGAACTGCTAACTGACAGGCAATCGTGTTTCCGCTTGGCTACAGTTTTACAATTGAAATTGACATTTAATTGAGCCGCATTGCAGTGCGCAATTGAAAATGGTTTTCCCATGAAAATTGCGGGACACTCAGCTTCCTCTCTTACGCTTCTGTCTCATCCAAGGCTTTCTAGTGCATTTCACTTTCTTTGCTCAGCCAAATTGATAAGCGTCTCATTTTGGGGTCAATCAAAAAACATTCTTGGGGACTCGTTCTCAATTGAAATGAATTGAAATGGCGACATGTTAGCTCGAGCATAAAACACACATATATTCACATTTCTAGAGCGTAAATCGAATGGCGGGGCGTAACCTTGATTAGTCTTTATCTCATCGGGTTTTAGTAAGCCATTTCATTGACAATTGTCGGTCAATATCAAAGCTCTAAGTGATCTGTGCACCAGCAAAAATGGAGGACTTTCAACAATCTAGATTGCCTGCTTATATGTATATTCCCTATATTCAAACTGCAGACGGATGAATGTCTGCTTTCCTGTTCTTCCTCTTCGATCGTCTGCATTCCGTGGTGAACCTATAGCTAATATACAGTAGACATTCAATAGCTATGACTTATCTAAGTTTAGTCATATTTGAATTAAAAAGTGAATTACCTCACAGTAGTGAGCTTAGTATGTTATATTGACATCAATAATTTTCTAACCATTGTGCTCAGTTAGAGGCATGGAATCTCCACTGTACGTCCAGCCAGTAAGGACAAGAACCTCAAGGATTTTGACCTCATTTGTCTGGGACTGTGGGAACATGAGAATGTGAGCTGGAGATGGGGATGGAGATGGAGATGGCAGGCCGCCTGGCAACTTCTCGGAAAGACCTGCCCCTCTTCTTGAATAGTTTTTATTGCCTTTATTTGTTTGCTCAGGCCGAAGAGACTTCGAAGAACATTCATTGAAATGAGCCGCGCATGCGCAGTGGAACAGCGACAAGAACTTGTTGCTAGGCGGCAAAAATTACCCCTTTTGTTTCCCGGCGATCGTTATTTTATTTTTCTTTTTTGAGGTAACTTGAGAAGTTGTGTCTTGGTGTTTTTTTTATATATTTTTTGCGGAGCTTGTATTCTAGGCCATTGGCTTTTGAGGTTGAACTCTTACTTTTGTTCAAGCGAACAAATTCGTACTTGTTTGCAAGGTTTTCATTTTGTAGAGGTTTACTTTTCAATGAACTTCTCTTAAACTTTGCTTAGTGGCCAAACCGAACTGCTCTGGTGTATAGCTCCAACTAAACCGCCACCGATTTTGATATGTTTGGGGTCCCCACATCTCATATAGTGCAAAAAAAAACGTTATCTACTGGAGATAATGGTGATGTTTTAGCGGAAAAGGCACTAAAACGGTCGGATAATCTACGTATGTAAATACGTCAACGTCAAGTACGATGTATTTTTGGATGCCCTATGTCTTAATGGTTATATGACATGTTTATTTGGCAAACCTACACTTGAAGTTCAGTAAGTATCTCGCGCGGACTTCTGTTTACTGGGTCCTCACCCATGTCAACGGTCTGCCCGACACTCATGTGATCTGCTGTGATTCCGCTACGATTCAGATACAGATATCTGAATTATATGTGGAAGTGGTTATTTAACGGGTGACTCAACTTCAGGGTAAAGTCTGGCCGATAGCCGATAGCGGAGTCATTCACGGAACTTAATCAGTGGTCCCGCCAAGACAACAAGTGCTAAATATAAGCGGCACCACTGGTATTTCCCCTCTGAACTTAGATAAGAGTGTAGGGCGCATAAAAAATGTCGCATAAAAGTTCGCATATTGCTTATAACTCATACATATGAATGGTAATTTTATTGAAAAAGTGGCATTTTCACATAGCTGTCTGAAGTGAAAATACCTACTTTTAAGTTTGAAAAACGCGAAAATTAAAAGAAATATTTTCACAGAAACATAAAATATATTTATACACGTCTATGATGTCTGACCATATCTATTTTTAAAATGAATGATCTATTTTAAAGAATGCCGCATAAACACTTTAAGTTTTTTGATAATAAAATAATAAATATGGAAAAATAGGAAAAATTCCTTTTTTTCCAAATGAGAAAACCCTTGAACCGGTTGGCTTTAGTGGTTGTACAAATGTCACTCAAGGGACAGCCACCCCTATTGCGATTCATCGTTCGATTCCCGATCCCCAGATAATCCTCATATGTCATTCTACCCAACGATGGGAAAAAACGTCCCCAGACAATCGCAATATGTTGACCCTATTTTTTTGTCGGTAAACAGATATTGCGACGCGTTCCTGATTTTTGCGATGGCATTTCGAGGTCAATAATGATACAATGGAACTGTTTTCACTAACAGTTAACGCTTAACACTCGAGTTCAGTACACTTCTACCGATTCGGTTTCGGAATGAGATTGCGATTGAGATTGAGAGCGAGGACAACTCACCGGAAAATTGAAATGGCTCGTGACTCAGGCAAATTCCGCGCCGACAAATGAGAGAAATTCGCAGGGGGGTGTTGAGATGATGATTGCGGGGTCACTTTTCGTTGGATCGCTGCTAAATTCAGCCACTGCGAACACGACTTTAACACGATTTTGCTATATAGTCACACAACGCTCTCGTGTTAATTATCCATGAAGGGCTACATTGAAAAGGCGCAGGGTAAGGTGTGTATAACTTTTCCCGGTTTTCACTCTCTATTCGATTGGTTTTATTCGCGGTTCCTGGGAACCAAACACAACACACTGCTTTTAAGATTCAGAAACTTGTGTCACTTCAGATCATCGAAATGTTTGATATTATTATTGTTGCTATGCGGCAAGTAACTAATTATACAGCGTGGTCGGGTATATGTAATGTGCTGCTTGAGTGTTTTATTGGAGAGTTTGTTAGAACGCGAGAACGTGGCGTTTATACATATATAAATTCGTTGTAATTATTTCAACTGAGCGTCGGGCGAGATACACTTTATTTCTTGCACGCGTTACGTATTTTTAGCGTCGGCAATTGCACATCCAAGTGAAATTGAAAAGATAACAACGAACTAAAAAAAACTCGAGTTCAACACGCAAACACAGATCACAGGGAATTAAAACGATTTTCCTTCCGTTTCGACTATGCGCAGCGGACAGACTGATATTGTGCCTCTGGGGCCGAAGAGTTTTACGATCGCTCGCAATCAGCGGCTTTCCACTCAACTCAACTCAACTCGACTCCCAGAAAGTGCGAGAGCAACCACTCAAGTACACTGGGCTACAAAGAACTCATAAGAATATGTTGAGTAAAGTTTTAAAAAATGTAAAGCACACTAGGCTACGAAGACTCATGTAGTTTGGTTAAAAGTCTTCTTTTCTTAACAGAAATATATTTTAAATAAGACTAAGTACAAACTTATTAACCCTGCAACTGAAAGTCTACATATCATTTATTATTTCTTATTTTACAGAGTGCAGAAATCCTATTAAAAAATGTATATCAAACTAATGGAAATGGAAATTCCAACCGAATTTGGTTCATAAAGAAATATGTATATGTTTATAGAACCAGTTTATTGTAAAGACTACGTTTAAAGTGCATTTAAAAGAATTTGTATACCACCACACTATATTCTTATTTTTAAGCACGTTTTCGTATATATTTACATACATATCTACTACGGCTCATTCTTACATGCATTTTGCATGAACAAAGTTATTTTAAGAAACTTTTGATAAAATCAAAGAAAACATTTCTTGCAAGGAACGTCATTCCCATTGCTTTGTAGCTGGGTGTATGACTTATTTCGTGCCACTCAATTGGCTGCCAGTGAGTGAAAATTATCTCCTTGCTCTCCGTGATTTTTCACTCCGATCTTTTTTTTTCTTTCACCTGGCAACGCAATTCTCTTTCCCACTTGGCAGATTGGTTTCGCGTGAATATATGTAAATTGAACAGTTATTTCGTGACGTCTTACGGTGATACCGATACCGCCTGTCGGATTTCGAGTGGAGCTCCGCCCCCCAAATCGCAACTAACTGCAGCAAAATGGGCAAACAAAACGTGCTGCGATAAGAGCGAACTGATATGGCGGAAATGCTTTCAGCTACATACATATGTTATATTCATTTGGGTACCCTAAAATCAAATAAGTGACAGGCGTAGAAATTCGCACAAAGCCGTGGATAAATAGTGGATAAAAGTACAGTTTGGTTTCCTTATCGCCGGCATACCTGAGCAAACAATCGCATCCTCTGCAGGTGGGATGAGTAATCCGGTATCGAAATAACACCTGAACGGAAGGCATTTAAGCGAATCAAACGAACGACATTAAATTAAGAAGACAGGACTATTAAATTATGACATTATTATTTATCGTTCGACTTAAAGCTTTCACATTCTTGGGCTTATTTTAATTTTTAATCATCAGCCCAGATTTTAAAATTCCTTAAGATCGAATTATTCACTTTGGTTAAGAACCTTTTTAGGGTTTGTGTTCTGTTTGAGTTTTGTCATTCGAATGGCATCTGGTTCCATAGTGTAGCGGTTATCACGTCTGCTTTACACGCAGAAGGTCTCCGGTTCGATCCCGGATGGAACCAGCAGGAGAGTAACTTTTTTTATTTTTATTATTTTTTTTTATTTTATTTAGAACTTTTTTGTGGCAAACAGAATTAATAAATATAATATACAAAGAAAAACGGTAACATATTTTTAATTAGGAAACTCTTTGATTTTACTATTTTGAGTGAATAAAAAAATGTTGTTTAATTATCCTTTATGTTATCTGGTACAAATATTATATTAATAAAAATTACAATTACCCATTGAAAAAAATTATTTTCCGTCAACGTGGTTCCATCCGGGATCGAACCGGAGACCTTCTGCGTGTAAAGCAGACGTGATAACCGCTACACTATGGAACCAGTTATGCGTAGGCCGGCCAAATTTCAGTTTCCTCCTGCAAACGCTGAAAATCCATAGCATGCTTTTAAGCTGCAGAAAAATATTTGTAGTTTTTTCTAGTTAATAATGCTTGCTTGCATTTTTCTTAATTTGTTCATATTAAACAAATATAAACTAGTTATATGTGAGTATAATATTTTTATTTAAAAGCCAAGGGCACATCAATAGTATCATATTTGTGCCTATTCGGGTAAAATCTTGTTACTACTTAGTTGTAAATATTATAAAATAAGTATAAGTTAGAAATTAAAATTACAAACACAGTTGTAAATATACATATATTGCACCGTTGTTCAACCTAAAAAGTATGTCCTAAGCAATAAATCAACAAAAACTAAGGTCTAACACAAAGGAAATTCGCTGAGCAAATGAATCTGAGGCTGTAGAAAATCAGGATTAGCAGGAGCAGAAACCAAAACTGGACGCGCAGACCGCTGAGGACGTGCAGCTGGACTAGCAGTCGTTTGTCCTTCCAAAACTCCCTTCAATACCGCCTGGCAGTTGTGGGTCTGGGCACACCCGAGGTTCGCGGCCTGGCGGATTTCGAGCGCATTGGATTGGACACCCCATCGGTGTTGTAGCTGAGATAAACGTGTGAGAGATCCAGGAAATCTGGTTCCTTGCCACTCATCTTGTGGGCCGAGATGTGCTTCCTCATGTTGTTACCCGTATAGGCCACGCATTTCAGCTGCCATTCGCCGATGTCCTCGTTCCAGTGCGTATATTGATTAATCATCGATTGGTACTCCTTGGGCACGTAGGAATTCAATACCAGCTCGCAAAGGGCCAGTTCCCTGGATAGGCTTCGGATATTCTCGTAGATGCCCTCCTTTTCGCGCTGGTGTTCCTGCTGCTGATCTGCCAGCTCCGACTTCACGCCCATTAGCATCTGCATTACTCGGTGTATCTTCTTGGTAATGCCAGTGCTGGCATCTTGCAGCGTGGAATAACGCTCCTCAATGTCTATCCTTTCGGTGGCCTTTTGCTGTAGTGTTTGCTTGAGCGCCTCCTCGGATTTCTCATGTTGTTCCAGCTCCGCTATGGATTGCTCCAGCAGCAGCTCTTGCGTCTGGGCTTTCTCCAGAAGATTCTCCCCGCCAACGAGAATTTTGCCTTCCAGCGAGACTAGTTTATTGCGAAGTGTTTCCTGCTCCGTCTTCGCATGCTCGATTTCCTTCTGATGCTCGTTTTTGCGCTTGGCCAGTTCCTCTTTTTCGGCATCGGTTTTCTCGCGCTTCTTCTTTGGCTTTTTCTCCACAGCCTGGACCGTTGATGATTCCATTTCGATCTCCAGCGGAGCCTCCAGTTCGTCGTCTGCTGTATCCTCCTCCTCCTCGGAGCTCGGTGGCTCCTCCTCCAAGCTGTCGCCCTCCTCCAATTGCTTTCGCAGTCGGGCAATCTCCTCCTGAAAGTGGCGAAGCAAAGCATCTTTGGGTTCCTCGTTGATGTGCATGCGATTCTGGATATTCTTAGCACGACTAGCATAGCGCAGGGTGGAAATAGTCTCCATATAGTTGCTATCCGCTGGACTAATGGTGGCACACATCACGGTCTTGGAGTTTCCACCCAGAGAGTCCTGCAGAAGTCGAGTTAGCTTGGAGTTCCTATACGGTATGTGTGTGCTCTTTCCATCCACCAAAGCACTGATCACATTTCCCAGCACCGAAAGCGAAAGATTGATCTTGGTGGCCTCCTTAAGTCTCTGTCCACTGGCCTGGGTCTTCGACTGCCTTTCGGAGCCGGCAAGATCCACCAGCTGTAGCTTACCCATTCTCACGTGCTGCACATCACCTTCACCCAGCTCACTTCTCTCCACAGTAATGGAGAAAATGGCATGGGAACGGGAGCTCTCCTGGTTCATTTTGGTGGCACCCACGGCACGATTTTTGTTACCCAATCGCATTATGTTCTCCAGATCATCGGCGTTGTGCACCACATAGCCACTGAGATCCTTAACAAAGACACCGATGTCTGGTCGCTCCTTGACCTCCAGACTCTTGCCCACATCCTTGCCCAGCAGGTCACGCACCTCTTCGTTATAGATCTCCATGTAGCTGACGCGCACCAGGAACTTCTGGTTCTCCTTGGCCTTTGCAATGTGCCCAAAGATGTGCGCAAATGCATTCGGAATGATGCCCTTTGTTTGCGGCGAATCCGGGTTCCCAGACATGGTGTACGTCTTGCCGGTGCCCGTTTGTCCGTACGCCAGGATGGTGCCATTATAGCCCTCCAGTACCTTGTCCACAATCGGACGGGCGGTGTCCACATAGAGATCCATTTGATTGGATCCCCCATCGAATACGTTGTCGAAGTAGTACGTCTTCGGCGGCTCATTGGCGGTGGCATTCGGTTTCATCACCGTAATGGCCCGGTTGATCTTATCCACCGAAATCGCACTTAGCGCTCCCATGGACAACTCATTTTTATCCATGGGTCGGGTTCGTACCACAACACGCACATTTTCGATTTCGTCATCGAGTTGGGCCGTTGTGCCCGCATTTGGTTCCTCCTGCGGCATGGCGATCTGCGTCCTGGGATCCTCGGTGTTATTCCTTGTCTGGTGAGAGCTATTAACCACTTTTTGCGCTGACCGCACTTAGTGGAAATCAATAAATGGGGGTTTTTCTCGCATTTGTTTATGCGTTGCTAGGTTTTTTTTGTTTGGCGAATGATTAACGGGTGGTCAGCTGTTATCGATAAGTGGGGGTGTGCGAAAAACTGGCGAGTGGGATGCCAGACCAGCGGAAAAAGGTATTCATCGGTATCAAGGTATTCATAATCATATATAAAAAATAAATAAAACTAAAATTATATTATAAATCCTTAATAGGGTAAGCAGTTGAAGGATATTTTGTTCACTGCTATATCTAAATTATTTTGTTTTTTTTTTAAATGTTTTTAAAGGCTTATGCAAGTATTTTTGAACTTTTTACAACTGTCCATAAACTTAAATATTATCAACTGAAATTTATAGATTATGTAGTAATAGCTCATTGGGATATGTAAAACTACATAACATCTCCCTAAATTCTATTAAGGCTTATAAGAGATTGCACAGCTGTGTTGTCGTTTCCTTTTGATATCATCAAGTGGTTTCCAAAACATCTAAAACTCCAACTTAATGTCAACAAAAATTCCAATTGGATTGTAATGTGTTTTGAATCAACAAGTAGGAAAATATTGAGTTCGAAGTGAATAAAAAGAAAGCTATAGAAATAAGTTGACAAAGATTAAAAGCACTAAGCAATACAAAATAAAATATTTAATTAATTAAAAAAAGGATATAACTAAAATTAAATCTATTATTGCTGGCTTAAAAAAACGATTGATATAAAGAAAATCATAATTAAAATTAATAATTTAAATTAAAATGAAAAATACTAAAACTATCGCCCCCGCCGATTCGCTGGCAAACGAGCGAGTTGCCCACCACCTCCGCGAGAGAGCAACGAAGAAGAGGAAGACGTTGTGGCAGTGGAACTGAAAGATTGATTCGATTGGCGATTGGCTGCCCGCAGAGTTTCCTTTACCGACCAGACGACGCAGAAATTAAAACTCCGGCCACCATGGCAGCGACATTGCGAAGATTCCATGGCTTGAGATTGCTGAAATCCGCGCCAGCACTCAGCCTGCAGCAGGTAAAGATCGGGAAACGGCGGCTGCTACTTTTCCACAGCCACCGCAGCACCTTGTGAAGGAGTCGTGTCAGATGGAGAAAAACATGAATTAGCACCAATCCCGGGCATAAAATGCAAGGACCAATGCTGCACACTGAGTGGCATAGTGAGTGGTATCCGTTGTTCCAATGGGATTTAACGAACTCGGATACGAACCGAACAACCCAATTATGTAACTCCGTGCAAAAATTCGTACTCTCCTTGGGCGAACGTCAGTACTAAATGGCATCTTCTTTGCTTGCAGGCGAAGAACCTCTCCTCCGCCGGCAGCTGGGCCAGTGGCAACAAGAAGGTAAGTCTGCGAGTCAGGAATCCCACAAATTCCCCCACTTCGCATTTCATAATACCCGACCGGACCTAACCTCAAAACGCGTTTGCTTCTCGGTGACTGTGTGCGGGTGTGCGTGCGTGTGCGTCTGTGTGCACGACGAACAGCTGATCGGAGCCTTGGGAGCGATCACCGGCGGAGTGGGTGCCCTCATCTACGCCCTGGAGCAGTCCGTGCAGGCCTCCGGCGGCGAGGTGCACTCCCCCGCGCAACCCTGGAGCCACAGGGGCCTCTTCGACGCCTTGGACCACCAGAGGTAATCAATGGTGCGGGCTTTTTCCCGGCTAAACGGAGCCATGGTCGGGAACTGGGCATTCCTATCTATCAGGGAGAAACCTAAATGTATTTGAATTTAATTGGGATAAATATCGTCCAGTGTGTAGCAAGATTCAAGATATTCAAAAAGTTCTTCATTGATTAGTGAGCTGTGATAGATTTTGTTTCAAGTATCTTAATGTATCTCAAACTTACCTATAAAAATATAGTAATCAATTTTGAAAACATAGGCAATTCCTCAACAAATCTCTTGTAATCTTAAATATCTGATAGCACCTATAGATTAATAGCCATATATGTATGATACAGACTGTGATTGTAAAGGCTAATCAGAACAGCAATTAGCAGAACATAGAAGAGTTACGGATTGTTAGATTGTTACTTGTTCCTAAAAAGTGCTGAATAGTATCTGCATTGCTGAAAATATTAATGTACAAGATGGTTTTAAACCCCTGCCTCTGTTAACCAGTCACTAACATGCTTTCAATTCTCACTTTTAGCGTTCGTCGCGGCTACGAGGTGTACAAGCAGGTGTGCTCCGCTTGCCACTCGATGCAATACATTGCCTACCGCAATCTGGTTGGTGTCACCCACACCGAAGCCGAGGCCAAGGCTGAGGCTGAGCAGATCACGGTAGGGTTGCGAAAGGATTTATAGATCTACATGGTTTCTAATTGACTTGCATGTGCCCTTAACAGGTCAAGGACGGTCCCGATGACACCGGCAACTACTACACTCGCCCAGGCAAGCTGTCCGACTACTTCCCGTCGCCTTACCCCAACGAGGAGGCGGCCCGTGCTGCCAACAACGGTGCTTATCCTCCGGATCTGAGCTACATCGTGTCGGCCCGCAAGGGCGGAGAGGATTACATCTTCTCGCTGCTCACCGGCTACCACGATGCTCCTGCCGGAGTGGTCCTGCGCGAGGGCCAGTACTTCAACCCGTACTTCCCGGGTGGTGCCATTTCCATGGCCCAGGTGTTGTACAACGAGGTGGGTGGCTGATGAATTACTGAATCCATTGGTTTTGTATGCTACTATCGATTTTAAAGTCCTCGATATTGTGGTTACTCAAGAAATGCAGTTAATAATCTCCGGACTAATGATTTCAAATCGATATAACATAATAAGACTGAACTTTAAGATACGACAGCAATATTTAATGATTATGCCTATTTCAGGTCATTGAGTACGAGGACGGCACACCGCCGACGCAGAGCCAGCTGGCCAAGGACGTGGCCACTTTCCTGAAGTGGACCTCCGAGCCGGAGCACGATGACCGCAAGCAGCTGCTGATCAAGGTGATCGGCATCCTCAGCTTCCTGACCGTCGTCTCGTATTACATTAAGCGACACAAGTGGTCATCGCTCAAGTCGCGGAAGATCGTGTTCGTGCCCAAGGAGAAGTAGGATGTTTGAATTTGATTTTGATGGTGTGAAGAAATGCAGTGTTATCGCGGCTTTACCGACTAATAAAGATAAATCAATTTTAAGCAAAACCAAACACACAAGTAAACAGCATCCGCAAACCACCAACCAAGTCAATGTTCTCTCTCCGCTGAAACATAAACACAAAAACTATTCAATTTGCGAGAGCCAACAAAACGATCCAAATAAAACTAGCTAAATCTAAAACATCCTTGGTATCCGTAACCCAGTACCAAACGAAGATCAGATCGGAAGAATCAATGAGAGAGGGGGATTAAGGCTACAGAGACTACCAGAGCCTAGCGAAATAATTGATGGATAATGTAGCATTGATTGTGTATAGAATCGATAAATCAATTATGTATTTAAAACAATAAACAATTGACAAATAAACGGAAATGATTGTTGGGAAATCATTTCTAGGCTGCGGTGGAAAACATTTTATCGGATATAGTTGGGAAAATGCAACAGAAAGTTTAGTATTTCAAAACAGTACGAACAGGAAGTGAAAACTTAAATTTCTCCTTGATTTCGTTTACCCTTGCCAAAGTAATGTTTATGTCTTTAAAGAAATCCCATTTAGAAACAGATGTGCAATATCCGTCCTCAGTTATGAGGAACTTTTAATCTCTGCTCCCCATAAGTGATGACTGATACTCGGCACTTTCACACGTTTTATTGGATTAATTGTTTTATTTAGAAGCTTAAATTAAAGTATTATTTTATTCATCGTTCATCGTTCTGTCCGCTCGATTTCCTCATCGGCTTAGTGTGTGTGTGTTTCTATATATATATATCTATAATTTCCACAATTCAATGATTATAAATCGCGTCCCTCGTCCCAAGCGATTCGGGAGGAAGATATTGAAAGAATATAAAATCAACTAAAAATCGCTTCTTCATTTGGAAAAAAAAAAACGTTCGTACTGTCGGCCGTCTACAAAAATTCTGTTCGACATGTTGGTTTTTATTTAAATTAATATATATTTTGCTTTATGTATATAATTAATAAAGTTTTAGTTTACGCAAAAAACAATAATTACGCTCGGCTCTCATGCTGTGATCTTAATTTATCTTTATCATTGTTATGCATTACTTTTCTGTTCGATTAGTTTACGAATTTGTTGCTTGTTGTTTGAAGGGTTGAAATAATATTCTGAGTTTTCGAATCTCTCAGGCATTTTTACTTGTTTCGCTCGCTGCTGTTTTATTTCTTATTCAAGAAGTTTCCTTATTTTTTTTTTTAGTTTTTGTTTTGTTGGGACTGAAGTAGAAGTAAAGTAACCAAACACGATGACATAGTTCATGACGGAAGGGACGACGATGACCGTTTTCATAGTGACGCTCCTATCGCATTTTTCGCCGCTGTTCCCTTTACTTATAGTATATAGCTTGCATTTGGTTGTTGTTCTTGCCACAATAACCGCACTCGATCTTTATTACGTTCATTAATAATCATTCGCTGCCGGCGAAAGCAACTCGGAGGAGCAGCCACCACAGACAATCTCTTCATTCCACTAATGTGGCGACCTTGGTCTTGGACTTTTGGACTGATGGGGTTTTCCTGCTTTTACTGTTTGGTGTGGATGCTGCTCCCGCTCAAGTTGCAGTCGTTGCTGGTGCAGCTGCTGCTGGTGTTGCTAACGGATGTTGTCGACTAAAAACAGCTTCCTTCTGGCGGCTGTGCCAGCTTCAGGTTCTCTTTCATGGTCATAATCCTACGGATTTCCTGCAGCATCGTTTTTATATTGTACTCGCGACTCCACCTGGCCAACATCTGAACTGATCTATGATCAACCTGTTGGGATTTCGAATAAATCATTAGCATTCGTTGTTTATACCACATCCGATTGCATGCACTTACCACGCCATTGTTCTGATTAATGCAGTTTATGTTTACTTTAGTTATAAACCTGAGTGTTGGTGGCTCATCCGGGTAGCGTTCGCCGCACTCGATCTTTAGTGAATACATTCGATTCTCGAATGGTGTCTGTAAGCACAAGCATTTGCCATTAACATTAAATGAGTCTTGACTGATTATACGCTAAATACTCGGAGCATTTATAATCAAAGTGTCGATGAGTCAGTCGCCCATTCCCTTCAGTCTGCCACTTCTCCACTTTAGTTGCCACTGCAACTAAACCTAGTTGGGACTCTGCTCCAAGACCCTGCCACCCAAACTCCTCAATGATTCATGCGGCGGCGCGCGCAACACTTCTAGACTATACAAAAATTAAATGCAAATTTAGTTTTCCGTAGCCCTCCTGGTTAGTAATTCAAGGCTAAAGCAGTTTTCCTCAGGAAATGCCAAGTGGAATATTTTCTTTTGAATAAAATAAGAATTAATTGACACGTAATCGAGAGTCCTTATACCTATACTTTGTAGCAATAGTTCTAGATTGTAGCTTGAAGTTTCCACATAAGATTAAATCCCAGCAGAGTTACATTTTAAATTCCTTCATATCATTATCCAAGTAAACTAACTAAACATTGATTTTTCTATTAGATCATAAGAAGCTAAATATTTAGTAAAGGCAATGACTTCTGAAGAATGAGTTGCTCTCACAATGAGTTGCATCAGCGGTGCTAATGACATGCAAATATTAGCAAATTCCTTCGCACTGAAGAGATACGAAGCTTTCAAAGATACAATTTGCCATCCAAACTGAATCTCCTACTCATTGGCCTGCGCCATCTAAGCGATAAAACGTCAATAATCCAACAGAACAGTCTGATAAACCGGGCTTATCTGGTGACGTCGTGAGGAAAGTTCAATCGAAATGGAAACTTACTCTAGGCGGACCGATGATCATGCCGATCCAGTAGGTAAGCGTCATGTCGTCGTCGTTCTCCAATCCCCACGATATGGTGCCATCGCCCACGCCCTTCTGGCCCTGATCCAGCTCCTCCAGTAAGCGGAAATTTCGTGGCACCACTGCAATGTGAAACGGCAAAGAGGTGAGAACTCGATGACATAATGCATTTTCACTGAAAAACTTAAATCGTTAATTACTGTCAAGTTAACTGGCGGCTTGTTTCCAATTTTCTTGTTTGCAGGTCAGAAAAGTGAATAAACTTTCCAAATGATTGTAATTATTTAATAATGGAGTCTATCAGATAAGATAAATATATAATTATAAAAAAAAATATATATTAAAGATGCACTTTAGTTATTTAAAACATCGTATAGTATCTAAAATCTATACAACATTTAAAAGGTAATATCCAAAAATCCATTTTGGAAACAGTTCCATTAATTTTCTAATTGGATTTACGTTATCTTGGAATCCGCTAAGAATACAGCACATACGGTGCTTTTTCGGGGACATTTTCTCTCAGTGTGGGGTCATATGGGTACGTGTTGTTGTTGGTTCGCGTGTTGTTTTTGTTTGCGGCCGTGTGACTTTGTACGCATTTTCGTGCAGAGAACACAAGTAAAAAAAAAAGTGCGAAGAGCAGATATTAGGAGCAATAGGCGCGGGGGAAGGGTGTGTCGGCGGGGGCGAAAGCATAATTTCTGCATTTGCAAAAACAATCCAAGCAAATGTAAATGGCAGCTAATTTAATTAGAAAAGGAAGGCAGCTTGCAAGAACGCACGCAAAACGCAAGTGTGCGAAAAAAATAAAGAAAAAACTTAAAAGTATGATGGCAAGAAGAAGAGCGTGCGCGAGCGAGAGAGCCAGATAGTGAGGGCTGGAGCGGGGGTGATATTTCGGAAAATGTCAAGTCACGAAGCCAAATTGCAACGGAGTTTTTCCAACGCCAAAAGCGACCAAGGAAAATTGCAGAAGCAGCGTGGTCCGCTGGCGAAAATATATTTCCATTCGCCCATTTCGCTTTTATCGGCTTTCGTCTTTCGCCCTTGCTTTCGTCTTCTTTTTGCCCGTTTTGCACACACACACACATTGCGGTCCGCTTTCCAGGCTCGTTGCGGCGGAAAAATTGCCGCCGGTCAGCGGGAAATGCGGAAAACGGATGGCCAACACATCCGGGCAGGCGGGGATCGCATTTTTAAGCTGCCAAATCGCTAATTTATCAATTTTATTTCTTACCAACGCCGGTACTTGATGTATTCGCCATTGTGGTTAACGCTAAATGCTAAAATACCGAAACAGTGTGCTAACGCGTTATAAGTGTGATGTGACCAGTGCAGTTTTAGCTGTTGTTTTGCGTACTTACCAACTCTGATTTAAATCCCCTAACAGTGGTTACTGAAACGCCCTCTATAACAGTACTGTTAATGCAATTATTGGTAAATATAAATCAATATTTCTATATAAAAGCATAAGATATTCTCTTAAAACTATAAATAAATTAAATAGTTTCATTTGAATCATTAGCTTGTACATTTTTCATAAGATATGGTCATACCAAAACCGCAGCCAGCTGCTCTGCTATCAGCGCTGCTAACTAACATGACACTCTGTCCAATGTTAACGCGTCAGCTTTTTAAACAAACCAATTGCAACCGATTAAATATTAATTGGCGAATATTCTCCGGCCCATAAATTAATGCACAATCGATAGCGGAACCAGCATGGAAAGCCTGTACCACCAAACCAACAATGCGGTAAAGGACATCGAGCGGGATTTCCAGCGGCTGAGTCAGCTCAGTGCCCAGGAATCCCTTGACGTGGAAAACGGGATTCAATTGAAGATTACCCAGGCGAATGCGTGGGTTTTATGATGAAATATATCCCAAGATAGTGTACTATTAATGGTTTATCTTATGCATTTAGAAACTGCGATCGATTGGATGTGCTGCTGTTTAAGGTGCCCCCTTCCCAGCGGCAAAGCTCCAAACTCCGCGTAGATCAGCTGAAATACGACTTGAGACACCTGCAGACATCATTGCAAACGGCGAGGGAACGAAGACAGCGGCGGATGCAGGAGATCTCGGAAAGGGAACAGCTACTAAACCACAGATTCACGGCAAACAGCTCACAGCCGGAGGAGACACGCCTGCAATTGGACTACGAACTGCAACATCATACGCAGCTGGGTAACGCCCATCGGGGTGTGGACGACATGATAGCCTCGGGCAGCGGCATACTCGAGAGCCTGATCTCCCAGAGAATGACGCTGGGCGGAGCGCACAAGAGAATCCAGGCCATAGGCAGCACACTGGGTCTGTCCAATCACACCATGAAACTTATAGAACGCCGGCTGGTCGAAGATCGTCGTATATTAATTGGAGGAGTTGTAGTCACCTTGCTTATCATTGCCCTGATCATCTATTTCCTAGTGCTCTAATCTGAAGACAGCGTATTTAGTTGAGTTTAAATTAGATGTACTCTATTTTGTAAAATGTTAAATGCACAATGTTTTAATCATCGCTCTCCAGTGAGATGTTGCTGCCAAACCGCTGGTACAGATGGGCCTTCAGCTCGTCCATTTCCGCCTTGATAACCTTCGCCTTGGCCTCCACGCCGGCAATCTCTTTAAGCACCTGCTCCTTGGTCTCCTTCAACAGATCCTGTGTTTTCTCCAGCTTGTGCGAGAGGAACACCTCGCCCACCAGGAACGGTATGTCCTCGTCCTCGTCGAAGAGCTCAATCTCCTCCAGCGCCTCCTCAACGCTCTTGAGCTCATTGCGCTTCATATCCAGCTCCGCCTTGAAGTCATCCATGCGGGCATTGTGCTTCGCGAAGCGGTTGATCCGCTGCTGGTCCTCGAAGGAGATGTGCACATCATCATGCTGAAATAATGGAAAATCAATTCGATTATTTATTGGCTGAGCATTTCTCATCAATTTCAACGGAGCAGATGAACAGTGAAACCATCACAAAGTGAGGTTACTTTTTATCCCCATCGGCTGTCTGTTGATGATTCACCAAGACTCACGTTCTGGAACACTTTGTTCGCACCGCTCGCTACTTTTGCTGCCATTTTCCAGTTGGTTTTAATAAATTAAATAAATAATTTTATCTGTTTTACAAACAGTTGCTGGTTTTGGTGCTTGGCAAAATTTTATTTGTTTAACATTTCAGTGCTGACAAACAGCGAGCAGTTAACAGGGGGAATGATGCGTTAGGGTATTTTAAGACAGTGATTTTGCCTTAGCTACCGTTTTGATATCTCCGTCTTTATTATTAATTTAAATAATTTTATATACGTTTTTATTAGTATGATTTAATATTAAATAAATATATAAAAGTTATATGCTGGGTTAATATTTTAGGTATCTGATTGGCTGGGTTTCATTTTCCACTAGCTATAGGATCGCTCTCGGTAGTTAACAGTGTAAGTATCGTGTAAAAAGAGAATGTTCTGTAATTTTACTTGCAAATACATGGAATCCTTTGTAAAATATAGTCAAGTTCAGATACTTTTTTAAACATAATAATTTGTTAAAACTAAATCGAACTAATATCACAAGAATCCTAACTGCGGGTTTTTGTTCTTGTTTAAATTTCGAAAAGGCTCAGAACATTACCCATTAGTAAAATAAGAAATAAAATTGCAAATTGATTAAAACATATTCTGAGTAATTAGTTTCCCATTCCTATCGAGTATAAAAACGAGTATTAATTGTATCTGTAATTTCGCCATATTATTTTCGCCATTCATTCGCCACGAATTAAGCCTACCGCACAGCTAATTAGTCAATGTTATTATTGCTTCCTTTTTGGCCATACGATTTAATCACTAATTGTTTGCACATGTCACAAATTAAGCAAAAACTAATAAATTATTACAGTTAATCACCGTAATTAAACGGGATTTCTTTGCCCGATGCAATTAAATTTCCGTTGGCAGCTTAGGAATTTTCACTTCACCTCCTTTGCCATTGAATTTGCACGATTTCATCCGCATTAAACTGATTATTTCGGATGGAGATGCATTTGCCACTTTCATTTCCCCCTTTGGAATATTATCAAAATATGCAAATGCAATTAGACGGAACTTAAGATTATCCATTGGGCGAAGGAGGGAAAGTGGGAAAGTGCAGGAAGTGATAGTGTTAATATCCTGACGATGACTCTGCTTTTCCTTTCGCTTTTCCACTGAAAGTCCCTTCGGGCATTGTCATTTCACAAATTAAAATCATTTCGGTTTTAGGCAAATATTTGCAACAAGACAAGGGGAATATTTACATATATATATTATGGCCTTTTGCTGCAGACTCTGCAAATTGATTCCTGATTTATTGCATTTGCATCGCATCAATTGCAATTGAGCCATGGAAAAACGCTGTTTGCTGCAACAAGTTGGCCGTTGACTTGTACCCTAGGTATTGAACTTGTATTTGGAAAACTTCATCAGCTTATTGATTTAGCTTGAAATCAGATTATCCTTGGCCCTTCGTTTAAACAAGCATATCGAATGGTGTTTCGCATTCGTTGGCTGCTGCAATTGATGCTAATTAAATTTGCATTGGAAATTGTTGGTTTATTTCTGTAAATTGCAACCGGGATGCGCATTAAATATTTGATTCCAGGTATTGTTCCTATTATAAGGCGATTTGTTTGAATTATTACATATAATTGCAGTTGTGGTTTTTGCCTTTGAAATAATACCATATTTACTCAGCGTAAAGTTAATTCGTTTAGTTAATCAAATTAAATACATTTTCAAATGGGTTTCTGTAAATGACTACACTTGCGCTTGTATCTCATATGCGGACTGCGCTTGAATCCTTTTCCATTGACCCACTTTCAGGTCATCGAGTGTTGCCCACATCGAGGGTCCTTGCTAAAAGGATCCCCTTCTTCCCGCATCCTTCGGCCGTTATCCTCCAGTGCGTGAGTCCTGAAACACGAGGGAAATCAAAGGACACGGCGTCAATCAGTTTTCCACTAAACCAGGCACATGTCGGTCACCTCCTGCGGGCTCCTTTGCCTCCTTTGCCCCTTCTGCGCGTCCTGTGGATTTCCCCGCCCTTTTTTCCGATCTCCATCAAGTGGAAAACTTGGCAGCAATTGGCGACCGGCAGTTGAAGTACAACTAACCCCTTCCTCGAAAAAAGATAGTTAAACTTTGCTTGGCTGTGCTATGGACATATTTCGGATGCTTCCAGTTGGTATTTACATTTGCCCAACTATTTCATTGTTTGTCCATTTTGCAGGATGAATGTGCTTTGATTTCGATTCCATTGCACACAGGTGCGCACGAGGACAGTTCGGTTCAGTAAATGCTATTTGATCAAGGCGGCCAGTTGTAGTTATCCTGTAGTTTGGTCCTTGCATTTAGAAAAACAGGATTTATATTGCATTTAAAAATAAACAAAAAAACGAAAACAGAAAAAGTATGAAGAAGTTATGTAGGCACTTTTCGAAGTATGTATATTCAAGAGTTATTTAGAAAGTAGTTTTGCATATTTAATATTAAATTATATATACTCAAAGTACAAAAGTTTCAATAAGTTTTTTCCAGCACACGGACTTGCCTGCGTCTGTGGCATTTTATTCTATAGTTGAGATATGCCAATTTTTGTTTATTTGCAGCTACTATTTGTGGCTTTGGTTTTCCGTTATCTCCCCGGAGAGCTGTCGTATACTACAGAAATTCTTTATGTTTAATGGGAATTTCGACAGGAAAATTGAGCATGCTTTAAGTTGCCCCGATCGAATGAGCCACCACCCGCTCTGAAAATCGAGTTAACATATTTGGGTTCTCATTTCGCATTCCGTTTTCGTTTCACTTGACTTTTTTGGGATTCGATTGCCATTTGTGTTATTAAAAGCCGCCTCTTGATGGCGGCTCAGCTATAGCTTTAATGCGTTAATTTATCAAGCCAGCAGACATCGGACCCATTCCATATATGTACATGTAGATACTCATTGTATCTCCACATGAGAGTCACGTTCCCCGATGAGAGGCTTCAAAAAGGATTTATGGCCTCACTTAGGTTGCCCCTCCTGATGAGGCGGAACTCGAGTTTTGTTACTGGATCCTCGACAGGTGGCATAAGTAGGACGAAAATGAATAATAATGGCAGCTACACATATATGATTAACCCGATGAGTGATAGGCCAAGTGGAATAAGCGACATTTGCCGCACACTTGGCTAATGTGCTTATAATGAGGGCAAAGTTGATCAAATACGATGTGGTCATTAAGTTGGAAACTTTTGATAACTTTGAAGTGCAATTGAAATAAGCAAATAAATACTTACCTGCAACTCAGAACTATAAGTAACAAAAAGGAATTGTTATTGTATTATTCTCATTTATTTTTCCCATTTTATTTAAGAGTTGCATAATATTATTCCATTTTTAAATATGTTATATTTGTTTAAATTGAAAGTTCTTCTTAAATTTTACACCAAGCTTCTGCAGTTCGTTTGTTGCTTTACTGACTGCACTTAATTGAGTTTTTGGTTAATTATAAGCGGTTTTGTTTTTAATGCCCCAACATTATGTGCACAACCAACGGCAAATAAATGTTCTTGGCAGCCCACACACAAAAGCAGCTGCCTGAAAAACAGAAAAGGGGAAACCTGCTGAAGTCTCATAAATAATACATGGTGTTTCTCACTCTCGCTGCAGCATTTTGGGTTGTTCAATTCATAAATAATGAGTGAGTGCTAGGTGAACTCACCATGCCTTCGCCATGCCTTTGAAATGCAAATAAAAGGTATTTTCCTGAACTGGCTGAACTTCAGCCACCACATGGCGTATGCGCAATCCTCGTGTTCCTTCCATATTTCTGTGTTATATATTTTTTTTCTTCTCTATCCTTTCGTGTTTTATTTTTCGATCAATTTTACAATTCAATTGAACTGTCCAGAAATATGTTGAGATATAGATATATGTTCGGGGCAAAAGTGTATACAAATTTCTTGCCCCGGGCAAAATATGAATTGTCAAAATCGTAACGAGCTATTCGGTGTCCACCGGGTTTTTCAACCCGTTTCGCTGACATCAACTGCATTGAAATGTCATAAAAATTGAAACACGTTCCTTGTTGTGTTCGCTGCTGTTCCTGGTACCCGAATCCCGAAATTCCCATCCTCTCAGCCCGACTTTGAATGGCATTTGGGATGGCGACACTGGGCCTGCAATGTTCCTGCCTCTGGCCTGCTGCTTTGCATACAAATAACGCTAATCTTTGGCTGGCCAAGCCCATTTCCCATTTCCCAGCCCATCCGTGAACCTTTAGCCATGGCTTTGGCCAAACATACGTATATATTCGTTAGCCCATCCCGCATCTCCATCGTGTGTGTCTGCCGCTGGCGATGTTCCGACTTGGTCCATTTCGCTGATGGTGCAATTTTGCACTTTACACGTGGCCTGCATCCATTCCTTTTGGTGGGCGTTTGGGGCGTTGGGGCGTGGCACACGTCTGGCTACCCGGGATATTATGAAAATTTATTGTTTTACGTGCGAGTAATTTTGGGCAATTTTGAGAGACTGCGCCAAAGGTCGGTGCGTCTAAATCAATGCGGAAAAAATGCATCCAGAAAAATGGGCAAGAGCTGTAGTTTAAGCCCTACTACAGCTCTAGCAAAATGCTCATCGGAATTTGAATCGAAATCAATTGAACATCAGAATGCTAAAATAAATATGTTAGCAATAAGTTTTTGCAAGCAATGATAATTCTATATGCTATGCGTTTCATTACATTTTAACTGAGTGCAGGTTAAAAGTATTTTATTGAATTATTTTTCCTGCTGTTGATTATTCAAATTTTAATCAATTTAACGTTTATTTTGCCACACTTGCTTGTTAGCAAAAAAAGCGATTACCATTTCCGATAGTTTTATGTTTAGAATCTATCTGAGCATGCATGCAATCTGCCATCGAAATTACATTCAGTTTTTGGCTTATTGTTGACTTAACATGGACATGGACCATTTGCCTAGTATTTGACAATGGATATAAATATATGTATACATATATTCCCACTACAGATCCATCGCACTCTGGCTGTATTTATTAGTTAAACCCTCAGGCAGAAGTACAGAATGCTTTTGTTCCGCAAATGACAATGCAAATAACAATGGACAGGCGAGGCGAGGCGATGAGAGGGGCATTCGTGGCAGAGATTCAGAGATTCTTGTTTATTATGCAGCAATTACCATGGGGGCGTATACGTGTTAAGCGTAGGCAAAAGATAAATATTGTCCTTTGCACAATATTTGCCCAGTTGCCCGGCTTTTTTCCCAGCCGACAGCTACATCTCTCCAATGCGAGAAGACAAAAACTTTGCCATAAGCACAACATAATCGTGGAATTATCATTACGGATTTGCAGCTTTTGTTTTACCATTTCGAATTTCGTATTCCCATTGGTGGTCAAGTCGTCAGCTTAAGTTCCATTTTGTATCTTTGTATCTCTTGGCTACTTGTATCTGCTGAATGCCCACGAGACGCATTTCGAGTTAGCAAAAGTTGTTGGCTGGACTTTCGTTTTATTTGAATATTCTATATCTTAATGTAGGCATAAACCTTTTTATTGCACATTTATGAAATGGCATCTTCGTGACTTTGGACATTGCGAGCTAAGTTTGTGTGTGCTCAAGTCAATGTTGCTCAAACTTTGTAGTTACTTCTAAAACCTTTTCATTAACACTGTGTGACAAGTCTTGTTATAGTTTAGGAGTAGATTTTGTATTTGTTTTCAAAAGTTAGGCGGGTGCTCTTGTTTAGATAGAGGAATTATTTTTAGCAACAATTGTAACGGATTGCTACTCGGCTTGGGTGGTGATGGGAGGTATTTGGGACGCACGCGCAATGGTCCAGCTGCTCCTTGTCGGCTATTTGGGGTGGTGGTCTTGTCCCTATACCTCAGCCTGATCTTCCTCTAAATATTCAAATAACTTCGCGTGCAGCGACAAGAATTGGTTGAGGGCTGAAAGAGTTCAACATAAAACAGAAAATCGGACGACAACTACTTTTCCCCATCTTCCTTGCGATCCTCTGATGGCCTCGAGGTCGCTAATGCCCGCCCTGCCTTGGCCGCCTTTCTCCAAAAATCTGCATTGCACAATATACTCGGACGGCCCCTTTTAAGATCACTAACACATATTCACACGGGAGTTATCCTAGCCATAGGCAAACGAAAAGCTTTCTAGCACATTATAAATTTTATTCTTAACACACTAAGAGAATTTTCTTACAGCTAACAAATGGGTAATTCAGCATGGAGGCTAGCAACAAGTGCATGCGCCAGTAACAAAACGTAAACAAAAATGAGTAAAAATCGCATGCGAGAAAAAATGTGGGACCTTAAATAACTATCAGAATTGTATGCGAGTCGAATAATAGAGAAAATTTCGATATTTAGATCTCCACTAATTTCGAGTGTGCCATAGGCACCCAAATGGAACTTAAGAATATTAAAATTAAACAAATCAAATAAAGAGAGCGATTGCTGCTCTGGTGGCAAAAACAACATACATATGTGCGAGAGTTAAAGAGAGACGGACAAACAGAAAAAAATCAGATTCTAATTCCGACATTCCACTCTTGGCCTTGGCCTTGAATTCGCATTCCTCCTCTTCCTTTTCTTCAGAGGCTCTAAAACTTCGACCTAATTTCGCTCGCGGCGGACAGTGGGACAAGGAATCGAAAATTCAGACGTAATTACTTTCTTTCTTTTTCACCAAATTATGTATACCTCATTGATCATTGCCATTGCAATTACGTGATTTAATCACTCACCAACAATCCGGAGTTCCACCGACGAAAGCGCTTCCGTTGGAGTCTGCCGCACCTGTGGGAAAATTAAATATTTTTTCACTCTCTGTATTGGTCTTTGACCCACTGTGCCTTATTGCTTAATCATAGGCTTGCTAAAACTGAACAAAAGAAACAAAAAAAAAAAAGGAAGAAGAAGACGGAGCACATAAGGGACACTAAAAAAAATGATGGACTCTTTTCCTTATCTTTCCCTCTCTCCTTCGCACTGCCACTTTTCACTTACATAATAACTTATTCCACTATACAAAAAAAATCTCTCCACTATTTTCCGGCCTTCTCGCTCACTAAGGGGGTTTTTCCCGCGCCGTCGATCAGCGGATTTTCCTCT